>NC_092206.1:46886128-47053675 GCF_043381705.1 Parasteatoda tepidariorum
TAGTTGCATTTCCACTCGTGTTCTATCCACCAATTTTCGTTTCAATCGGACAACTCCTTCTTGGTGCGTCGATTTTTTTGTTATAGAGTATAAATAGTACAACTCTTTTATTTTTGTTATCATTCAAGTTACCGATTCCTACTAAATGAAATTACTCTTCTGTGAACCTGCGAAGCCAATTATGGGGGAGGCGAGGCAGAGGAGTAATGCAGTCTATCCCAATATTTTTCTCTCTTCTTCGATAACGATCGATATCATTTATTTTTCGCTCTGTCAGTAAATATGCATATACTAATTTTTCGATATTGTAAATATTCACTCCGTTGTAAATATGTAAATACTATTTTTCGATTATGTACATACTACAGATTTTATGCTATTCGGACTTCTCGTATTGGTACTTGTATTTTATCAATTATTATTCGGATCCTTTTTTTTTGTACATATCTTTCATATTACTGTACTGTTTGCTTTTATCGCTCGATCGCATACTTCCATTGCATTTGGCAAATATTTTTAGATGAAGAGACAAGTACCGCAAGGCAGGTACCTAGCTCAATACCCTCAAATTAAAGCATTAAGGTTGGGGGTATATACTTATCTCCAAGGTTGTTAGAGCATCCTTCGATCTCAGAGTCCTTGTTTCGAATCGAATACTGTCTTCAGCCGCTGTCACATTTCTCTCTCCACATGATATGGAGTTTATGGCATTCATTGCAATTCATTTATATTGACAAAAGTCATATAATTTGTATTAATAAAAATTGAATCACATGATTCAGCTTTAAAAATGTAGAGCAGGCCACCATTCAAATATTTCATAAGAGCATCAAGGAAATATAATTTATAAAAATGTTAACGTTTTTTGTGTGTTTGAAATATTTCTTTTTACTTTGTTAAAATTGAATCGAACTTTTTATTGACTCATATAATTTAAATCGAATAAAATTGAATCATATATTTTTAATCTTCAATTCAATTTAAGTGGAATACTCAATAGAAAGACTTAAATAGCGAGATCTAAAACTCAGTTCTTTTCTTTTTGAAAAAAAAATCACTTTATTGTTTTACCATAGGAGTAAAAATAATTAAAATTAATATGTCAATACGTGTAATGGGATAAATTATTAAATTCAGTTATTTTTTTTGAAAAAAGATTTAATTCATTCATTTTAAATAACGCTAGAAAAAAAAGGTCTTCACATAGGCACCGACGAGATTCGAACTCGTGATCTCCTGTTTACTAGACAGGCGCTTTAACCAACTAAGCCACGGCGCCACATTTAATCCAATAAAAATTTACATATAAAACACTAATTTGTATAGTACAAAATTCAATACAGCATCGAATTTATATATTTAAAGGAACCTTTCAAACAAATAAAACAGTTATTTGTGCCAAAATAAGTATTATACTGTAAATGTAATAAAAAAATCGTTTTCGTCTTTAAGTGACAGTCATTTATTGAAAACTATTGCTTTTGAACCAAATTAATGCTTTCAACGATAAAGGTTACTGGATCATTTTAGCTCGAACTATAATTTGTTTAGAAATCATGGAAACAGTACAACATATGTACTACAAGGATATTTTCTGGAAGAATTTTAAGTAAAATCAAACATACTTTAAAGTAAAGAGCATTAAAAACTTACATATGAAATTGGTTTCATAACTAGTGCTGCCACCTATATTGATATTTTGATATATGAAATATTATTCGAACTCCATCAAGTGTTTATATTAAACTTTTTAATAATAATATCATATTATATTTTAAAGAAACAACAGAAAACATTAAAATGTTTCCATTTTTTTATTAAAGAAGTATACCTCGTAAAATTTTATTTTCATATTTAAAGTGATAGTAAATATATACTAATTTTTCTTTCATAAACTTAATTTTTAAATGATTTTGAGCACCAATATTCCTAAAAAAATTAAGCATATGCGTTATTATCACAGTTGTCAGGTTAAGCCTTTTCAAAAACAACGTATTTTTTCTTCTTAAAATTGAAATTTTAATTCCTTTTTAATACCACTGAGAGAAATCATAATGGAAAGGATTAAAAGTTGGCAGGTATGGAGAAGCGAATTAATAATGAACTTTCTTTAATTAATTGAGGATTTTCATGAAATGTATAAGTAGCGAAAATTGCAACTATATACTAGGCATTAACTAGTATATTTGTATAATAGCTAGTGCTACCATCTAAGCTAACATTTTGATATATAAAATACTAAATGAAATCTTTTAATAAAAATATTATATTATGTTTTTAGGAAACAACAATAAATTAGCAGCAAGGATGTTAAGAAAGTTTCTTTTTTTTAATAGCGAAGCGACTTCTTAATGAAATTTTCTTAAATTTATTAAGCATTTGTATGAAATGTATCAATAGTGAAATAAATTAGAACAGATGGAGCAAATTGCAACTATATACTAGGCATTAACTGGTAAATTGGTATTATACTAGTATATTGGTATAATGACTAGTGCTGACATTTTGTTACATAAAATACTAAATGAAATCTTAATAAAAATATTACATTATGTTTTTAGGAAAAAAAGATGTTAAGAAAGTTTCTTTTTTTTTTTTAATAGCAAAGCGACTTCTTAATGAAATTTTCTTAAATTTATTATGTATTTTTATGAAATGTATCAATAGTGAAATAAATTACAACTGATGTTTTAAAAATTATTACGAATCTTTCATATTGGTATTTTACTGGAAGTAATCCCATATTTTTCTTAAAGGTTACTGCTAATTTGTTATTTGCACGAAAATTATCTAGTGCTGCCCTCTAGTACTCTAAAGAAATATATATGTATGTATAAGTTAACGCTATCTGTATTTTTTAGAGGGGGAATAAGAAACCAACTAATTGTATTATAAATTTTATTTGACGAGGGAAGTCAGATGTAAGTTTATTTTTAGTCTATTTAGGGCATTTTTTTTGCATTTCTTACACTTGATTTTTTTGTGGGCATTATAGAAAGTGATAATAGATAAAAAATTATTTCTTCTGATCTAGTGATAAAATATACTTTTTTAAAAAATATCTATTTGAAGAATATAATTAAATAAATTAACATATGTTTTTGCTTCGGATCTCATGGTGCTTATTTCATTGTTTAAAAAAATTACAGCTAATAACGTAAGGCACATTACCAGTTATTATTGAAATCTATTACACATTATTAGGTCTTTCTAGATCTATATACATATTTGAAATGAAATCAATTAGTTCAACTCATAATCAGCGAATTTAATTTATTTAAAGTTTATTTTTCATTTAGTATGCATATTTATGCACATCATTGAATACATATAATTCTAATATATTTTTATTAATTAAAATATTTCTTTTAAACTGTATTTTTTCTAGTTTAAATTTTGCTGTTTGATTTCTAATAACATGCACACACATTCTTCTGATATGGGAAATGGCATCGAAATAAATGGACATACATTTTATTATGGTATTCATTTACAATTATGAATCATGAAATTTCCTCCTCAAAGACTGCGTCCGATCACAGATGTCCCCTACACCCCCTCTATCCATGCTACTGATGATACATACATACCTTGGATCAGATAAAAATACAATGGTGAGCCTGTCCATGGTACAACAAGCATAAATTTTTTCTGATTTTGTGAGGTCTAAGTAAAATATTTTTCTTAAAAAATATTATCTATAATAGCTATATTTTATCTATAAAATATATTTATCTTGGAACATATCTATAATAAAAAAAGCACACACATTTTGGTTCGCATCTACTATAGTTTTGCTTTCCATTCAAATAAATAAGATATAAAAAAAATTACTCAGACTAAAAAAAAGAGAGAGAGAGGGAGAGGCTTCCACCACATGCCTGGTAAACCTAAAATTGTCACCGACGTAGCAGATCGGGCCTGTTGTGGAGTATCAACAACAAACAAACACTAAATTTAATCTTATTGCAATGAGTGGTGCAAATATTTTTACTAGTTCAATGTCTCTGTAGTCTAAGGTAAAACACTATATAGTTAATCTTTGTTTTTTTAAGATAAATATCAAAATAATATTTGATTAATCTAATAATGTAAAGTCAACGGAAAGAAAGAGAATCGAAACAAGCATAAAATTTTTGTACGAAGTGCGAGTCCAAGTTAAATTGTCATAAGGCTGCAGAGAAAAACCCAATACTTTTTGAACAATGATACAAGTTTTTCAAAAATAATTATAAACTTATTAGCGGCAATGGTAAGTATTTTTGATAATTGCATACCAAGTTAAGCCGATACTAAGTTGACTTCCTATATGCTATGTATTAAGCACTAATATAGAGGTAAAACTGATTACAAAATATTATTTTCACAATGTTCATGCAGATCATACAATAAAATTCTTTTTTTTTACTAAAGCCGGGTAAAGCCTGCTAGTAATTCTTAAAAATTTGTTTATTTATTTTTATGATTAAAATATTTTATTTAATACTGAAACCAACAATGTTAAAATCTATTGTAGATTTTTATTAGATAGATTCTTTATAAATACATTCACTTGCATAACGTGTCGCATGCTTCAATGTTAAAATATTCTGTCATTTTAATTATTTTTACTTTCATAAAAGCATTTTACAAATTAAAGAAAAAATAAAAAATTCTGAGAACTATTTTATTCAATAACTTGGACTTTATACTCATATTTTTTTACTGCGTTTTTTTCTACGCAGAAAAAAAGTGAAGAAATACTGAAAAAGAGAGAAATTTCAACTATTTTTTATTCTTTAAAATAAATTACTAGCGAGGGAGAAAATGATAAAAAGTCTTAATTTAGGTTTTTAGTTAATTTTTTATTCATTGGTGTCAGGAAACTTTCTTAATTGCTGTCAGAAAATCAAGATTAAATCGGAAAGAATTAGCAAAGATTTATAATACAGAAAGGAGAAGGCAATACTTAAAAAAAGGTTAGTTAATATTAATTAATATAGTGCGAATTACTTCACTTTTTTTTTTAAACATTTATTAAATTTTTTATTTATTTTTATTTGGATTGAAATCAAAGCTCATAAATCTAGTTAAGAATTTTAGGATATCATGGCTAATAATTTTAGAAAATAACAGTTCATAGTCAGATTTAATAATTTAAGCCTGAAAAGTTAAACGTCTTCTAAATATTTTAAATTTAGAAAAATGTTTTAACAAAACAAATTTAAAGCACTTAAAAGGAAAGATATTCTTAATTGTCAAACAGACGTGATGATGGTATTAATAGAAACGTAACGGCCGTTTGGCTTTCGAAATTGTTATTTTGTGATTATTAAGTTGTTTCTATGTTATTTTAATACCTGCCCAAAATGAATCCTAATACTTGCAAAATAGATGCAACATCGAACTAGCATATCGATACCTTCAATCATAATACTTTGACATAAGGCTCTAAGTTGAACTATATTACTCATATAAGTATTCTTTTTGAACTTGGATTAACAGAAGTATGGTTTAACTTAAGTGTAAATATGGTTCAATTTAAATCAATTCATAAGGTCTAATTTATACAAAGTTTGGCACCATTTTTAAACTTTGTAATTTTAAATGAGGAAAAAAAATTAAACGATAATCGTCAAATTTTTGAGTAATGATAATAGTTCTTGAGAAACGAAAGATGGAAAGTGTTTTTTAAAAAAAAATTATTTTGTAACTCAGACACTATCCAATCGATTTCGCCTATATTATGTATTTTGCCATTTAAAATGCATACATAAAAATAATGTAAAATCTTGTATACCTTACACCTAGAAAGAAGTATGGTCACAACTACTAGAATACAGTAAAAATTACAGAGTACCTGCGTCTATGGGAACATCAAAAAGCTTGGTAATTTCTCACCGATGCTCTTTAATGATTTTGATAAAATAAACAATAAAATATGGTTTAGGAACTTGGTAAACGTTTAAAAATTTGACAATTTTATCCTGATACCTTAGAGCAGGGGTGTCAAACTCAAAAGCAAACTTGGGCCAAATAAGCAATGCTTAACTTTAGGTGGGCCTCAAAAAAAAGGTTAAGAAAAAAATCAGTGTTTACAGAAACAAATATTTTTATTTTGAATAGTACATTGTACTAAGCATATATAAAGTAAAATTATTGTTTGACATCTCTTCTCTGCTCCTATCTTTTCTATTTCGGGAGAAATTTTATTGACCGAGACTACTTTCAAAATTGACCCAACGAGAGCTATTAATATGGTTTCGGGCAGGAGATTTATTTTCATTCATAACAGAAAAAAAATTGCTCTCACGGATAAGTACTTCCAAACATGGAAATAATTTCATACGCGAATTTTCGAGTATTTTCAAACCTTGCCGGTTAAATATTTGTAAAATTCAGGCACACCCACTTCAATGAATTTTGTCTTCAAATTTGATTCGCACTGAATCTCAATCACTTCCATTTGCATATTACTGGGTACTGAGTCTATATTTATTGAGAAAATCGAAGAAGACAAACAAAATTTGTCTTCCAAAGAATTAAAATCTTTAAATCTTGTTTCAAATTCTGTTCTAAGATTTGAAATTTTTTTTGCATATTTTTGATAAGATGCAGTATCCGTGGAATAGCAGATGCCGCAAGTCAATTAGAATTTTACATTTTCGCGCGTACAATTTAAAATGATCCGTATAGTTTATAAATAAAGTATATTATAATTTTATATGCTAGTTTCCTTCCTAATTCACATTTCTATTCTATTTTCACTTTGCGTTGGATATATTGACTGGGCCGCAAAAATGTTCATCTCGGGCCGCATGCTGCCCGCGGGCCGCGAGTTTGACACCCCTGCCTTAGAGCATATATATAATCAAAACCATTTATACTGTTACGGTTAAAATTACTTTTCAGTTTTGTATTTTTTAGTAAATGTGTGGTAATAAGAACTATAATTTTGAAAACCAGAATTTCCGGATAACCGTTACCATATGAACAGGAAATCTGCCGAATAAATGTTTTATAATATGAAAATGTAGGTTTTTATTACCAAAATTATTATTAATTTTAACAGAATTTTTACTGGCATTATTTTTTTTGTCATTACCATATAGTATGGTAATTTTACCAGAATTTATTTTTCATGAATAATTTAAAATTTCTTGTTCTTTTTTAAAAAAGCAATAAAGATGATAGTTAATTAATAAAAATATTTTTTTACAATTCTTACATCTTAGGAAAAAAAATTATTCTATTCATTGCGCAAATTTTATTCTATTCATTGAAAAAGTTTAGGAGATATGGCGAAATACGCATAAAGTGAAATTAGCATGAGAGACACAAACATTTGGTATCACTCCGTGTAAACTATTACGACCATAGACTGCGAACAGTCAAAAATCCAAATCCGTCGAAACAGACATTGTTTATTCAGAGAAAACAATTATATATTTACGTAATTGATTTCGTTTCTTAATAGTTAACACTAATTAATTAGCATCTTTAAAGTCAACCCTTTGAGCCAATAAGATAGATACCATGTTTGCGAAAATCCGATTATTAGATCAAAAGTTATTCAGAGTGTCATGTTTTTTTTCCTTCTTTTTTTCCCCTCGCTCTACGTAGTTGCTTACTGCTTTTACTACAGTATATGTTCACTTTGCTTACCAAACTACGACTACTCCGCAATCATTTTTGTTTATTATATCAGTCAAATTATCTATTTTGATGATATAGTTATAAAATTCAACACAATATTACATAAATTAAATATAATTAGAAATATTACAGATTATTACATAGAAAAATGTTGTTCAATTAGAAGTTTCAAAATTGTTGTTGTAATATAGATTCAATTTCACAAATAGAGTTCCAGATTCTATTTGGATAAAATTCAAATTTAATCATTTTGTCCACTTGTCATTGCAATTTTACAAAAAACTAAAACATTGGTTGCTAGAAACACTTGTTAAGTTTTTATTCGCTAAATGATTATTAAGAAATCGTGTGAAAAGTTAAGTTCTAATTTTCCTCTGTATTATGTGGATTTTAATGGCATTTGTTAATTGCTTATGCTTATAGTTTTACTGAAAGTTAAACACAAAAGTAATATAACTGATTAAAAAGTAAATTTAAATCAATAAAAAGTGTATTTTAGTTTAATTATTGTAAAACAGTTACTAAATATATTTATTTTACATTGTTCAGTAGTAGATAATATGTTACGATAAATTAATGTGTATAAAGAAACAATGATTTTAATTTCAGGTATTTAATTTTGTACATTAATTGAAACTAAAAATATAATAATAGAGAAGAATAATGTTAAGATAAATAAATATTATTGGTTAAAACCATTATAACTTTATCAACTTTGTGCTGATGGTAGCTAAAAATATTTAGATTATTTGTTTATGAATTGTTTTATAACGTAAGATTTTTATTTTGCCAGAATGCAGCGACAACAAACATAAACAATAAAACTATGGTTTTAGACAATTAACATTTATGCTACTTAGAAATATTCTGATATATTTTTTGAAACAATCAGAATTATGTTGAGAATTTTCAACTTACTTAAAATTTTCTATCCCCTGAGAATGTAGCGACAGCAATAAAAATCGACAAGATAACGGTTTTAGACACATTTTTTCAAATAACCAAAATTATGTTGAGAATTTTCAACTTGAAATTCCTTCTATCCTCTGAGATTGTATCGACAACAATCAAAATCGATAACACAATGGATTTAGACTATTAACTTTTATAATGCATAGAAATATTCTGATACATTCTTTGAAATAATCGAANAACCAGAATTATGTTGAGATTTTTCAACTTAAAATTCCTTCTATCCTCTGAGATTGTATCGACAACAATCAAAATCGATAACACAATGGATTTAGACTATCAACTTTTATAATGCATAGAAATATTCTGATACATGCTTTGAAATAATCGAAATTATGTTGAGAATTTTCAACTTACTTAAGTTTTCTATCTCCTTCCTGAGAGTATAGCGACAGCAATCAAAATTGATAAGACAATTAAAAACGGTGTTAGACAATTTACTTTTATGATACATAGAAATATTATGATACAACTTTTAAAATAAAATAAATTATGTTTAGAATCTTCAACTAACTTTTAAAAGAGAAGCGTCTTAATGCAATTTTATTAAAATATCCAGAAAGCAAGACATTTTTGCAGAAAATGTGTAAACACATTTAAATGTTCAATAAAAAAATTAAAAGCATTGATCATAAATAATTTATTGGATCATGTTTAAAATACTTTAAAACAACATGTAAAAAGAATGTTTTTACTTTTAAAACCATTTGAAGATTCGTAAAATATTTTAGTTATCAGAAATCGAAGACTTAACGTTACAAAATAGAAATAATTTTTAAAAAAAACTACCACATCGGAATAATACTTTAATTTTATCTAAATATATATTTAATTAAGTAATACAGCTTAAAGCGCAATAAACTGTGGGATTAAGTAATTATTTTTAAAAAATAAATTTCAATTAATGGTTTTTCCGTTAGATTTGCATAAACCAGCACGTTTTTTTTCCTTAACTGTTATGAATTAAAAATGAAGTTCGTATTTGATTTGAAAACACTACGTCACTATTAACATTTTCATTCCATTTCTGAAGAACGCAAATAATTTGAAGAATAAAATAAACGAAGCGAAAGAAACCGGAAATGTTTTCGTAATTGCTTTTCAGCTACGTTAGGGAATTACTAATGAAATGAAGCATAAATTTAATTGAAGAAATAAAGAGATATATCCAAAAGAAAATTATAAATCTACAATAAATATTCTGAATAAATACATTTCTAGAGTTATGAATCATCGAATAATTTTCTAAAAAAAATTCTTTTTTTGTTAAGCAATTTTTCGGATAGAGTGTAGAAATCGAACGAAAGATAAGAAGAAAAAAAATTGAATAATAGAAAGTTAAAATTATGTTATCATTTGAAACTACTGAAAATTGAATGCAATAAACGATAATAAAATATGCAATGACGGAATACGTAATTTAATATATCTATTTCAATTAATTATAAATAATTTAATAATATTATGTTGAAAGCGAAAAGAATGATTCAGGTTTGTTGCCTTTTATTTATGAAATTTGACTTTAAATAATGGAAATGACTTTAAATAATATAGTTCGGAATTTGGACAAAACAGGGCAAAATGTTAATGCTAAAATAAAATGAGGGAAAAAAAATCAATTTCACCAAGTTAACTAAGTATTATATAATTACATGGCAAAATTGCGATGTCTACAGTAATATCTATATCAGACAAAATGACGAAAAAATTTAACTTTGTCAACTATTTGATCAGAATTGCCAAAATCACCAAACTGCGGCGAACAAATTCGTGACTACTAGAAAATCATACACACCGACAATGAAAAAAATCGCAAATGTTGACAAAACAGTGAACCATAATATAGCAAAATCACGATGCCCATAGACATAGCCGTCTTAGAAAAAATTGCGAATTGTTGCGACTAAATTTATTTTGATATATTGTTTCCTTTTTAACTCACAATTTTTTATTTATTTGATTGGCATTCTATTCTTTTTTTAAAATTCTGTTTAAATTCATATAAGACATTAAAATAAAATATACGTAAAAAAATGCTTGAAATTTAATTATTTTTAAAAGTTTTCTGTACACAATCCATATTTATTCATATTATCAGTACATCTAGTATCAGTTCAGTATAAATTAGTATCATGAAGACTAAAAAAAATGAAAAACAATTTTATTGTGATGTAGAAAACCCATATTTATTGTTGCGAAACGGGGATTCTTTAGTATCATAAAAATTAAAAATGAAAAATGGTATTTTTAGAAACCACGTTCTTGTAGTGGAGAATAATAATTAAAAAATAAAAATTTGAATAACGAAAAACATGGGGCGCATGAAATACATAACAGTAATGCTATATTAGTGTATGTATGTGTGCTCATGAGAATATGTGTATGTATATCTGTAATTGTATGTGGAATATGTTTGTGCATATGCATGTGTATGTGTATGTGGTCGTGCATGTGTGTGAGTAAGAAAATGTGTATATGTATGTGTATATGTACTGTTATGTATTTCATGCGCCCCACGTTTTTCGTTTTCCAATTTTTTTTTAAAATTATTATTCTCCACTACAAAAACGTGGTTTTTAAAAATATTATTTTTTATTTTGAATTTTTTTTTTGTACTCACTTCCAAAATCTCAATTTTTTCACTCAATGTATACGAAACTTTTTAACTGACATGTGACACTGTTTTACAGTATATAGTGTATTATAATTTGAAATAATCGAATTGACAACAAAAGATAATCTCAAAAATACTAATTTGTCTTCATTTTAATTTTTTTTTACTTTTTATGCCTTCTTTCTCTTCATTTTCATGTATTGTCATCCAATTCTGAACTATGTGCCAAATTTGAAGTCTGTAGCTAGTCGGGAAGTTAGTTTAAAATCGATTACAAAATTCCATCCGAACAGAAATACACGAAGACAAGTTAATATAAACGTGGTAAAATAAAAATATAGCATTACTTAACCCTCTGAACGTTAGTCCCGGCTTTTTACGAACTTTTAGCTCTAAGCGTTGAATTAGGTTCAATTTAGGTTTATCATAAGTTATATTAGATTATAAAAAATGTTAGTAAATAAATCATAGTTTCAAAAAACATTAATTAAATAAAAATATTAAAAAGTAGTTCCAACGATGCCTAAACAGGTGATTCCTAACTTTTCCTACGTATAAAACAGATTTAATTCTTGTTCCGACAGTTGGATTCGTATTGCATCAAAAATCTCGATACGTACTACTTAGTTAGATACGTACTACTTAATTTGACAAGATGTGTACTACTTAATTTGATTGGACAAAGGAATAAAATAAGCTCTAATAATAAATTAAGTAATCTAATAATAAATCTCTAATAAAAATCTATTAATCTAATGAAGGGAATAAATCAAGTTCTTTAAGAGTTAAAGTAAAAGCTATTATAGAACTGACTGAGAAATGTCTGTATTTCTCGAGTTTTGTTGTATGCAACTGTACTTAATGTTATAAACGCTAAAAAGGTAATTCCAAATGTATGCATTCATCTTTTCATAAAAAAATCCTAAATTTCTGCTCATAAATATCTAGAAAAGTTATGAATATATTAGAATATTATATATGAATGCAATTATTTGATCCATAGAACTTTTTGAATAAAAAAATATTAAACATAAAACAGCAAAATTTAATTTCTAACAATTTATGAAAAGCATTTAAATGCACTGAGAAAAAAGTGTGGTTAAAACTGCCAGAATGTGGAAAAATTTACCGTGCTTCTAGTTCTATGAAAACACCAAAAAGCTCAGTAATTTTTTTGTCGGCGCGCTTTATTAATGATTCTTGTCGTCAAATTAACGCTAAAATGTGGTTTTATACATGATAAATTTTAGAAAAAGGAGTAAAATTTGGCCATTTTGTCATGATGCTTTAAGTATGGTATAAAAAATATTTATTCAGTTAAATTTACTTTTCAGTTTTGTACTTTTTCTAAATGTGTGGTAATGAGAACTATAGTTTTGAAAACAAGAATTTCTCGTAAATTGTTATTATATGAATGGAAAATTACCAAATGAATGGTTTAAATACCGTATATTTTAATCTTTTGCTCCAGAATTATGGTTTTATACACCAGAAATGTAATTATCATTTGGTAATTTCGCCAGTTTTTCATCGTGCAGTATAAAGTTACAAAAGTTTTTTTATTAAAAAAAAAGAAAAAAAAATGTGAAACATGCAAAAGCAAAAATTAATTTTCAATACTTCATAAAAAGCATTTGGATTGTATAGAAAATGGTTTAAGATGATTGCAAATATCTAATTTGAATGTTAGATTAAAACAGGTATTGTAAGGATTTGACCCTGCACTATTAAATTCAATACCTTATCATTATTCTGATAAAAACTGAGGAACTTCTATGCATTTCGGAATAAATGTTAATATATAATTGTTGTTTAATAATAAAATAAGTTCAGACGCTCTTTTGTTAAAAATCTATAAATAGTTAAAATTTTATATATGTTTAAATCTTAAAGATATTTCAAATGTATCTCAAATTTATTAATTGAAACAAAACATTTTGCTTACAAATAATTGTTGAAATTTAGTTGAAAGATTTAATTTCTAAATTTGAAATTAAAAATAAAAGCCTTTAAACTTTTGCTTAACCAACATTAAAAACAGAGTATTATTAATAAAATGGCATTTACTCAAAATCGTTGTTAAATTGAAGGTAAGCTAAGTGAGTAAATACAACTTTAATGAATTTTTCTAGTTAATTTGATTGCGTACTTGTTTTTGAAATTCTATGGAAATTTCTAATAAATTCACTAGAAATTGCTTTAGATTTCTATGCGTATTTCTGTACGTACTTATACGCATATATTTCAAGTAAATAAAGAATTTAATCTTTTACTAAATATGTTCTCGGAGTTAGATTATTCACAAAACCAAATAAAGGAGGAAAATATATCTGCGCAAATTGGACCGTAACTACGATTTAATACATACAATACTGGTAGAAAAAAATGCAAAAAACTCTATTTACATATTGTCTGTATATTTTAAATATCTTATTTCAATGTCTTATGCTGAGAATTTTTGCTAAAATATTTATGATAGTTTTTAGAAGTTTAAATAATTCTTTTAAAAAGGTGCTTTCAGTTTGCTTAATTTTTATAAAGACTGGTAAAACAGGAACATATGATTCTTCTTTCGTTGCAAACGCGTCAAATTTAATTAATAGCTAGAAATATATTTTACATATTCTTTTTGTTACATTGCTTTGAAATTAAAGAAAATTATTATTAGTTGAATTTCTCTGGAGGAATTTTAATTTTTAATAGAAAATCACTAGATGGTTTTGATGAAATACATTTTCTGAAAAATCTGTCCAATATTGATATAAATTATCTAGAATGTTATAAAATATATTTTAGCTATGTAATATATCAATATTTCTATCTCAAAGAGTGATATTATGTAAATTTGCTTCAACTTTAACAAGGTGTTAAATTGAACCTTTGTTAAGTCAAATTTAAACCACAGTATTGTATTAGCAAGTTCAAGAATATTGTACAGAGCACATAGGTTCATTTCAATTTTGGATTAATAAAACAGTCCTTAAGGCACCAAACATTTATTAGCAGAAACTTGTAGAAAATTCAGCTATTTCTAGCTCTCAAGTACAGCTTAGTACACAAGCTTTAAGACTTCAGAGGGTTCAGTGAACTTAGTAGAGATTCGCAAACCAGAACACTATTGCAGTCTACAAACAGACTAATACTCTAGTATTCTGCTCTGCGAGGCACACTCCTATTTTTAAAGGTTTGGCGACGAAACACCAGAACTTTCGATATGATTTTAAACAATTCTCGTATAACTACGTATAACTATTAGTCCAACCGCTACGAAACTAGATTTTTTCAGAGCTATCATTTTGTCGCCAAAATGGTCTCAAAGTATCCCTAAGTTGCCATCAAGTTGTCAAAAATGTCACCAAACAGTCTTCCATTAGATTAGAAATACATCAGGAGCTATTTTCTCGCCAAATTACGTTAGAATTTGCAATCTTCGTGTAAATTTTCTAGTTAACCGAAAATTTAGCTACTAAAAAGGAAATCAAAATTTATTCACACATTTACAAATTTATAACAATATACACACGCTAGCCAATGAATCGGAAACCTTAGATTCAAATCTTATTTGATCTCTTTTTACAATAATAAGAACCCCTATTGGCTAGGACATTGATTCTACTGGATGATTCATTTATAACCAGAGAATACCATACATTGGTTACGCAAACTGTAGCATGATGAGATAAGAACATGTAAATTTGATCGAAGATATTTCTGTCATATGTGCCTCTCTAACACACTGTAAAAAATTCTGGATCAAATTACGGTATAAAGTACTGCCACTTTGGGTGCATCATCAGTAAGATTCATTTTAGCACAATTTGTCTTAATTAGAGTGATTCAGTGATTTTACGGTATTTATTACTGAAAAAATTTCGGTATACCAAAGTCTTGTTCTTTAACTTGGCCCGGTGGATTGTATTTTTGCCTCTCAGTTTCAAATAGAGGCAATCAATGAATCAAATCTAATCATATCTAATCTGAACATATTTAATTTATTTCCTCTACTATCGCCGAACCCCTATCAGCACATTGGATAGTTATTCTAAGTTAAAATTTGACTCCCCTAATAGCAATTATACTGATAAGATTTTTGGTATCACGATGTATTGTAAAAAAGCGATATTTTCTAAATTATATATATAAAGGTCCATATTCTCGTTGCTTTAAATAATTCACAATATCGTATACACGATCGTGATACTAAAATTTTCGTTAGCTAAAGTTATAGTTTATAGTAGTTATAGTTTAAAGTTATTGTTCAAATAATGATAGACATTCAATAGCTATTGTTATCGATAATATTCTCTTATTTAATGCACCTGTGTTGTATTGCAAAAATATAAATATTATACTTCAACTAGTTTCTTATCTTTACAGTTATCAATTTTTTCGTAGATGGGATTCCGCGTACTACGCAAATGCGTTAGAGTAAGCATCCGCTTTAAATTGAACGTTGATTTAATGAAAGATAGTAAAAAATTCTACGCCAAACAAACTCTTAGCACAAGCTGTAAAGATATAAATACAGCATTAAGAGTATAATTTAATTGTATTGTTTGAATGCGCAAAGAGTCGTTCAAATATTACGAGAACATTAAATGGGGGAGAGGTTTGTGTTCTGATTAAGTTTGCTTGCAAGGGGAATGGTATCTGCAACGCTAAAGTAATACATTAAAACTTAATTTTTCAAAACTTTGGTTAAACTGTAAAATTATAGAAGAATTTACATTTATAATTATAAGTGGAGAAAAGTGGAATAATTTTTTAGATGTATCTAGATTTATCAAAATTTCAGAAGTTTGAGTTCAAGAGTTTTGGCCATTAAAGGTAAATGCAAGATTCCTAAAGAATACTAGGCTCAAAATTTTATAAAGTGAATTGAAACACGAATTTTAAAAAGTTCCATCCTTTAAATTTAATCCGGGATTTTTCACTGATGTATTCTTGGTTTAAGCTGAAGTTATTTTTTAAAAGACTTTCTAACTAAGCCCGGTTACACTTAAAAACAGATACTCAAATTTCAAAAAACTTATTTTTGGCAAAACAGTTACCTGGTATGATCCGAGCGACCATTTCGTCAAAGTGACTAAATAACTATAGACAGTTCGAAGAAACTAATTTTACCAGAAGTTAAATTTTTAGTTTCGATCGTCTAAATTCGTCATTCCGGTTAACAATCTCCCACAATGAATTTGTGATGAGGCTGCGAATTGAAAAAATTTTCATTATACATTTCAGAGTTAGTCCTCACAAATTACGTGACGAAATGTTTCTCAAAATTAACGAAATAAAGCTCAAGGATTGCTGAATCGTCAAACGGGAATGTTTTATTTTGAGAATGGAGAGGGTTGCGATTATTTTGCAGACAAGAGGGGTGAGTAAAATTTCCCCAAAAAGCTTACGCGATATTTGAACTGCTCTAAAAGAAGCGGAATGTGCTATTTAGAAATAATGTTGAGCAATACAAAAAAATTTTGCCATTCAAAATTACACAAGTTTATTTAGAGACATTCACAGGAGTTTAACATTTACAGGAGCAGTTTGGCATTTAATAAATACAGTTTATGTAAATACAAGAGAATTGTATTTCCTAAAAATAAACTATTGCATTACAAGTTTTGGAAAACAGTAACAAATTTTCCGTAAGAGAACAATTTCTATAACACTTTTCATTCTATTTGCAAATGTTCATGTGCAAATCTCAACTGCCATCTCGAAAAGAAATTAAATGCATGTTAATTTTTTTAATCATTATGAATATTCTTAAATTCATCATTCAATTTAAAAATCTTAGTTTACATGCTTTGTACAAATTTCCATCTTAATTTTAGACAGCAATTTGAAGGTTTTGCATTTGAGCTTCTGAACTTTACAGTAGTGAATTAGTATACATAGAATTAAGAAAAGAATTCAAAATACTAATAAAAATAAAAATAACAACCAAATGGAAAAAATGCGCTAAGCAGCAGAGAAACCAAGAGGAATAAAACAAATGAGACGAAGAAAAATTAGTAAAAATTTAAAAAATATGACAATCAAGGCTGATGTCATCAGCATTTTTGACATTTGTCTTAGCTTTCTCGATAGAAAAAGTTTTGCATTTTTATGACAATTCAGGGATGGTACCCCCTGATGACGTCAGCCTTGATTGTCATATTTTTTCAATTTTTACTAATTTTTCTTCGTCTCATTAGTATACGTACATAGTTTATTTCAAAATGGACAATACCTTAAAATTGTATATAAAAGTATGGAAGTAAAGCTTGAGTAAATACTTAGATGCTGTAAGTTCATATATTTTAGCTTTTTCACAATAAACGACTTAACTAAATAGCTTCTAAACAATTTTACAAAACAATTCTACAGGTTACAATTTCTTCTAGTCAATTTTACAGGTTACAAATACTAAATTTTGAAGTTTGATATTTAAAACAAATTCTAGACACAGGTAGTTTAAAGAAAGCTTATTTTTATCAAATATTACTGTCTTAAAACAACTAAGTATGAGTAAATTGTTAAATCCAAAGCATTTTATATGCGGTAACATTTAGTTAAATTTGAAACCATTTAAGCAGCTTGGCATTTAATTTTATTTAAGATTTTTTATTCTTTCATTTTCGACCTAAAAATTCCAGATTAAAATTAACATCTTACACCAAATTTGTTAGATCTTATTTAAAAGCATAGGATATACAAAATATTTGTAACTTTAGCAATATTTAATATTAAATGTTTGATATGAATGCAATATTTCTAACCGAGAATTGCTAATAATCGCACTTTTTCTAGAGTTACTAATTCTCTTAAATTTACCAGAAGCTTTCTACAGAGTATGAGGTTATACTGCTCTGCTACAGAAGCTTGCATGGAAGAATCGGGTAGTTCCGAAACTTCTGAAAGAGCGTGAAACAGGAAAAGAAAGCAGAACGGCCGTCTACCACTTCCAATTCTTGCCCCACATTCTCCCGGGAATGACGAAATCTACGGTTCACACTTGCGAGCTTCTATAGCAGATAGTTGTCCCCTTATCGGGCTGACTTCAGTAAATTTCAGCGAGTTATCTAAACATTAAAAATCTAAATATTTGATACGGAATTTTAAGCTTTAAGGATTGTAGAATGCTTTGAGTTTAACTACCCAAATTTACTCTGAATGCCAGTTTTTTTTAAAGATGTTTATTAATTAATTTGCACATTCTAAGTTTATATTGATTATAACGGATAGCTTAGTTTTTGTAAAGGCCTATAATTCCCTAAATTTAAACATAGTTCATAAAATTTTGTTTTATAATTTCCTTGCCTACTTAATGTAAAATTACCCGTGATAAAGTTTTACACACCAGTAAAAAGTAGGCATAGGTTTAATTTAAGCACGATAAAAATTATCCATTAAGTTTAACATTCTGAAAGTTAGGATTTCATCGAAAGTGTTTTTCTCATTTTTGTTAAACAGCATTTAAGAATTCAAAGAAAACACACACTTAAGTCAAAAATAGTTTATCAGCCGATGTATCCTTTCACCGTTATCGAAAATTCATATTACTGCAATCATTTAGTATAAAAAACTCTTACGCATTAATGTATCAAAAGCTTACTTTTAAATAAAAAAAGTAATTTGGTTTGATAGAAATTACCTGTTTAAAAACTAATGTCATTTTAAAATTCAGGGTTTTTAATTTAACGCTTTTAATCCCATCCTGGGGAATGAAAAATTAAAATTTCACAATTTAAGTCTCGCTTCAATGCTTACATGTTTGAAAAATTAAATTCTAACAGATATTTTGTCAGGTCGATATTTAAGTCTAATTTTAGTTAATAAATAGTACTCAATTGCTTTAAAAATTTAACATATCAGCACCTTTTAAACATTTATGAAATAATTCGCTGTCTAATTTTTATATATTTCGACAAGAATTTACAAAGCATTTTAATCTTCATTATACCTATGAAGCTAGACTTATTTTAGAAACGGCGAGTGTGTTGAACTTTAACGAGACATTTTTCGAAATGGACAAGATATTTAATATTTTACAAATCATTCTAAGTTGACTTTATATTCCTTGAGGCGATTTTTACGAATAAGAGGCTCCGTAGTTGAAATATCTCATAACTCCTGAGTCAATAAATGAACATTTGCTTAAGTGTTATAGATTAGAAATTAGTAAGGAATTGCTAAAGTAGCGAAATTCCTTAATGAAGCATCAGATATTTTAACAATTACCAAGCGAAAAAGTCAACTATTAAATAATTCTATTAAATCATATTTCTTACATAATCATAAATATAACTAATTTATAAATTATAGCTACATCTAATCAAATAAAACCATACTATGATTAGATCTAATTATCTTATATCATAAATCTAAATATGCTTTAACTTAAAGTATTATCGTATTTCGCAAAATATGATTTATCTTAGCCATGGCTTTTTAATTAATGTGGGCACAGGTGGTTCTTCACTGGAATTTCGCTACAAAAGACTATTGATCTCGGAGTATAAGATTAAAATATGCATTTTTTCTAGCAAAAAGTTTATTGGGAAAACATTTTATCCGTTTGATTTGAAAAAAAATTCAGGATAACTATTGATAAAATCCACTCGTTAAATTAGGAAATGATTCCTAATTCTATAAAAGGTGTGTTTAATTTTCAAAGATAAAGACAGATTTAACGGACAATATCAAAATTTCCTTTCACGCATGCAAATGCTGGACTCTCAATTTAAAATTTTAGTTAAAAATATAACTACACGAGTACAGAGAGACTAAGATATTCGTAATTTTTAAATTGATTTTAATGACTAAGTTATAACTTCCAGATTTAATGCTCTTTCAAATTTTACTCTATAAGTTACGTAAACTGAATGAAAAACGTACGATGTATTTGCTTGCAATGATGCTCTGTAAGTAATGATAAAGTTGAGAATAACTATAAAATAATTGAGAGATAAAAATACAAATATTTAAGAAGGTGTTGATGAATTTCAACAAAATTGGATTTGCACAATAGTAAGGGACCACACTCCCCCCCCAAAACCCCCACTTTCAATTTAAATGTTTTTGGTCTTTTATATTCTTACTTTTAACATATTTGAACCATTTATTCTATTAATGCTATGCTAAATTTTGCGGATTGAGATAGATTTTTATAAAGTAAAAAAAAAAGGCTTAACTATAATTTTTGATTTATAAAGCAAAAGAGTGTAGAAAGAGTGAGATTTCAAAATGCTACCCGCAGTAAGGAATTAACCAAAAACTTGAACTTCAGACCTGATAAATACCCGAATTTATAAAATTTTGTTTGTTACTTCAAATAAACAGAGAAATTATCTTTTTAACGAACGCATAACGCAAGAGAAGATAGCTCTTGAGTGTTCAATCTCTTGATCCCGCGCTAAACTTTACTGTCACATACGAATGAAAACAAAGACAACAAACAACATACATTAATGAAAACAAAGCCCTAATTGACATTTTGTTTAAGTCGCCAGCTCATGACTGCATAAATCATAGGCGAGAAAATAACTTCTCATCGATATTTTGAAATTAATGAAGTGGGAAATATCCTTCCCAAGACCTTATATAGTGTTAAACTCGTTTAAACTTTTATTCTGCTGTAATTCTAAATATTTTGTCTATTTTTAAATACTTCATATTATGACAAATAAAAGGTAGTAAATAGTTATAGCTCCATGGAATGTAGGGAAAACTAACGCCAATAAATCAAAATTTGTTCCATCGGAACAAAAGTTAAGCTTCTGTTAAGTTTACTTCTTAAATCTCAACTGAAAGTTGTTTGTTACTAACGATAAGATCTGATTTGAAAGGCCATAAAGAAAGTTTTAATTTCAAATTAAAAAGTTAGTTAAAAAATAACTATACCATATTAAATCTAGTTTAATTTTGAAACTTCAGGCTTAAACATTTAAAGGTATTGTTGCAAAAATTTAATTAAAGGTTTGAATTAACAACCAAAATGTATACGCCTAATAGTATGATTAACAAATGTTAAAGCTATTAATACTAAAACAATGAGTAATAGATTTGAAACTAGGTTATTGATTTTAAAAGAAACAGCTTTAAAAATACAAAGCAGGTATTCAGAGCAGTTGAACTTAAGTAATTTGATTAAGCTGAAGTAAATTTTTATTTGAACTCCTAATTTACTTAAATTTTAAAATTTACTTTAATATTTAAATATAGAACAGTTAGAAAATTAAAAGGTTATTAAAATACCAACGTTTAGGTTTTACATAATTTAATGAGTATAATTTTGTGAGACTTCCGTAATTTCGAGAATACTGAAATTAAGTTATTAAATTAAATGCCATTAAAATTATAGGAGCATTAAAACAAAATATTCTGATAAGTTTGAGTAACCTGTTCGCATTTAAAATACTTCTAATTTATATTGATGACATGCGGGCATTTAAATTACAGTTCTATGTTTCTGAAACTAGGAAGTGTTTAAGCAAAGTTTCAAACAGTTGGTAAACAAAAGTCTAAAGAACATAAAATTTAATGAGTGTTTCTAAAAATGGTGACATCACGATGATCATCTTGAATGGACTAGATTGTGATCACGGTTTTTTTACTAGGACAATACTGAGTTACTTGCTAATACCTGAAACAAAAAAAGGACATCAAGAGCAAATAGATATGTTAAATACAATAGATTTTTTTCAGTGTAAATATAATTAACACCCTACCTTTTAAGAACATCTCTCATGTTTACCACTTTCTGATAATTTTATGATCAGGTGTAATTTGGATCAGGGATTTTCAAACTTTTGTGGGGACTCTTTAAAGTTTGCAAAATTTGTGGCACCCCATAAACATTCCGCAAATCTGACACGCGTGTGAAACTAAGCTTCTTCATTTGAACTGTAATGTACTATTACAGTTTTAGGTCCCTAGCTTTAATTTTAAATGCACAGAATAATGAAAATGTCAAATAAAACTTAAATATATTATAAATATATTAAATTACTTTGATAAATTCTCATTGGGCAAAAATATTTGGTAAAATTATAAGCTAAAAGAAACATCAAAATTGCTAAAATTTGCGACCCTCATTTGCGAAAATGTTTTTAAACAAGAACAGTTGGAGGGAAGGAGATTTTTAAAACTTTTTACATCTCATCTATACAGCAGTTTCAGAAATTTTCAATTCTGAAAATAATCTTACTTTTAAGACCTAACTTGAGAACCCCAAGAAAATATTTCTTGGGAGAAACTGGAAGGGGGGGGGGGCTAGGGCATTTAGGAGTTAATTAGGATCAGCAGGGATGGGCAAATGCTTTTTAATGCACAGAAATGTAGATTCAAAGCTTTTTATTCTGGATTTTGCTCAAATAAGTAAGGAAAAAAACGAAACTCCAAAAGCTCCTTTTCAATGTTCAACCCAAATATAACTTAAGGATGAATTTTATACTGACATTCATTTTTTAAGCATAAGCATTACGGAGTAAAGCTCGGGGTGACTAAATATATTAATTTTCACGTGATTTCTTAGTGTTTAAAATTCTAAAAAAAGTAGTGTTTAAAATTAAAACCTAAATTTCTACAACGTCGTTTTTCAACTTTATAAGTCTACAGCACTCGTGGAAACATTTTCGAAACTGATCAATCTCTTCAAAAATATTCAACTTAAAAAAAAATTTATTTAGTCAAATAGGCACTACACAATACGAATTCGCATCCATTAGTTCAGTCTTTATTAAAATAACAATTTCTGTAAGTTTGGAAAACTGAATCAAAAGCCAAGTCCCTTTTTTCCATAGCAAACATTTTTAGTTACGCATTTTGATCTATGCCCAGAATAAGCTTGGCGACGCTTTTAGAGGGATATTTTAGTAAAACTGATGAACATTTATTAAAGGTTTAGTAAGGGTTTAGCAAATACATTTTGGAGATCAAAATTTCCTTATGAAAACATTGAATATTTCATTTTCTAGGCATATTTAATTTCTTAGCTAACAAAAAGAAACTAAATTTACTTATTTTGAATCTGGATTGTTACATATCAAGTTCGTCTTATGATTTGAGTGGCTAAACTTAAATACGCTAAATTGGGCTGTGTTTGCATTTTCAAAATATGAGATTTGACACAAAGCACTTTTTTAATGCATTCGGATATTCGAAATCTAAAAATGGCAGTTGTTATCTGAAAAAATATCATCTCAAAAGTTTAAGCAGGAGTGTAGTCAAAAACTTAGAAACCTTAATGTTAATTTCACGTTATTTACATGCTGGATAGCGTTGTAAAACTTATTTTCAAATTCTCAAGAATATTTGGATGATTCCAATAAGACTGGATATCATTTAAGCAAAAATGATTTCGAAACTTGCATCTTTTAATCCAAACTATCGGTATTAAAATAGGACATTTTTAGAAATTATCACACCGTCAAAAATCCAAATCCATAAAATAAACAGTATGTTTAAAGAAAATAAGTTTTCGTGCCCAATTTCGAAACTTTCTTTCAGATTAGCTTAGTTAATTGTAGGCCGCTAAAGCTATCAAGATTGAACTTTAATTCCTAAAAATTCATTCAGTAGCGCAAAAATAGTTATAGTTCTAATTTTTATTTTGCGAATTGTGCAAAATGTGTTTCTAAATCCTCCCCATTTAATACCTTCCCTTTAATGTCTTCAATTATGGCAGAATTTCAGATAACTAACGTAAGCAAAAAATTAAAAATTCGCTAAGACATCACTATACCCTAGTCAGCCTGAAAATAGTATTACAATTGATCACTTAAAATTTTAAAAAGTTTCGTAGTTTCTTAGAAACTTAGTCAATAAAAATAGATCTGAACTACTCAGACTTACAATTCTCTACTATACTAGTGGGTTAAGCCCCATTGTCGCTACCGCTCACCAACCCTCACGACTGCTTTGTAATGATTGTTTCTTTTAGTCCTTAAATAATTCCAGATAAAATTACGGTAGAAAGTACTGGCATCGTGAATGCAACATCTGTAAAATCAATGCTACCATAAAATCCATTTTTACCGTAAAATTTAATATCGTAGTTTTAGCAGTATTATTTATTTAATTAGAATGATTTAGTGATTTTAGAGTAAATCTTTCTGCATTTTTTATGCAGAAAGATTTACTGTAAGATACACTAGATTTTTCCGTAAAATAAAATTTTTACTGTTAAGACAGAGTGCCAATACAGAGTGCCAATCACTTAGCGAATCTTATTTATAATAGCATAGTTTGCATTAAAACCGTTAACAAATTTAGACAAAAGTTCAAATAAGTTTCTTCAAATGTAACATAAGATAATAGACTATAAAAAGAAACTCTCAAAATCAAAACCGCAATCTAGTAGAAAAATCAAAATAATATTTTTAAAAACCACGTTTTTGTAGTGGAAAATAATAATTAAAAAACAAAAATTTGAAAAACGAAAAACGTGGGNTGTACTGTTATGTATTTCATGCCCCCCACGTTTTTCGTTTTTCAAATTTTTGTTTTTTAATTATTATTCTCCACTACAAAAACGTGGTTTTCAAAAATATTATTTTTATTTTTATTTTTTTTTGTATTCACTTCCAAAATTTCAATTTTTTCACTCACTGTTCACAAAACTTTTCAACTGACATATGACACTAATTTGAAATAATCGAATCGACAACAAAAGACAATCGCGAAAATATTAATTTTTCTTTAATTTTAATTTTATTTCATTTTGAATGCCTTTCTTCTCTTCATTTTCATGCATTGTCATCCAATTCTGAACTATGTGTCAAATTTGAAGTCGGGAAGTTAGTTCAAAATCGATTACAAAATTCCACCCGATCAGACATACACGAAGGCAAGTTGATATAAACGTGGTAATAAAAGCACTGCCGTGCAAACGAAAGATCAAAGCAAGCGAAAAAAAAACACATCAACATTTAGATTTTTATATATCTTTTTATACATCTTTGTATGTTAAGCTACGTATAGCAAAAAGATTTTTCAAAATAAAGCTCTTTTCTTTCGAAATTCTATTTTAGAGTTACTAGGTATAAGAAAGAAAATAAAAAGCATTAAATTAAGACTATGAGCACTTTAGATACTAAGGAAGGTTTTAATAGATCCAGAACTATATTACTGGTACTTATTGGTTAAGAGGACCATGCGTTGGAGACAGCTCTGAGTTGTCGCCTACCCAAATATTGTTCAATGTAACCTACGAGTAAGAATTTTGGTATGTTGTATTATTTATAATCTAAATTCTTAATTTACCATGATATTTTTTAAATTTGGACATTATTTCAGTTTTCCAAAATGGTTGAAACCTGGAAGTCACCGAGGTGGAACAGCTGATCGAAATTAAGTTTACGAGTACTAATGTTCAATTCCGTAACCTTGTAGTTTTGAACTCCATACAGAAGACAAGGGAACTCCTGGATCAAGAAGAAATGTCTTTGTGGAGGTTTTGATGGAACTAACCTGCATTTGCGTTACATGGAAGACTCACGTATACTTCCCACGGTTAGCCTGTCAGCAAAGAGATTAACCCATGACTTGTCTACCTTTCAGGATATTTTACTTTAGCACGGAGGTTGGAGTCTATATTATAGTTAATGATATTATATAATATTGTCCTATTTGATGCGTACTATCAATAGTCTGACTTGCGCAAAGCAGAATCTGGCATTTTTACGTGTAGGAGAACATAGCTTCCTTGTCTGTTCTACAAGTTCCATATTTCTGTATCTTTATTTGTGCTGCAATCAAGTTTTATTCATATGTACCACAGAGTAACTTATTCTCATTTAAACTAGACAGGTGCCAAATTGCCAACTGATACGATAGTTTGGAAAGATTTTGTTAATTGATTAAAAGAATAAGACTTATAATTATAAAGAGTCATTTCCCATATATAATAAAACTAAGTACTTATTTCCCATTTGTTTTAAAAATAAATAGAATGCTAACGAATTTGTAACATTTTGATCATCGAAAGTAACAAAAACCTACAAAATCCACGAAGCCATGAAAAGAGGCCTATTATGAGGACGCTATACTGTGGTAGGAACTACTTGTAACAAACTAGCTTTTACCTAAAATTTAAAGTTTAGAGAAAAGTGAAGACCTAGAGTGTACGCATTAAGTTTCAAATGATTAAAATGTTTTTAAATATATCACAAGTCAAGCAAATTATGGGCAAAATTTTAAGCAATCCTGCCCATTGCGGAATCCTAAGTAATCCCGCCATAATTTGCATTTTGATACATGGAACATTTAAATTACATAGTTTACCTCTAAGTTTACCTCTGCTTACTTTCTATACTTTAAATTTTATGTTATGTATGTTACGTAGTATTTTATGTTACGTAGGTGAGTGATTTCTTCCGCGGTATAACTTTCTCTCGAAGAAATTTAAATTTATTGCATTATAAATTAGATAAACTTAAAGTTTTCCAGGCTTAAGATTGAAAGGTAGTATTCCGAATTTACAAAACTTGCGAAAGTCAGGAATCTGACTGTTTAGTTATCGTTGATTAAAATTTAATTCAAATCTTAAAGTTTGTAAGTTTTGCAAACGGCATGTAACTTCTATTGCGCAACATGCTATAAACCAGTTTATCTTCTAAAATTCAAATTATAGAACCAAAAATATTTTGCACAAGTTACACGATAAGAATTTGTTATTTAAGCTCTAAAAGCTTAAATATTAAAATTGATATTTTTAAGAAATAAAACCGAAATGCTATAAGTTTTAATTCTTACGAATAAAACTTAAGCTACACAATATTGGTTGAAAATTTACAAAATTCATGAATAATTTTAATGTTTATAGATTTTAAGATTTGTATAGCAAAGGTTTTATTTTTACTTAAAGTGTTAAGAGTTTATTTAGCTTTAGTATAAGACTAAAAAAAATACTCTTAACCATAAAGTAAAAGCTTAAAGCAGTATCATTAAAATATAGGTTGAAGTTTTTACGTTATATTTTAAATTTCAAACACCTGAAAAATATTCTAAATATTCTTTTAAAACAATCTTCAGTTCTCAATCTTTCCAGAATTTAAAGTTCGTGAAGTTTTCTGGTTATGCTAACATTAAATAAAATCCTTCAATAATTGTCTAAAATGAAGCGGAGCTAAATTTCCTTAATTTGTTAAGTAATTTCTAATTATGCTGCTGTCAGTCGGGAATAAGTTTTAAAAAACTCAAATGTCAACTGCATCAGTCTATCCGGATTCGTTAAATATTAAGATTACTAAGTGCTACATATTGTGAAAGAAATAAGTGTAAGAGGAGAACTAATATCATAACTTAATTCTCAAAATTTAGAATCGATAATTAATGCTTCCAGATTTATTGTACAAGATTAAAAATTAAATGTTTTGAGAGTGAGAAAAATGTTTGAAATCGAAAATGCGTATGTTCAAAGTGTAACTTTTCATGAATAATACACGTTTCTAGAAGAAATCATATTTAAATTAAAGGCCACGAAATTTTTCTTTCCGCAATGAGACAGTGAGCTCATGATACTTACCATAAAATTATGCCTTAGGGCAATTAACAAAGTCATTCTAGATTACCCGATTTGGAGCACAAGAGTCACAGTGAAGCATAGAGGAATATTAGAGGGAATTTATAAAAATTATAAATATTTAAAGATTATGCCGCAGTTAAAAACTTCACCAATATCGACTAATAATCGGGGTACTGTATCAGAGATTGATCGTGCTTTGGTTCAGGTTAAAATTATGATCTGCGGATGAATGGCTGGCATGTGAATGTATCGTCCCTGTAAAACGGGATGTGACGTGTGTATGTTGTTTGCAGATCATCCCTAGGGACATCCTCTTACTTTGCATCCAAGTTATTCCACGCTTTACCAATGACATCAGTGAGGGGGCATAAATAATAACTTGTTCAATTTTAAATCTTCTGATCAAAATAAATCAATCTGTTATGATCGATTTGTCAATTTTGTACTGCGTTTGATTTAGTTTTATGATTCTGCCTTATGTAAGTATGAATTTATAACCCTAATCAATTTTTTGTTTGAAATATTTATTTATAAATTAAATAATTGAAAGCATTTTATTTCCATTGAACAGAACAAAAAAGACATTTATAAATTATTTGGTGAATACATTTAGAGGTCCAAGTTGAGGGATAGTAATGTCCCATCATGTTTTGATAGAAATGTCTTAATGTCTTAATAATGTTATGAGATCGTTTGGATATGCACATTTAACTAAATAATCATTATTCTATACGCATTTTTTTAACATCTGCTTTAATAATTTTTATTTCCATTCATTAATACAAATAAAACTTTTAAGGATATAAGATTCGAATAAATTTTTTTATGGTTACTATTTGCATAAAAATTCCATCTATTCTTTTCAAACTAGTACCAAGGGATTTAATTCCTCCACCATAATTGAGGAGTTAACCCGTGCTTGGTACTCTGTGAAACCAACGGCTTCTATGTATAATTAATCAATCATGAAATTGTAGAAACGCCCTCAGAATGGAAAATGTCCATTGTCATTTCCATCAGAAAACAAAGAAAAAGCTAGTTCCATCCAGTGCTACATATGTATTTTTCTTACCAGTATATCTAGTAAAGTAACGGAAAAAATGTTTCTGACAAAACATTATTTCTGGGTTTTAACATTCTGATACTCTTACCAATTTCGAACAGGGGACAGTACCAATGTGCAAGTCCTCGATTTTTGTTAAAAGGTCAGGGATGCACAAAACATCTGACTCACTTGTCGTGCCGTGGCAACCCTCCTTGATTTATCTATGGCATAGAGGTGACATAAAGATACAACCCTTATACCATTTCTATGATCTATGGCACTTGATAAAGTTTGGAAAGATAAGCTTATCATTAAATAACACGATGTCTTCATTATTAGAGAAAAATCCTTAGTTTGGATAGCCGATTTTCTGAGTCTCAGATCTATTTGGGTTAAATTCAATAAGACCTTCTCCGATCCCATTTGGCTCAGCGAGGGTATGTCTTAGGGTTCAGTCCTGAGAATTACATTTTTTCCCCATTTATTTTACCGGCATTGAAAGAAGCATACCAAATAATGCGGAGATAGGTATCTTTGCAGACGATATTTTTTTATGGAGTTCAGAGTAGCGAAAATAATCCAAACATGGCGTTCAACTTAAACCTGGCATAGTTAAAAAAAAAAAAACTCGATAAATTCAAAATGAAAGTGAAAAGAAAACTATAGCTGAAAAGAAATCTATCGATGAAAGCGAAATAGAAAAATTAAATTATAGTAATAGAGGCAATTTTGAAAATAATTCAATAAAGCAAATTAACAATTAACTCATACATATTTGATGCAATATCTATTAGTTTTAAAACCAATACATTTCACTCTTGATTAGTTAATTTTTTTTTCTTCTCTTATTTGATTTGGGGGGAAATTTCAAGGGGAGTTTTTTCATCCCTGCTGATTAAACATTTTCAATTATAGTGTAGAATCTTTTTTTACTGTGCAAAAAATATTTGCTTTGTTTAAACTTTGACAAATAATACTTTTTTTTAAATTTAAAATGTCTGAAGCGTTTACTTTAATGTGACAAAAATAGTGCTTGCTTAAATAAAAAATAATAAAAAACACTGACGGCAATTAGTAATCAAAGTAGACACTGATTTCATGAGTCATATTCAGAAAGAAAATAAAAGTAAAAAATCAAAAGCTAATATTTTTTAAGTGTGCGGGAGACTTAAAAATGTATTTAGTTTTTTTTATCGCCAACATAAAAAAAACACGCCATGCATTATCATTCTTCCTTCTATCAATTAATGCCTTTTAAGCAAATATTACAACGTCTATTGCCCTTTTTTTGTTTTAAAGTTCTCAGATTTGTATCTTTTTGGAGCCTGCTTTGTATTCTTTTTAACAAAATTATTCTACATATGGTTTTATAAAATATTTCTCTCCTCTTATCATCATTTTAAAATTTAAATAAACTGTGTTTAAAATTTCAAAAAAGTCTAGTAAAACATTAAGCACAATTATTTACATAATACAGATGAAACACATATGATGATGTTTTTGACACTTACTAGGCTTATAAAATGAAACATTTTCACAATTTTTTGAGTAATTTAAGTAAAAAACTTTTACAGAATAATTTTTTCTGTATTAGAAGATTAGATTATGTTTCTTTATTTAGTTTTAAAGCTCTCTGATTCGTATCTTTTTGGGAGCTGAATTCGTGTTCTTTAATAACGAAGCATAATATTTTTTTTATTATGTATATCATAATATTTCCGAAGCATAAGCTTCTTTTATATATAAGAGGGTCCACATTTTAAATCTCAATTTAACAGTAACAGCAATAATTTAATAGTATGTTGAAATAACGATGAAAAGTTGTTGAAAAGTATGTTAAAATAAAGATCTCACAATTTACTAATTTTTCCTTCACTTCGAATATCTGAAAAAGAAAAAGAAACAAATGAGAGTGACAGAGAGAGTTTATTTTTATTTCTTTTTTTATATTGTTTTTCAAAGTTTAATTTTCTTTTCAAGCACTGCTGATTAATTTTCAAATCTAAGAATGATGAATGAGAAGCAACTACAGAGTTCGGTGAACGGAGCGAGCAAAGGATGGAATCCCCTAGTTATTAAAATTATACAAAAGCTTTAGTGCAAAACTTTGAAACCAACTTGCTTTATTTTCAATTTGATGAAAAAATTTACATAGTTGTTGAACAGCTGTTGTCTGTATTTATCAGCGTGAATATGTCTTTTGATGGCTCTGTCATCAAAGCTATTATTTTTCTGAAAACAAAGAATAAAATTATAAAACAGTGTTAAAAAAGTACAGAAAATTTATTAAAAAAAGGTCAATATTCTCAGAACTTTCAAGGTAATAAATGTATTATTTAAGNAAAAAAAAAAAAAAAAAAAAAAAAAAAAAAAAAAAAAAAAAAAAAAAAAAAAAAAAAAAAAAAAAAAAAAAAAAAAAAAAAAAAAAAAAAAAAAAACAACTCGATAAATTCAAAATGAAAGTGAAAAGAAAACTATAGCTGAAAAAAAATCTATCGATGAAAGCGAAATAGAAAAATTAAATTATAGTAAATAGAGGCAATTTTAAAAATAATTCAATTAAGCAAATTAGCAATTAACTCATACATATTTGATGCAATTTCTATTAGTTTTAAAACCGATAAGTTTCATTCTTGATTAGTTAATTTTTTTCCCTTCTCTTATTTGATTTGGGGGAAAATTTCAAGGGGAGTTTTTTCAACTCTGCTGACTAAACATTTTTAATTATAGTGTAGAATCTTTTTTCACTGTGCAAAAAATATTTGCTTTGTTTAAACTTTGACAAATAATACTTCTTTTAAATTCAAAATGTCTGCTAGCGTTTACTTTAATGTGACAAAAATAGTGCTTGCTTAAATAAATAAAAAAAAAGACACTGATGGCAATTAGTAATCAAAGTAGACACTGATTTCATGAGTCATATTCAGAAAAAAAAAATAAAAGTAAAAAAAAAACAAAAGCTAATATTTTTTAAGTGTGCAGGAGACTTAAAAATGTATTTAGGTTTTTTTTTTATCGCCAACTTAAAAAAAACACGCCATGCATTGTCATTCTTTTTTCTATCAATTAATGCCTTTTAAGCAAATATTATAACGTCTATTGTTTCCCTTTTTTTGATTTAAAGTTCTCAGATTTGTATCTTTTTGGAGCCTGCTTTGTATTCTTTTTAACAAAATTATTCTACATATGGTTTTATAAAATATTTCTCTCCTCTTATCATCATTTTAAAATTTAAATAAACTGTGTTTAAAATTTCAAAAAAGTCTAGTAAAACATTAAGCACAATTATTTACATAATACAGATGAAACACATATGATGATGTTTTTGACACTTACTAGGCTTATAAAATGAAACATTTTCACAATTTTTTGAGTAATTTAAGTAAAAAACTTTTACAGAATAATTTTTTCTGTATTAGAAGATTAGATTATGTTTCTTTATTTAGTTTTAAAGCTCTCTGATTCGTATCTTTTTGGGAGCTGAATTCGTGTTCTTTAATAACGAAGCATAATATTTTTTTTATTATGTATATCATAATATTTCCGAAGCATAAGCTTCTTTTATATATAAGAGGGTCCACATTTTAAATCTCAATTTAACAGTAACAGCAATAATTTAATAGTATGTTGAAATAACGATGAAAAGTTGTTGAAAAGTATGTTAAAATAAAGATCTCACAATTTACTAATTTTTCCTTCACTTCGAATATCTGAAAAAGAAAAAGAAACAAATGAGAGTGACAGAGAGAGTTTATTTTTATTTCTTTTTTTATATTGTTTTTCAAAGTTTAATTTTCTTTTCAAGCACTGCTGATTAATTTTCAAATCTAAGAATGATGAATGAGAAGCAACTACAGAGTTCGGTGAACGGAGCGAGCAAAGGATGGAATCCCCTAGTTATTAAAATTATACAAAAGCTTTAGTGCAAAACTTTGAAACCAACTTGCTTTATTTTCAATTTGATGAAAAAATTTACATAGTTGTTGAACAGCTGTTGTCTGTATTTATCAGCGTGAATATGTCTTTTGATGGCTCTGTCATCAAAGCTATTATTTTTCTGAAAACAAAGAATAAAATTATAAAACAGTGTTAAAAAAGTACAGAAAATTTATTAAAAAAAGGTCAATATTCTCAGAACTTTCAAGGTAATAAATGTATTATTTAAGATATTGATGAATGTATTTAATGCTAACTCATTACTAGCCGTCTTTGGTGACCATCTTGGTCACCTTTTAAAATTAAGTTGCACAACAAATAAGCTTTAATGGTAATCCAGCCGAAAGCACAGCGCAACTGTATTTGAATATTCAACCCCTCCTCCCATCTTTCATTAAATTATTCCAATCATTATTGTCCTCCAATCTTTCTTTCAAACAATCATTTCAATTAGTTTTAAACATTATATTAAGCAAAATTTTTCACCGTCTATCAGTTATCAGTGGCTTTGTCGAAACGAAACTATTTATTTCGATTAGATGTCTGCGATATTATCAAAGCTCTTTATGCACTGAATTTCAGTAATAATTTAAAATTTGACCGGCAACCTTTAAATCTCACGAACAACCGTAGGTATGAGTTCATGACATTTCAGCATTTTAGGCTGAAGATAGAATAGACATTTCACATTGAAAAATCATCCCAATGCTTCATTACGCACTGTACTGCTTTCTCACCCACTTCTCTATTCATAACATGAAGCATGGTNTTATGAATCCAGAAAAAATATATATATGCTGTTGATTAAAAGAGGCTATCTTCGTCACCAATGATTGGTGTATGACTCCATAGCAATGCTTATGTTTCAAATTTTTACAGTCATTTTAGAGAGGATCAAAAATAAATTTAAATAATTGTTTGTTAACTACACTACTAAAATGTTACTTTAGACATATCTGATATATATATATATATATAAAAAGAGAGTGGAATGATAACACATAGCCAATCACAAAAGACTTCCGGTTAATAACGCGCAAAACAGCCAAACAAAATTGAGAACGCATGTGTGCGAAAAAGTAATAATTTTTAATAATGCTGTCTGCAGAAATGTTACAACTAAACTTACCAGCTGAATCTTGTTGCGATTTTTATTTTGTATTTAATGTGTGAAATATATCGAACAGTGTTTACTTTAAAATACTTATATCTTTTATGAAAAATGGATCGCCGTGAATATCTTAGGCGATATCAACAGCGGCATACTGCTGAACATAATTTAGCAGTACAAAATTACCGGGAAAATAATCGTAGTGCTATCAATACGCGACAGCAGAATGCACGGCGAAGAAACGTTGAAGAGTCAAGACGTTCAAATGAAAACGAATAATATGGAAAAGAAATTGATAAAAAATGTTGTATATAAGGAGGTTTTGTAAATAATTTTTAATTTCATCATTGATTTTCCTTACTTTTAATTGTTTTTTACTTACTTTCAAAAAATCGTTCAGTCAGAAATATTAATTAGCAGTTCATATTTTTTGAGATGTTTCTTAAATAATGCATAAAAGTGCAAATCATTGGTACACAAAATGATGTGAAAAGAAAAATCTATGAGAAATGTACATAGCTAGGTTTTGTGAATATTCAGAGATCTATTGCAAATAATTTTTTATTTTATTGTTTTCATCTTATTTTTTTATAACAATTCAGACAAAAATATTATTCTTTATATTGTAGTCATATGTTTTGGCAATCCATTAAACATTCAAAAATTATGAAACATGCTAGATAATTCATCGATTTTCATTAAAATGTGAGAAATCTGTGGCATATTGGAAATGTGACTAAACAATCAAATTTTATGAAAAGTTACAGCACGATCAGTATAACATTCAATTAAAATATGATAAGATGATCTATGATACTTTGAGACATATGCTGGAAAAGCAAAAGTGTTAGGCTGAATGTAAAGTTGAACAGCGCAAAAGCTAAAACGTGAATGGTATTGTTTAATCTATTTTAGTTATTTATTTTATTTTACTTTACAACGGCAATTCTAGCCACGAATCGAAGTAATAATATATTAATGTCATACTCAATAAAAATCTATGTGACGAAACCTTTTTTGTTTTATATATTGACAGTTCTATTTTCTTTTCTTTCATTTTTCTTTATTTTCATATTTTTTATCTATTCAATTTTTACTTTTACTTTGAAAGTAAATAAAATCGTAAAAGAAAGTAGATTAAAGTAAAATATAAAATGTTATAGGGGGAACTTGTATGATTTATTGTATAACCAACCAAATGGGATTTGCATTAAAATTGATCTAAAATCTTACCACACTTTTCTTTGCACTCCTTCATCGACTTGAAGCTGTTTTCATTGCCACTGCAACCATTCAATATGAATCGACGGCATAGATTTTGACTTTTATCGTATGCAAAACTTGGTGGTGGATTCTTGCATTGACTTATCTTGATTGGCAAATTACAGACATCATCATCTCCTCTTACTATGAACATCACCACATAAAATATAACTTTGTAAATGTCCGATAAAATGAAATAAATATTCTACTCTGTAAAAAGTTTCAGTGCATCTCAACATCAAAAATGATGGCAATTACTTTTACATAATGGCGCAGTGAAACATCGTACACCGTACACAATTACACACAAGAAGCACCGTACATAATTCTTGGTTCTTAGTGCAGTAAAACACCAATAATGTTCTTTTACATTATTTGATGTTAAGTAGTTGCCACCATGTTCGTTATACAGTAACAATAAAATTTATAATTACAGTAAAATCTATAATTATGATACACATAAGATTATGATACGNTTATTAAAATTATACAAGAGCTTTAATGCAAAACTTTGAAACCAACTTGCTTTATTTTCAATTTGATGAAAAAATTTACATAATTGTTGAACAGCTGTTGTCTGTATTTATCAACGTGAATATATCTTTTGATGGCTCATTGATTGTCATCAAAGCTATTATTTTTCTGAAAACAAAGAATAAAATTATAAAGCAGTGTTAAAAGAGTACAGAAAATTTATTTAAAAAAGGTCAAAATCCTCAGAACTTTTAAGGTGATAAATGAATTAATTTACATGTTAATCAATGCATTCAATGCTAACTAATTACTAGCCCTGTCTTTGGTGACCAGCTTGGTCACCTTTTAAAATTATATTGCTCAACACATAAGTTTTAATCGTAACCCAGCCAAAAGCACAGCACAACTGTATTTGAATATTCTAGCTTTTCAACCCCTCCTCTAATCTTTCATTTAATTATTCCAATCATTAGTGTCCTCCAATCCTTCTTTCAATCAATCATTTCAATTAGTTTTAAACATTATATTAAGCAAATTTCTTCACCGTCTACCAGTTGTCTGTGGCTTTGTCCGAACGAAACTATTTTGATTTTAACTATTTCGATTAGATGTCTGCGATATTATCAAAGCTCTTTATACACTGAATTTTAGTAATATCAAAATTTGTCCGGCAGCCATTAAATCTCTCGAACAACCGTAGGTATGAGTTCGTGACATTTTAGTATTTTAGGCTGAAGATAGAAAAGACATTTTATATAGAAAAATCATCCCAATGTTTCATTACATACTGTACTCCTTTCTCATCCACTTCTCTATTCATAACAATGAGCATTGTATAATATATATATATGATTAAAAAAAGCTATCTTTGTCACTAATGATTGGTATGACACCATCGCAATGTTTATGTTTCGAATTTTTACAGTCATTTTAGAGAGGATCAAAAATAAATTTAAATAATTGTTTGTTAACTAAGTTTTTATTTCTATAGAAGTACACAATTATTTTAAATAAATGCTTAACGGATAACTAACTATTTAACACTACTTAAAATATTACTTTAGACAACCTAGCTAAATGAATCTAAATAAATAGTAACGCATAATTAATTTTTTAACTCTACTTAAATTATTATTTAAGACAACCTAACAAGATGATCAATAATTATTGTGTTGCGAATAAATTATATCCGAGTTTATGGTGTCACATTAGAGAGTCATACATATATGTATGTAAATGCCTTGGTTACCATTAATAAAGTCCAGCAACACAATTAATGATTATGCTCATTCTTTAATAATAACATGAGTCACACAGACTCTTAAACAATTAAGATCGAACCACACAGGTTCTCAGTTTCACATAGAAACATATATCAATTAACTAATATCATAGTCACTTAGAGTCTTAACCACTAAGGTTACCAGTTTCACTTAGAAACAATATCAACTGACTAACTCTTCCTTTACATCGAGAAAGTTCCAATACATTCTTGTTCCGGCGAGCGACATCTGGCGGGATAACATAGAGGCTGTTGTCTCGCTTATTACATGTAGATAAACTTGAAACAAAAATTTAATTTTCGGAAACAAATTTTGATAATCAGTATTTTTCTTTTGAAAAAAATAATTTGGAAATCAGAATAGGTATTAGAAAAAAGAATAGTGAAGCTCAAAAATAAAATTTCAGTTACACGGCATCTGGTGAATTGAAACAACCCAGTAGATTGGTGCCACCTCTAAAATTCTTGCAGAGTGGGTTTTTTCTTTCTTTAAATTAATTAACGCACTCAAATAATGTTATGTTTTTCTTCTTTATCAAAGTTGATGAATATCTATTTCATGCAGAGCATTTGTGGATTTTTCTATTCATCTTTGTTGCATTTTAAAACTCAAGTATCCCAGTAGACAGGGAATCAGCGAAGTCATATTTTTTGGCAATCCGATAAACATTCAAAATTTATAAAACATGCAAGATAATTCAACAGTGTTCATCGATTTTCATTAAAATGTGTGAAATCTGTGGCTTACTGGAAATGTGATTAAACAATCGAATTTTAGGAAAAGTTACAGCATGACCAGTATAACATTCAATTAAAATATTAAAAGATGATCTATGATACTTTGAGACCTATGCTGGAAAATCAAAAGTGTTAGGTTGAATGTAAAGTTGAACAGCTCAAAAGCTAAAATATTTTAAACGTAAATGGTACTATGTAATCTATTTTAGTTTTTTATTTTATTTTACTTTACAACGGTAATTCTAGCCACGAATCAAAGTCATTAAATAATATAATAATGTCATACTCAATAAAAATCTATGTGACAAAACCTTTTTTGTTTTATATATCGACAGTTCTATTTTCTTTTCCTTCGTTTTTCTTTATTTACATATTTTTTATCTATTCAATATTTACTTTTACTTTTAAAGTAAATAAAATAGTGAAAGATAGCAGATTAAAGTAAAATATAAAATGTTCTAGGGGCAACTTGTATGATTTATTGTATAACCAACAAGATGGGATTTGCATTAAAATTGATCTAAAATCTTACCACACTTTTCTTTGCACTCCTTCATCGACTTGAAGCTGTTTTCATTGCCACTGCAACCATTCAATATGAATCGACGGCATAGATTTTGACTTTTATCATATGCAAAACTTGGTGGTGGATTCTTGCATTGACTTATCTTGATTGGCAAATTACAGACATCATCATCTCCTCTTACTATGAACATCACCACATAAAATATAACTTTGTAAATGTCCGATAAAATGAAATAAATATTCTACTCTGTAAAAAGTTTCAGTGCATCTCAACATCAAAAATGATGGCAATTACTTTTACATAATGGCGCAGTGAAACATCGTACACCGTACACAATTACACACAAGAAGCACCGTACATAATTCTTGGTTCTTAGTGCAGTAAAACACCAATAATGTTCTTTTACATTATTTGATGTTAAGTAGTTGCCACCATGTTCGTTATACAGTAACAATAAAATTTATAATTACAGTAAAATCTATAATTATGATACACATAAGCTTATGATACGCATAAGGTAGATTTACAATACAATATAAAGTAAGAATCATTACTTTAAGAAGCATACCTACATACTAATTCTTAAAATGAAATTAGTTTGTTAATCAAACATACACACAGTACAGAGACAGTATGATGAATTTACTGTGTTGAAAAAAACAGAAGTGAATAGAAATAAAATGTTATAAAATTATTTAATACTAGTGACAGATTTATGTAAATCTTCTTATGTGAACATAATCATATTTGCTATGAAAAACACATCTTCCTTTTATAATAGTTTACTTCTAATTCTGAGGAATGTGAGGCTTAAACAAATTTTCAACTTTACAACAAACTTTCAAAAACAAATTTTAAGGTTATTTTCTGACGATTTCCAAACGCATGCCAAAGTTAGCAAAAATAATTCATGATGGGAATAAATACACCAGACCCTATACCTCCTAGAAAAGAGAAGGTCTCAGCACAGGTTACCATAAATAAGAAATTTGATCCTTTAATAGTCCAAAGGTGAAGACATCTTGCAGATCACTACTACGAGCAGATCAGCACTACTTAGTCGTTATAGATCCTTACTACTTAGTCACTACGAGGCAGATCACGGCGCAGCTTCTAAGCTGCGCGGTGATCTGCGCGTAGTGACATCTTCCACTTAGGTCATTAAACCTCCACTGCGCAGTTTACGTCATTACATCGGAATACTAAATTGATCCGTGCTGAGGCCTTCTCTCTTCTAAGAGGCTCTTGTCTAACCTTGGAGTAAGCTATCTCAATAATTGATGTTTAAATTTAACCTCACCCTCTAAAGTGCGTATGAACCCTCGATTCGGTATTTTCTTAAAATAAAATATTCATTCACACAATTTTTGGAGCTTTTCAATCTCGAAAAATTTTGTTAAAAATAATTTAATAGTAAAAACGCTATAAAAAGCAAGCTGGTCTATAAGTTATTTTTTTTCAAGACTGTACCAATTAGTAGGTCAATTTAAAAACATTAGGAAGGGCCTCGGAAAATTTGGTAGACCTAATGCTCACTTTTGGTCATAATCGGTCCCTTTTTAAACCCGTGTATCATGTATTATTATGTATTAAGTCACGTGCTTATCCTAATTCAAGCCAATCTTTTTCAACATAATTAATTAGAATGAAGGCTTGTAAATATTTTTATTTGCCTTTTTTCAGTATCTTTCAATTTCGTTTTTCCTATTTATTAGGATAAAAGTCCACAATGAGATTATGAATCCAGAAAAAAATATTGTACGAACACTAAGAATGAACGACCATTATATTTAAGGATGGACGAGTGAGATAATGAATCCAGGGAAAGCATTGTACGATCACTTCAGAATATGATTTCATTTTAGTCGTCACTGTTTTGGTAGAATGTGTGGACATAGTTTTTAAAAAAATAATGTGAGGGTTCATGCTGTTTTTCAGTTTGCTATTTCAATATTGAGAAATAAATTTAAATATCATTTTAAGGTGCTCAAATAATTTCGTTTTGATTCATATTTCATTTTATACCACCAAAAAATCCCTCTCAAATATTTATGCAGGGTGTCAAAAAAGTATGGAAACGATTAAATGTCTAAAAATTACGTATTGGATCAAAAACTTAAAACTACACGTGGGAAATTTATTCAGCAGATGTATTTAATAATAATATATTCAACTTATGAATGCTCCTTTGAATATGAGCAACTTAAAAATTTGAAAAAGGTTGGAAAAATGAATTATTAATTTCCATTGTAGATTTGGATTATCCAGAAAGCTCCGAAATTTGATTTTCGGGTTTTTATTTCATGTTTCAGAGATAACACTATAATCACCAAATGAAAATGGAGTACAGATTGATTAATATGGAGACATTTCGAGAAATCCATGCCAGATCGAAAAAATAAAAATAGATGTGTTTTATATTTTGAGAAAATCGTATCTAATGATGTCAAATTCGTGGTTTCCAAGGATTGGGAATTTTGCAGTATATTAGTTTGGTGTATTATTACCCGATTCGAACGGAAACACTTCTTTTGACTTCATTTTTTTCGAAAACTTAAAAAATACATATACGAAAATTTAATGCGCTCATTATTGTACCCTCAGTAAAATATTTCAGCAAAATTTTTGAATTAAAGAACTTTTCACTGATTTCCAATCGCAAAATTGAAAGCGAAAGCTTATACGACCTTGAATTAACAAATGAATAATCAAATTATCTTAGTAGACTTTGAGAATTTACATGACGTGAATTTAGCAAATTTCAATAAATTATTATAATATCTAGTATACTTCAAGAATTTACATGACGTTAATTCAGCAAATTTCAATAAATAATCAAATTATCGAGTATACTTCAGGATTTTTGATATTTCTGAAAGTGAGCATATTAAAAAAACTTCCATTTATTTAATTTTTTAGGATTAATTTTCAAAAATTTTTTAAATCCATTAATTATGATTGTGTAAATTATAATTAAAATTTTTTTGCTTTACTCACCCCATGTTATAGCGCCTATTACACAAAAGAGAAAGAAGAGAAACTTCATGATAGTGACTTGGCTATATCTTAAATTGATTATTGAGTTTATGAAGTCGGATTTCATAAGAAAATATTTTATAAGGGAATTGATAGCTGAAAAAACTGCTTAACGATAAAACACATCTTTGCAAAAACCAGGCAATGGAAAAATTAATAAAAAAATTGCTTTTAGATTTTGATTTATTTGAACAGTTTTATAACTGGTCTATAAATACAGTTTATGAATGTATGTGAAAGAGTTTTTTATTTGAACCATAATAATCTAACTACGTCCTAATTTGGTTTGTTGAGGAAGTTTCAAAATAAAGTAGTTTCACACGTCTTTAACCCTTTGACGCAAAATTTTTACTAAACATGCTTTTCACACTTCTTTTATTATTTTATTTTATTTTATAACCGTCGTTGAACAGCCGAGCCAGTTTTTGAGTCTACGACTACTAATGTTCAACTCCGTAGCCTCGTAATTTTAAACACAATCCAGAAGACAAGGGAACTCCTGGATCAAATATTTATCTGAAATTTGCCTTCGTGGAGGACATTTTCAAGGAACTAACCCGCATTTGCGTTGCATGGAGAGGAAGACTTCGAGAACCACTCATGGTTAGCCTGACGGCAAAGGGACTCTAACCTATGATCCGTCTACCACTGAGGATATTTCACGTCAGCACAGCGGTCAGTGCAAGCTGGATGCGGATTCGTATCCATCGCTAGGGATTCGTGAATTAGTTAAGTCAAAATAGTGAAAAATATTGTATTAATATTTTAATAATTGATGATTATAAAATATAGCAATAAACACCCGTGTCTATTTCTGCTTTGAAGGTAAAATCTTCCAAACATGGATCACTTCTAAACAGTCATTTTTCGAATTTGAACTTATTTGCTGTTATTTAGATCTAAGAGAAATAGTCATTCCTCTTTGAAATTTCTTTCAACAAACAGTTATTGTTACAAACAGTAACAACAGTTACAAACAGTTTGAATAAACTGTTTGTAACAGTTTTCTTCAAAAACAGCTATTGATAAATTTTCGAATGTGAAATAATTTTTTTTTTCAAACTACGCTTTTTAGATTTTATATAGCCGACCGAACTGTGTAGGGGTTAGGGAACTGCCCTTGCATCAGAAAGGTTTTGGGTTCGAATCCCGGGCAAAGCATGGATGTTCTTTCCTTCTCTGTACTATCTGTCCTTACTGTGGGAGCAACGTTGGCCCACCTAATATGGTGCCCCTGAAAGAAAGGCCAGCAAATCTGCACTGTAAATGCCTGAATTGACACAGGTGGGCATTGGAAAAAAAAGATTTTATATTTTAGCACAAATGCAATTTCGATATTCTAACAGAATTTTTAGGCAACTATTTAACTGTTTTTTATGATCATAAAATACCAAAATATATTTTTGCTTGTAATTAGAGAGTTAGAAAAAAATATGAAAGGGGCTCCGGTATCCCATTTGCGTCAAAGTATTAAAGTGACACTTTAGTATGTTTACAAATAATTAGCTTTAAGTGTCCGAGACGTCAAAAAAGCCAACGTTGGCCTACTTTAGATATCACCAAAACTTTATTAACATCGAATAAGAGTTGACGAGAGTTTGTTGTTGTCATCAATGCTACTATATTTTTAACTCTTTCGGAATTGATAATATTTCTAACAATTAAAACTCTTTGTCTTATACAAAACAGTTTTTTAGAGAATAAACACTTTATTCACTGTTTGAATATACTTGCAACACTTTAGAGCCAGTTTCTTGACTGTATCGCAGAATGTTTTGTAACTACCGTACTTAATATATATATTTTCAGAAAATTTGCCTAAAATAAAGATACAAATTATGCACATTAGATAGATTTCTCAAGTTGAATACTAANAAAATGGATGCAATCAAGTTGATATTTGCAGGGAATATAAACTATCCAAATCTGCAGTTTGTAACATATGGAAAAATAGGTAATTAATAATTTCTGCCCATGAACAAAATTTGGATAGCAGAAAAACGTTGAGAAAAGCAGATCACAAGGATGTTAAAGAAGCATTACTGAAGTGGTTCACCATTTGAAGAAGCCAATATTCCAATATCTGGACAAATGTCGATGAATTTGCTAAGCGATTTTATGAAACTATTTTTATGTTCTCGAATGGCTGGTTAGACAGCTTTAAAAAGCGGAATAATATAAATTCAGGAAAAATTATTTGAGAGTCAGGAAGTATTTCCATATCCGATGTTGAGGATTGCTCATCAGCTAAATATTACTAACTTTTGTTTTTGCTCGCAAGACGAAGAGTAATGAAAAATAACTAATTTTTTGCTACTACATAATATTTTTCAGTCATTTATTTGAATAATGTGCAATAAAAGGGAGGAGTTAGGGAACCATTGGTTAAATTGCCTGCTTAACGGATATAGTGAACTCCCGGTTATAGTGAACCAAAATTTCAGGCCCCTGAAGGTTCACTATAGCGGGGTTTGACCGGAATTGATAATATTTCTAACAATTAAAACTCTTTGTCTTATACAAAACATTTTTTTAGAGAATAAACACTTTATTCACTGTTTGAGTATACTTGCAACACTTTAGAGCCAGTTTCTTGACTGTATCGCAGAATGTTTTGTAACTACCGTACTTAATATATATATTTTCAGAAAATTTGCCTAAAATAAAGATACAAATTATGCACATTAGATAGATTTCTCAAGTTGAATACTAAGTTTCTCATTTCGGTTTTCACTCATCCCACTCGAATGGTTTGTCGTAGGATGTTCTTATGTCAACAGTGACCTTACTCGTGCTTGGAAGCATTTGTATGACAAATTTTATTAATTTTTATGTATTAATTTGTTTTTATGTATTTAGACGACTATATTTTTGTGAGTATTTCATATGTCTGATATCTGAAAATATAACGACATTATTAGTTTTTAAGTTGAGCTTAGTAAGGAAGAAGTAGCAATGCACAATAGCCTCCCCCCCTGAAAAAAGATGAAAAGCTTTAATAAATTTTTGATTTAATGATCAGATTCAATCATTATTAATATCCCATATTACCGTATGTTTACAACACATATTACTATACATACATATTACGGTAATATTGTCATACATACATATTACCGTATGTATGTATGAAGAATCTCCTTTCTTCATCGAGCAAAATTTTGCTTCAACTCTTTCTAGTGTATGTGTAAATTGACCTTTAAGAAAACATGGTTGGGAAGTCAGGGAGTGAGGTACGGATATCATGTCCTTCCGACATTTGCTTTGTGATGAGTATAATGCACCTAGGAATCATCACTGATGTTGAATCCCGGATTGTCGGCATTTACTCATTAGTGTAGATGGAGCATTAACAATTAAATGTAATTAAAATAAGTTAAAATAAATAAAACCAAATTGTGTTTCAATATTTATTTCTGGCTTTTAAGACTGAAGCTGTATTGAATGAACAAAGTTTTTAATTTGAATAAATGTGATTCAATATTTAAGTTACTTTTCAAAATTTCAATTGAAAGGCGAAACTAATAAAACATATGTTTCAAAATTTCCAACAATATATTGATTCAATATTGAATTTCAGAAGATGAAGATTCCTTAAAGTTTTCATGCATTGCGAGCAAAGTATTTTAAAAGTTTTTGAGTTAATCTGTGCAAAAAGAATACACATTATGCGGTCTACTCGATTTCATAAACGCGAGTTAATAAAATGGCGAAATCTGAAGATGACGTAATTGCGTCTAGACCTACAAAGACGAAAAGGTTTCCAAACTTATATCTTAACCTCCGCTAGAAAGTTAAGATAAATATTTATTCAATTTTTGCTGCATTGAAAAATATTTTACTTAAATACAAAGTATAGTAAATTACAAAGAGGGTGTGCTCTCACAATCTCCGGACAATTATTTTAAAATCGTTTTCATTGTGTTAAACTACGTAGAGTGATTATTAGTTTGAAAAATAATCGAAACGTGTCTCTGAGTTTCCAGGAACTAACGAAAGTAGAAATCTGGATGTAAATAATAGGAATCATATTTTAAAATGATGAAATAAATGATAAGGAATGGCTATCTGAAATGCAATGTAAGACTTTTTTTAACATGGCAAAAAACAAGTACAGTGCATTAAATTAAAAACAAAAACCGAACAATCTAAATAACTTATAAACAATGCAGACAATTTCTTAAAATAGAAATTAGGCACAAAAGTATGCTCTCTTAATAAACTTGTCCTTACTAACGGAAGTAGAAATGTGTATCTATATAATAGAAATAGTATTACAAAATGATCAGATCTATCATAAGCAATAGTTAAAAATCTAGAATGTAATGTAAAACAATTTAAAGGTGGCAAAAAACGATTACGTCACACAATATAAGGAAAAAAAAACTGAGCATTCTAAATAATTTGTGATTTAATGATCGGATTTCAGGGTATTAGGATGTTATTTTAATGACATGAAATGTGAATGTCATATACGCTAAGTAATTAATGTAGAAAAGTTTTTAAAATAAGAAATTAGACTCAAAAAGTACGTTCTCTGAATAAACTTTCCCTTAGAAACGGAAGTAGAATTGCTGGTGTATATAATATAAATCGTATTATAAAATGATAAGATAAATTATAAGGAATAGTTAGAAATCTAAAATGTTATGTAAAGTTCTCTTTTTAGTGTGGTACAAAACAAGTACAGTGCCCAAAATTTGAAAAAAAACTGAACATCCTAAAAAACTTGTGATTGGATTTTTGGGTGTTATGTTGCTATCTTAATGATTTAAAATGTAGAGCTCATATAAGGTTTACAATAATTCAGAATAGTGTGTAAAAGAAGAAAGTAAGCTCAAAAACGTACGTCCTCTGAAAAAAAACTTACCTCTTTCTTTTACGAAATCAGATTTTTGACCTTTACATTAAGAGGGTAGTTAAACTTAGAATATATGTTTCCAATAGTTAGTCATCGTTTTCATCTTTTAGTCAATTGAATAATATTTGTCGTTAGTTTGAGAATCTTTATTTTAATTTTATAGAATCCAATTGAAGTTTTAAATTAAATACGATTCTCTACAAAATGAAGAAAATTGTGATCGTAGCAAGGCAATCACAGGTTACCCATTGGCTAAATGGTTGTTGCCTAATTTGTTTAGAAACTTTAGAACATTTTAAAGAAACTTTATTATATTTTCATCTTGGATGTATTTAACTGTTAACCCTGAACTGCGTGGTACACAATTTCGCAGACATATTTAAATGCAGCTCAGACATATTCTGTGCAAATTCTTTTGATGAGTGAATAGACATTGAACAGTCAATCGAGATCAATATTAACATTTTCGGATTGGTACAATGGTGTTTGATGGAGATTGTAAGCTACATCATACATTCGTTTCGGATTCACAAGTTCATACATGAAATATGATTTGAAAGTTAGACTTTTTTTTCAATTTTACATGAATAGTGAATGAATCATTTATATTGCATGGAAGACAGTCTACGGTCTTGTGCAAGTTATTGGGTACGTTGACAACGGATCCTTTTATCCCTAACTGGTGATCAACACCCAGCTCTCGTATTTGCATGAAAGGGGTACCATTCGCTCTTCGGTAGGGTTCAATTCTCTCAACCACATTGGTACTTTTGTGAGGGTCACTTTGTTAATTTTGTTTCGATTCATGCTTGCGTTTGCGAACGGAATCCTTTCGTTTTTCAGTTAGTGTGTAACGCTTAAGGTTTCCCCGTCTACGTTCTTTGGCTTTTTCATTCTCGGTAAGTTTAGGCCTTGGCATCGCTTTTTTTTCTTGCTTCAACTCTAACTTTTGGGACCATGTCAATCAGTTTGGACCCTCTTTATTTGTGATATTCACCTGAATTAGTATTGAAAACGATCCAATTTGAACTGTAGGTTGGAATTTCTGATTCTTAATTAAAACAATAAAAACAAAAATATCATTCAAACCATTAAATTCTCTTTTATTCACAAATCAAGAAGTATTTATGGAATCTCTCTGGTCCCATATCTCAAAAATAAACTCACCAACTTAATGCATAAAAGAAATTAAAAGTGAAAAAAGGAATTCTAAAAAAATTATCAAACAGCAGCGGTCGCCATAGCCTTTCATGCCCACTGTTATTCTTGATTATTGTAGTTGAAAAGTGAGGACGCCATGAAATCCAAACCAAGACCCATTTTGCTAACGGGCAATAAATTTTAAGAGTAAGATTTATTTTTTCGAAAATAAGTTATATAAATTATTTATATAGTTGTTTATTAGTTGATTAACTTTGTTTAATAATGAATGAAAAGTTTGTGAGTTTAAGTTATACGAAATATTAAGTTATTTGAAACAATGCAAATTTATATTACAGTATCAAAATTTTAATGGAATTAATCTAGTAAATTATGAGAAATAAAAACCTAAAAATGTGACTCCTTAAAAGTTTTATTGCAACCAAAATTATTCCACTAATTGTGTTCTAAGTTTGTAATTTCGTTAATATTTTTTCAAGAAATTTTATATAATTTAAAATATTAACCATCCAACGAAAAATATTATATGTGAGTTGTGAAGTTATTTAGAAATTCTTCATCTAAAGTCGAATGGAAAAAAAAGGTTTAGTAGTTTTATAAAAAACAATAACATTTATGGAAGCTATCTTTTAATTCGATCCATTAATTTGAATTTTTTTTTAATAGGACTTTCTAATATAAACAGCTTCTAATTTTATATGTTAGGTGATTAATACAGTCAAACTAATGTTTAAGGTAGACAAATTACAAGCCAAGACCTATTGGAATTTGTTTTTAGAAGCCTCGTGATGCCGCACATGAAAATCCTACAAAATTATGTGGCGGTTTTTCTGCAGGAGGTGGAGGGAAGAGGTATAAAGGATTTAAACAAATAAGGTATTGTTTTTGATATATTTTTTTTTAAGTTGAATGCAATTAGACCTAACTTAAAACGATAGGGCAGGATAATAGTTAAGAAGTTATACAAATTTTATACACAAAATGTACTTGTTTGGACTTCAAAGTAACATATCTATCTAGACAAGTAACATATCGTTTCTTATGTATTTTTTGAAGTTAAACTGAATGAGACTATTCCCAAGTCAATAGAGCAAGTTATTCAAAAGCTAAAGCGTTCTTTTAATTATGTATCCACTTAACATTGCTACCGAGGAGTTATCTGAACATGTAAGGTATAATTTCTTTGTGTACTTTTTACGCTGAATTGAACGATTTTAATCCCAAAATAATCGGACATATTATTAAGAAATTATAAGGATTTTGTGTGCAAAAAGTACAATCTTGTACTTGCACTCTATCTGCGCCAAACAAGTAAGATTACATAATATAGACCAAGTCTTTAACTTATACGATTTTCTGTTAAATTAAAACCCTGAACATTATTAAAAATTCAATGTAAAATTGATCTTCAAGCCACAGGAGGGGATTTTAAACAAGCAGTCGATGATGTAAATACTTTAATTATATTAGAAGCCATCAGGATAGCAGATTCAGGTTCATCCGTACTTGTTGAAGATATTGATCTTTTTGCTTTGTTTTAATTAACCATGCGACATACAAAAAAAACTTTTGATGTTAATGCCTGAGAAAAATGGAAAACGTGATCATGGAAACAAATCCCAAATGGGTTTCTCTTGTCATTTTGAACGGTTGGGTTTGGTCAAATTTTAGCCTAATTTGACTGTAGTAATGGTAAAAACTTTTTTGATATTATATTATAACACTTGTCTGTGCAGCAACTTTTAGGTTGTGTGAAGTGCGAGCACAGAAAATGCACTTTTTGTACATAAAATGCTTGTAACTTCTAAATGAGCTTATAACTTCCGATTGTCTCAGAATTGATCTCATTCAATTCAGCGTAAAAAGTTACATCTATCAAAAAATATACCATGCATGTTCAGATAGCTACAGGGTAGCAATCTAAAGTATAAAGAACGCAATAGAAGAATACTTTTTATGCATAAAGAATCCTGTAGATTTTGAATTATTTGTTTTATTGACTTGTGCTTAATCTCTTTCAATGCAGCACGTAAAAATACATTAGAAACAACACTTAAATTAGAAACAATATATTACCTAGACCAGTTTGATGTCAAATGCTTAAACATGTACAAGTACATCGTGTACCGTACCATTTTACCGTACGCTGAAAAAAATTCCGGATCAAATTACGATATAAAATAGCTGTACTTTGGGTGCATCATCCGTAAAATCCATTTTTACAGTTAAATATTATACCGTAATTTTTACAGTAAAATTTATTTAAATAGAGTGACCCAGTGATTCTAGGGTAATTATTACTGTTGAAATTACGGCATAACAGGTTTTTTTTGTTCCGCAATAAGCTCTGGTTAAAATGGATTTTATCGTAAGAAGTTCCGGCACTGGTACTTTTTATATAAATATGATTTGGAATTTTTTACAGTCTTTGAGACTTGGAAGCTGTGAACCTGGCTCGTTTTTAGCTTGTTATAGCTAATTCAATGGAATTTTAGTGTATGTAATATGCTTAACTTTTTATACGCATGTTTTATAATATTTTTTGTCAGTTCTATTATAATGATACTAATACTAATATCAATTGAACTAATTGATTCCAATATATACTAACGAAAAAAACCCCACTGTACTAAAGCATATAGGTTGTTACGTAACTATTCCAGTTCATATATGTTTTTTGAGTTCTTTTACAAAAATAAAGTAATAGAAACTCCGCGTTTTAAGGATCACAAAAGTTAAAATAATTATTGTTGATTTAAGTGAGAGCAAAAAACTAAAAATCCTTAAAATTTGTTTGTGCTAGTAGTTTGTCTAGTGGTGCAGGAGTGTATAAATCTTTGGCTAAACGCCATTTTTAAGTTTAAAGGATTAATTAACTTAATTAATAATGATGAATTAATTTTACCCTTCCTTATCTAATTTAAATATTAATTTTATTACCTAAATTTTTTTGGATTTTAAAAATATACACAGAGAGATCTATATGTAACACTCAGCATATAGTGCGACATTTTTTTCTAATGGAAATTCGCTAAAAGTAGATAAACTTGTACTTTCGATTTATTTTGATGAGTTATCAAAGAAAGGTGATATGAAACACAAATAAGCCAAATTATCGACATAATATCCACATGTTTTATTAGAATTAGTTTATTTATATTGAAAATTAGAAAAAAAACACCAACATATTTTGAGCATAATAATTCAATTTATGTTAAAAATACATTCAAAAGATCAAAATATAACATCTTTTTTTTTAAATGGTGAGATTTAAAAATTTTATTGAAAAATACATAATAATTCTTTTCTCTGAACTTTTAACATTAATTAAAGAGTTTAATCAATGTGTTCAAGGATATATTGTGGTATACAACCAATGCTACACAAAGTTTTTTATTGTTTGAAAACAAAACAAATTTAATTAATTTTAAAAGAAAAACAACGTCTTACATAATCTCTTATTTTTAAATTACATTGGTGAAAAAGATAAATTTCTGTTTCTTCTTTTAAACCAGATAAATTGAGAATTTATTAAATAAATCAATAGTGTTATGCAATATTTCATGCTTGATAAAATTTCTAGGAAATGAAATGTATAATAAGAACATGATAAATAACAATTACATTGCATATCAAAATACTCTGTATCTATGATTTCTCTTAAAATTGGATGATGCTAATGCAAATTGAAGAGCTTAAAAGAAAAATATGTTAAGTAAAACATCGAAAAAATACTCAAAATAACCATTTGAAAACATTTTGCACAATTCTAGGCATTGAATATTACTTTATTTTTGCGCAATTTTAACGTTTTCATTTCCATGAAAATTATTTGTTTACAGAATTTAATTGCTTTCATAAAGATTTTATTTTATAAGCAGAAGTTTTACAGATTTTTTCAAGTGTTTCTGAACAAATTTTTAAATTTAGGCTCTTCAACTAATATTAGGCCAGTGAAGAGTTTTTTTTAGACACAATTTTGACTTTAAGAAAATTATTGACTTCAAAATTATTATTGCTTGAATAAATTCCATATGCTTTACTGTAAATTTAGTTAAATTGTAATAATATTTATATACTTTAAGTAAACAACGGATTTTAGGCGAAGCTTTTAATTAACTTGCACTTAGTTATTACGGAAAGATTAATTTTACTTCAAGATACTGAAAGTAACTTGAAAAAAAGATAATCTATAAGAGAACTAAGAGAAATGCTTCGCGATTTTCTGTATAGTATTGCAAATAAAGTCAGAGGAATATCAAATTCATAAAAGTAAAAAATAAAGAATAGAGGGATAATTAGTATATGAGACAAACAAAAATTATAATTTCGAATGATGTATATGTGCTTTTAGTAAACAATGAGTTAATAATTAAATTAATATTGGATAAATAATTGGATAATTGGATGAATTTTTAATAAAAAAAATTTCTGAAAAGGTAGCTAAAGTAGAATATTTTTTAAAGTTTCCAATTTTAGACTTTAAATTTTCCTCAAAGTTGCTTTTAGAATAAGCAGATCTTTCTCTAGTAGCAGACTTTATTATAAGTATTAGAATCCTTGTAAAAAGAAGTAAAAAAAGTATGCATAATACGGGTCACAACTTAATAGTTAAAAAATAATAAAAAAATGTCATGGAATTTAAAGAAATATATTTATACGGAGAGCGGGAGTAAAAGAATCAAAATCTGTTTGATTATTGGATTAAACAATGAAACAGGGAAAAGGGGATTACTTTAAGTACCTTCAAATTTCCTCTGGCAATCAAACTTTTTTTGATGTTTTCAATACCATCTACCTCAACAGTTATTAGTAAGATATTGGAAATTTTTGGTGTTTTTCTTGCTGATACATTAACCCTTAACGGTCCGGAAGAATTTCAAATTTACTTCCCACCTGGTATAATTATAGTGATTAATTATAATTATAATATATTAGTTAATTTCGTTAAAATTAAATATATAATTAATATCTAATTAATTATAATTAAATTAATTGCAAATATGACTACAATAAGTGTGAAAAAATAGCAAAATAGTTTTAGCCATCATATGCACTGTAATGGACTCAATAATTTGAAATGTTATGCTACTTATGTGGCCACATTGGTTCGTTAAAGGTTAATATGCGATCACAAATGTGCATACTTTTTAAAATCTTTTTTGACAAGATTTCTAAAATGGATAATGAAGCTGGGAATTATTAAACTATCTTCATATATCTGAACTTCATATAAATTTAATGTGGACAAGATGGCTAACCATAATTTAGTCTTGTAAGATCATGTCTCAAATATTCAAATTGCCTCTTTAATTTTTAAATCAAAATATGGTATTAACATTTGGATTACGCTGGCCTAATATTATAAATGCTATAAATAACTAATATAGACTCTAAATATAAAATTTATTTTTACGAAATAGCACACAGAGAAAAAAGTATGGTTAAAACTACCAGAATATGGTAAAACTAACCATGTTTATGGCTAGGAGGGAACACCAAAGAGCTCCATATTTTTTTCCGAAGTGCTCTGGTAAGGATTTTTATAAAATTAACAATAAAATACGATTTAATATTATATGATAAAATTTAATAAATGCTTTAAAATTTGGCATTTTTATCTTGATATTTTAGATCATGGTATAAAAACTATTTATTCGGGGAAATGCACTTTCAAGTTTCATTTTTTACGAAATGTGTGGTAATAAGAGCTATAATTTTGAAATCCAGAATTTTTCCGGTAAACCGGTACCATATAAAAGGAAAAATTGCTAAACGAATGATTTAAATGCTGTGTATTTTGGTTTTAATAATCAGAATAGTACGTTTTTATTTATTTTTTTTGTTTCAGAAAATGCCATTACTATATAGTACGGTAATTTTACCAGAATTTTTTTCTCCGTGCATTCTCTTGCTTATAAATGCATTAAACAGTTTTTTCTTTAAGAAAATATTATCATTTACAAAAAAATAAGCTACTTTAACAAGAATATTTCTCTCTACACAATGATAATTTTTTGATGAATTTTTATGAACAAAGGCGTTATAATTTATGTTCAAAATATCTTGAAAATGTTAGTTCATAGTAAACCAACAAAATACATAGTTAGAATCTATGCAGCACACTAAATTGATTATTATAAATTCTTGAAGATATATAATATACCTGAGGTGATTAGAGAGCATAAACCTTCAGAGAATGAAAAATTCTCCCTCATAAAGAAATTATTTAATAAACGACAGATTTTCTTTTATAGATCTTTAATAAGGTAAAACTAATAAGGTAACTTTATAAAAATTGAAATTCAATAAATTGAATTTTAATAGTTTCATGAATTGATTACTATTTTAAAGCATAGATTTATTTTAAAGATGATGTAAAATTGTGCTTATAAACATTTCAAATGCAGTGAAACGTATTATATTAACATCGAAATGTTTTAAGACTCAAACTATACACGTAGTATTATATTTACAAATATAACATAAAAAATCTATTCTTTTGAATAAGTGCTATAACTGCAATCAATTCTTACATTCTAAAAAATTCCGGATCAAATTCCGTTAATAAATATTAGCACCCCAAGTACAACATTGTTTAAATCCTTTTACACCGTAAAATTTCATGCCGTCATTTTTAATTAACCGCAATTCTTTTTGCTGTAATTTTTACAGTAATATTACTGTAATTCAGTGATTTTACAAAATTACTGAATATCAGAAAAATTACTGAATATCAGATTTTTTAGCCCGTAAAATTTTTCGGTAAAAATTTCTGGCAACGTAAGTGCCGGTACTTTTTATCATAATTTGATCCGGAATTTTTTATATTGTATTTGGTGTTTAAATAAGATTAATAGACAGTATTTTAACGACATAAAAAGTTTAACACAATTATTATATTACATTTATAGTTTTAAATTCATAATTCTTTAATAAACTTGATAAAATGTAAGGGAAAATGGAGCATGTTGGCAAAATGGATAAGGTGGCACTGCTCTCATATTTTGTACCACAATGAGCACTGAAGGCTAGTACCTCTAAGTCTAGCGATTTTATGGTACTTCTCAGTCAGTAGTTTCTGCTTGTTTATAAAGAGAGATAGGCTGTACTTTTCCGATTTTTTTAATAGGAAATTGTACTTGAACAAAGCTAAATCACTTAGAAATATCTCAAATAATGCCAAGGACCAAAAAATATAGTTTTGGTACAATAATAAAGAACCTTCTTTAATATTGAAACACAGATAAAAATTGGGAAACACAGGTAAGGAGAAGAAAATTCCATATGAGTTACAGCAATAAGAAAGAGGGTTGATCAAAAGCGTCTGTGGAGGTGAAGAGGATTAAACAAGATAAAAGTCTTCTTCTCCCATTAGTCAACCTCTTTTTTTCTTGTTGTAACTTATTTGTAATTTTTTCTGTATCTCTGTGTCTCGACACAGAGGAGTAGTAGAATTGAAACTAAAATTCAAAATAAAACTTGAGTATGTTTGTTTATTGTATCCTTATTTGTCCTATTTTTATGTTATGTAGTTTCATTCATATATAACACAAATTTGAGTTTTTTCTCACTTGGCAATGTTCTTAATTTTCTGAAAATTAGTTAGTTACGTAGAACTCTAAAAATTTTTAAGAAGTGTTTTAAACAATTGGGATAGGGTAGAATGGGTAAAAATAAAAGCATATACAGGGCTCGCGCTTAGGATTTCAAATTATTAGGCAGTAAATTAGCCAAATATCGAAAGTATTCGCCAAATCTAAATCTTAAAAATTGTTTATGATAAATTTTTTTCATACAGAATATTTCATTTTACGGTAGTTTGTTTCAGACTTATATTATTCGGACCCAATTCTTATTGGTTGTGTGGTGAAAATTACTGTAATCGAATAAAAAATACTGATTTGTTTAGAAAAAATCATTTTGACGTAATTTTGAGGATTGAGTTTATACATTTTTATTTCCAGTGGAAAAAGTCATTCACCAATCTTTTCGCCAAAACAAAATTTTATTCACCAAATTTATACATATATTAGTTGAAATGATACTAAAACATTTTGAGCAATAGTGATTCAGCTATTTGGTAAAGCAGTCATGTTGGTGTATTGAAATTCTAGTTGAAGGATAAGTTGACATAGTCAGAAGCTAGGATTCATCAAGCAATTTATATGGTGATTTTCTTAAATTTAATAAAATTTTTTCTCTTCGTATAAATAATTTATGTTCTTTTATTGCAATTTCAATAAATTTTCATTTAAATTACATTTTTTAAACTTCCAAATAGTAACTTTAGTTCTTCGAGTTCTTGTTATTAGTAATTAGTACTTGCTTTAAATTAATTACAAATATGCAGTTATTTTACTGGTTCTATATAATGATTATGCTATACCAATTTACCCGTATCTGGGGTAGATGGCACAAATGCAACTTCCTATAGATTCAGAATTAAAATAAATTTCTTTCATTATTATTTGGATACATAATTAGCCATATTTAGAGAAATACTATGGAAATAAAAATACAGAAACTAATAACTAAAAACCATGTTAGCACACGCCGCCCTTTCCTTAACACTAGATTGTCCAAGGAAGTCATTTTGACTGCTTCTTAATTTCAATTAGAAAAACAATGGTGTTAAAAAGGACACAATTTCTTAGAATTTTGCGACTTTTTGTACAGCTTATAGCTTTTTTATTGTTAATATTTTCTAATAGCTTGTTATGTAACTGTAAATAATATAAAAAATATTAAAAAATAATTTAAACAAATTTCTTTGCTTTTGGGCAATATCGGTAAAATGTTTTTGGGCAATATAGGTATATACTAAGTTTCAGTCTCTCTAGTGTTAAAAAAAGATATTAAAATTACAGCAACAAATTTTGTTTCCTTTAATTTATATTTATAAATGCTTTTCTGATCTGAAACAACAAAATATTTCGAATTAATCTTTTCAAAAACATTATAATTAAAATATTATAACGTATTAAAACAGTTAGCTTTTAAAGCTATAAAATAAATAAATTTTCATTTAGTAGTTTCTGAATTTATCAAACATGCAACTTGAGTTTTAAATTAATTTAAAAGCAAAACAAAATCTATTAGTAATAGCAATTAATAAAACTATCATATCTAAGAAGATTTAGATATTAATTTTATAATTGTTGCTAATTGTTTGCTGTTTTATGAAACTTTTTCTTACAATAAAAGGAGCTTAATGTTTTTTCAACAGTTTAAATTCAAACAGCTTCTTTCAATTTACGAAAAGTTGTAAACATAAATTTTAATTGATTTATAAAATAAAGAAGTGAAGCTTTTGTGTTCTGCAGAACGCGGAGCAATTATTCATTTTTAATAATCTAGAGGCAAGAGTAAAATCGCAAAATATTTCAATTTCAGCAAAATCGTTAATTCCTTTTTCTGAATATAACGAACTTCTTAAAATATTCTTTTGATATATGTGGATGATAAATAAAAGTATACAAAAATAGACAAGTGCAAGATAAAGGTGAAAAATCTTTATATACATATGCACATTTAATTTATGATTTATTTTACAAGAATACAATATCAAGCTGAACACTTTTGGTAGCATATTTGTATACTTTCAATCAGATTTAACGATTAATTATTTAGATTTATCTTTTAAATTTAGGGTGGTATTATTAGGAAGTTATAGGAAAAATCCCCTACCTGATAAAATTCAATAATAAAAAAAAAATATTGTTTAAAAACATTGCTTATAGCAAATAAATCTAGCATAATCAAGTAATAATACTTTAAAAGGTTTTCAGTTTACATTTTGATTGGTCCTAAATCTTATAACATATTTGAATGAAAAATTTCTTAAAAGATATGAAATTTAATATTTGTCAATTTATTATAAAATCTCGCGACTACCTTCAGATATTTTTTTGATGGGCTTTGCTTGCCAGTTGGTTAAAGCATTAGTTTTTTGTGAAGAATATTGGATAAATAGCATAGCTAAGAATTTTGTACTTTTAAATGTTTTGTTTTTGGTTATGATTTTCTAAAAAAATTAAAACGTTGAAGCTACTTCATTTTATGATAACTTCAGTGCTTTTATTGAGTGCCTATGACTTGAAATAAATCCTCAACTTTAAACTATATGTAATATGGTGAAAAAAATATTGGAATTTTTATCAATTCATACAGTTTAAATATTTAAAAAATATTAAGCATTTTAAAATACACCAATGTGGAAGGGTTTGTCCACCTATATGGATATTATTATTACAATGAATAACTTTAAATATTCCCATATTTTTATGACATCGAAAATGTATTGTTGGTGTACCTTTCTAAATATTAAAACATTAGAACGCTTTTCATTTTCATAAAACTGTAGTTTTTCTACATATTGATGCTTCCTTCATTATTATAGAGAGTGAGACAGTTGGTAAAGAAATGGAAAAAATTAATCTAAAATTCATAAATAATTGGTACAAACATACAACAGTTGCAAAAATATCATATTATTATCAAAAAGATAACGGAGATATCGAAGAAGTGTTTTAATGAACAGTTAATAATCTTTTTATTTTATGACGAAGTGAAATTAACTTTTATCAGAGATCATTTCAAAAACGTAAATGTTTGCTACAACTTTGCCTCGAATCTAAGCAAGTGTCGTTTTAAAGCATGATTGTTCCTCTCACACAAGCAGGGTTCGATACCTAACAGATCTGGTTGAGCCTTTTTCTTGGCTTCGAAAAATCAACGAAAGTTGAGGTAAATATTTGCAGAGAAAACGAAATGGTTAAGAGGTTTCAGCCATCAGGCAGAAAATTGAGAAATATTACTGAACTTCTTTTACTTGAATGCAAAGTAAGCTATTAAGGAAGGGGAAAAATTCATTAAAGGTTTGACTGCTATTTCATTCAATATTTACAAGTATTATCGAAAAGTGCAAAAAGTTGAACGAATGATAAATTCACAAAAAATGCTTTTATTTCACATTGCAAAAAAATTAAGAATTAACACGAAAGAAGTCTTTCAAAATGTCTCACATCAAATCACAAATGTCAAAAATATCTCACACATCGACTTTTTACCCGGTTGTAGAGATGAGTGGGCTAAATTTTAATTCCGCATGCATATGAAGTTAGTTATTTTAAGGATAAAGTATACGTTTAAAATATACATTTAAATGATATTATCTATTCTTTTATCTTTTCTTAAGAAAAATAGGTGTTTGTTTAAAGTAAAAGTTTTGTGGAATGCTATTTTACAAAAACAGTAACAGCTATGAGTAATGATTCAATCACAGTGAGGATTTATTTTGCAAAAAAATGCATCGTCGTAAACAAAGTCCCCGTGTTTATATTAAGAATCATGAGTTATGCAAAGAAAAAAATGTATATTCGTAGGTATAATTAAAGAAAAGATTAAAATTTCGCATAAACAACGAAAGGATTACCTTTTCGTATAATAAAAAAATTATGCATTTAACTGATGTCTATGCGAATTAATATGAATGCACGATTAAACCTTAGTATTAGGTACAGTTCATAAGTAACAACCGAAGAGATATTATACAGAAATAATGGTATTCAGAATTATGAAATCAGGCTTCAAATGTAATACTTGATGTGACGAAAAGATTTTTGTTTGTTATGAGGCAGTACTTGTGACAAAAAGGAAATAACCGACAGCTTTCAGTTCATTTATTTTGTTTCTTAAAGTCCAAATGATGTCCCCCCCCAAAAAAGAGAGATCTGCAGGTGGAGGGTAATATACCCGAGAAATGTGTGTAGGAAGTTGTTAAATTCATCGGCAAATAAAAAAAATTAGTATGGGAAATAATAAACGGAACTGTCAATGATTCCGAAGAGGAGCAAGAACTTTAATCAAAAACGCATGTCGCGAGCGATGCATAAAATTTAGTAAGATCAGCATGCTGCGAAAGTGAACTCAAAACGAAGGATCATCTTGTAATAGTACACGATATTTCGAGAGCAAGAGAGCTAATCTTTGGTGCTGTTTACGTAAGGAAACATTGAAATTTCAGTTAGAGCACGTGCAATGGATCCATCAATACTTGACATCAGAAGAAGACCAGTGGTCCATATTTATCCTCATGTGACTTCTACATCTTTGACGCTGTCAAAGAAGCACTATGGGGACAATTGTTTCAAAAGAACGATGATGACAAAGATTACATAGGCAAGTTTTCAAATAAGCAATCATTTTTTCACCATACATAGCATTGTGCTATTAGTTGTACAATGTGATCCAGGTTTAAACAGTTCAAGATCAAAGGGGCAGAATTGCTTATGTCCATGAAAGCTGATTCTGAGAAGAAGTGAATTCAGAACAAGAGTAATTTGTTTTTCAATGATGCAGGAGAGAAGTAAGCATTTTCACGAAGGACACATCTCACTAGCGATGCGCAAAATGTGGATCACAGATCAGCATGCTGTGAAAGTGGATGAACTCATACAAAAAATCGTCGTACAACAGTAAACGACATTTCTGGAACAAGAGAGCTTTTCGTTGAAGAGGTCTTTGGCGCTGTGTACGTAATCACCGGGGACACATTGGAATTTTCTTAAGTGCACATGCAATGGGTTAATCACAACTTGTCAGCAGAATAAGTCCAAATGTCCAGATTTATCCTCATCTGACTTCTACACCTTTGAGGAGGTCGAAGAGCACTATGGGTACATTTGTTTTAAACGGTCGATGAAGACAAGGATTACGTGTGCAATTTGCTTAAATAAGTAATCAATGTTTTTACGACACATGGCATTGTATGATAAGTTGTACATCAATTGAACAATTGAGGTTCAAAAGAGAAGTATTGTTTACGTCCATGAAAGCTGATTCTGAGAAAGAACAAATTCACGATAGGACAGGCGCCGTTATTCTACAGTACGGCCCATCTTCACTGTCGTACAACTCTGGCGGAGAATGAATTTTCCACGTTATTGATTTGTCAAAACTTCTTAATCCTCAAAATGCAATACATGGTGATCAAGTCGTCATTTTTGTGAAAAATGAATATAAATATTTCTTTCCTCTTGATATTCAATTGGGAACAAATTCAATTATGAATTGTGTTTCATTAAAGAAACCGTATGATATAGCATATCACTCGTTATTTATTGGCTATATCCAAAATAATTAAAGTTATCAACTATTATAAGAAATAATAAGCAATGCGAATAATGTTATCTAAATGCTAGTATTTAAAAGGTTGACTATTTTGATACGAATATAAAAAATACAGATAAAAAATTTCAACTTCTTTTTAACTATTAGTGATAATAATAGCTCAGAAAGGACTAGCTATCTATTTATATGATTATATATTTATACAAACAGTTCAAACAGAAAATATTCTCAGGTTGCTAATAAATGGGAGGGAATTGTATTGGTAGAAAAAATGTATGAAGTTTGTACTTAGAATGTTTTCTTATGTTTGGAACTTTTTATCTGGAGTAGAGTAAGAAACAGGCATTTACTTAATTTGATCATTCCCTTGTATAAAATCAAAGTGAATGTTGCTGGACGTAGTCAAGCTAAATCAATCAATATAGTTCTACTTCAAGCGTTTAAGTTGTTGGTATTTGTGATTAGAGTATCTCATTACAGGTTAAAATTTTATGCGGCTCTAATTCTTTGATGAGAGCAATATCCTTTTGTTTAAAGCAAAGGATTCAACATAAGCGAGTATGACTTATAGTTCAGTAACTCTTCTTGACTCTAGATATGACATTAGTTCAGTAATTCATGAAGCTTGATGGAAAAACATCTGGTTTATTTGCAAATAACAGTTGGTGAGAGACACAGACCTTTTCTTATGAGATTGGCCTTGTTTTCATCAATATAATTCACCATTTTGCCAAGATTTATCCTCGTTGTTGAAGAACGGAATATATTATACTTTAAAACTTCCTTTTAGTTAATAATATAATGTCAAAAGCAGGAAAGACCGGTAATTTCCAGTTTAGAAAGTAGTTAAGAATTAGAAAGTTTCAGTTCGGAAAGTAGTAATTTCAAGTTTAAAAAGTATTTAAGTAATTATATCGTGGTTAAGTATGATGTATCTCTTATAGTTTTTAATGTATCTTTAGACTTATAATAAACATATTATTGTATACATATTACAAAAATGTGTAATTGTATCTTAATATTATACCTCCTCACATTATATATATTTTTTTATTCATGAATTTTTCGGGGCTTTCTAAACCAAATTCTGTTTGAAATAGCGCAAAATTTTTCAATCGACAGCTAAAAGACTATATTAAATTTATTCCCTATTACTACGCTTATTTCTACACCTTGAATATTTAGTTTTTCTGAAGATAACTAAGACATATGTTATAAACATTTAAGACAATATTAATTAATTTTAAATTAATGCTGAGAAAAAATGGTTAACGAATAAATATATACTATCAAATAACTTGGGTACCTTCAATTGAAAAATTCTTCATCAGAATTTTTATCAAGGAATAAAGTAAATTTTGAACCATTAAAAAGGAACTATCAAGGCTTATGAGGACAAGTAATCTCAGAATGTTTTCGATTTTAGACTATATCACATGCAATAAAGGAATAAGGAATACTGCAAATATTCTCGTATCTTTCTATTTGACATTTGAATGTATAAGTAGAAATTTAAATTAATATTTAGGGTTTATTTAATCGAAGATTTAAATGTTTCTCTTTCCTCCTCGACTCGAAAGGATTATAATCAATAACAGAGAAATATTTTAAACAATTCTAAACATGGAATAGTACTAATATTTTCCTTATCATGTAGATAAATTCTTTACATGCTAATGCATTAAATAGTTTAAAAAATAACTACATTTTAAGTTTTTATTATAATCATTTAAACTATTTCATAAAAATATTTTAAAAAATGCTAACAAGAAATGCTTGAAAGTGCACTGAGTAAAAAATAGAGTTTAAACTACCAGAATATGGAATAATTTACCGTGTTTCTGTTAACCGAAGTGGTTTGGTAATGATTTTAATTAAATAAAAATAAACATGGTTGATTAAATTTGGTAAATTAAGCAATTGGAAAGCTGAAGTTATTCCAATAATAGAATTATCAAAATAATTATTAGAATTTTGATTTAGAAAAAAAAATAAGGTTCAGTGTTTAATTTTCATACAATAAGGATTCGAAATAATTTATGTTCTGTTAAATTGATTAATAATATTGTGCGTGCAATAACACCTAATATAAATTTTGTTGCTTTTATGTGTTTTAGCGAAATGAAATGCTTTTTTTAAAATTTTTTTTTCAATTTCTTTAAATTAATTTTTTTAATATAATTTTTTTGTAAAGAGTTAGGTTTGTCAGTGATTTTGCAACAAGCACTTCCCTCTTTTTTTGTAGCATTTCAATGAAATTATTTGAATTTGAAAGTGAAATTAATAGTAAAATTGAATTTGAAAGCAACCCTTTGCATATTTTGTAACGTTTCTGGGTATTACTGAACTATAAAAAAGAAAACCAAATTCTGAGGGTTGTATATGCCAAGAAATAGGAGCTCAGAAAAGTTTCTAAAATCTAAAATATTTATTTTTAGAAACAAGTTTAAAAAATAACTCCTTAAATGTAAAACAATGACGACCGATAGAAAAAGAAATGAGCTAGTAAGTAGTTTGTGAATATGAGAACTATTAGTGGATTATTTCCTCTTTTAACTACCATTTCAACTTTAAAAACTCATGTCAAGAGAGTTTCTATATCATAATAAAATATTTCAGGTAAATATGAATATTTTACCTGCTGTAATTTTCTCATAAAACGATTGAAACAGAGAAATTTTACCATCCTTGTTTCAGTTTAGTGTCATTGTCTTCAAACAAGCAATTCAACCATTAAGTAACCTATTCGAAAACTTTATATAGCTGATAGATAAAAAGTTTTCAGATGCAAATATATCCAAAGTTAATGAATACCAGGAATTAATCATTGATCACTTTGATTATTACAAAAAATATGGTCTAAATTTGATTGAAAATTACATTAGATTTTTCTCAAATATCAAATTTTTAGTATCTGCCATTTTCACACTTTGGCTCGGAAAGTTTTTATCTCGACAATCTAAATATACAGCCGAAGGTGAAGGTGTGACACATTTCTTCATACATTACTACAGAAGTGTTTGAGACGGATTGCAAGCAGGTGATGCATAAGTTATAATGTTTGCGAATACACTGTTAGAATTTCCATTATAAAATTACGGTGAAATTACTGGCAACAGTTTGTCCATCAGATAAACCGTAAAATTAGCGAGTCGGAACATTTCTCTACCTTTACGGTTTACAACTGGTATGTTAAAAAAAACACGAATACTAAACTATATAATTTTGTAATCATTTACAACTAGCATTGTTTCAAAACCGTAAAGTTTAAACTGAATTGAACTTTGGAGTTAGTTAATGTTAAGGAACGGATATCAGATATAGGTTATGGTTGAGTTGTATTTTGTCAAATGATCCGTAACATGTGGCATTGTGGTGTCAACATTATGATTCAAGCCCTCGTTCATCCAGTCATGAGATTAACAGAGTGGCTTTTCGGCTATAGTGACTTCATAAAGTAACTGACATCATAAGGTGGGCCTAGTGGCATGGATGAATCTCTAGTTGTTTCACCATATTTGGTGAAAAAAATCAATGAGCAATTTTTCTCACAGTTAACACATTGATAACCATTTTTATTATGGTTATTTGACTGTATATGCTGAATATGGTAAAATAACGCTTAAATAAATTGTTATTTGAACTAGATATTTCTAACAGTGTGTGAGGAAAGATAAAGTTAGTGTTGCAAAGAATGTGTTGTAAAGGAGAATAACTTCATGAGATTAAAAGGTAAATAAAAAATAGTCCAATTAAAAATAAATTAATACCAGATGAATGAATTTGATAATTTCAAAAAATATAACAATAAATTACATTAGACTTTTCTTAAATATCAAATTTCCGTAACAGTCGTTTTTACACTTTTGCTTGGAAAATTCTTGCTTCTGCAACCAAGATATATAGCCGAAGGTAAAGGTGTGCCACGTTTCTTTTTGCAGCATGAAAGAAGTGTTTGAAACTTTTGCCTGAACTTCTGGCAAAATATGCTGTAAAGAAGAGGATTGCAAGCAGATGATGCATAAGCCATAATGTTTACAAATATGAGAAAAGACCAGGTTTCCTTGAATAGTGTTGATGAGAATGTGTTGTATAAGAGGAGGACTTGATGAGGAGAAAAGCTTAAGAAATAGACGGTGACACCAGCCACCAGCATTTTTATGACACCTTTTCTTGCTTTCATGGCTCCGGCAAATTTGTCTTTTCCAACATTTGGTTCCATAGCTCTTAAAGTTTCCGAACTGAATAACCGAAGTCCCATGCGGATGTACAATACAACCTGAAATAAAAGTAAATTTAAGTCAATGATAGTAATTTGATTGTTATGACTCATTATTCAATACTAAGATTAGTTAATCGCATCCGGATGTTGGGTCTCCATATTTATCTTAAGGGGACTGCAATTGAGGTGATTCGGGTCACTGTGACTGGCTCGTTGACGTCCGGGAATGACCACCGATGACAAGCTCGTCATCGAAGTGGACGGATCGGTGATGGATTTGGATATTCAGCAAGTTTAAAATATCTGGCAAGGTATCGGTGATTTTCTTTATTTGCCATCATACTTTTAGCGTCTGGCAGTCGAATGCTTGTTTACTTCCATAGTTGTCTTGTGTTTGTTATTAGAATACTTAGAGAAAGAAGAGTTTTCAACTTCCGAATCAGAAATGATAATTGAACATTACAGAAGTGAGTTTAATATTATTAATATTATTATTGATTTTAAAAGTCACAACAATATTATGATCAGTTGAATAATTTCAGTTTTTGAAAATTTTTGTCAGTTGAAGTAAAATCGTTGAACTAGCTGCTAAAAGGCAGTTCTTTTCGTTATCCAATTAAACTTTAATATGAAAATAAATAACTAAAAACTATTTCATGCTTGCAGTGATGGAATTATATAGATAGTTTATTATTGAACGAGGTGATGTCTCTTGTTTATTAATCCGATTGTGAACTGGAAACTAAATTCTTTTTATCACTGAATCCGTCAGTACGTCACAACAAAGTACGAAATGACTGGGATTATTGTGATAGAATACGTATGCTCGATTTGCTTTTTTTTTAAAATTGATTTCTAACTAGCGAAAAAATTAATTATTAATTTCTAATGTTACTTATTATATTACAATTTAAAAATAATTTTTTTTTATTTCTTTAACCAATATTTAACCCGATTTTTTATACTCTTGTGATGTATCTATCTTACTGTACAAAATACTATTGCGTATGTATGCAGATTGCTACTGAATACTAAACACAACTAAATGTTTAATGTATCATTTCTGAAAAGTTATAGAGTCATTACTTTATTTTATAAATGATTTTTGTCCCAGAAAAAGTCAAATCACCAGATCTTACACTGTAAAAAAAAAATCAATCAAATTGCGGTGAATGTACCGGAACCCAGGATCAGTACTTTTTATCGCGAAATCCATTATTACCGTAAAGTTTTACGAAACAAAAAATTTGATATATCGTAATTTTTACCAGTAATATTTATTGTAAAATCACTGTTAAATGAATCACTGAGTTATTACTGTAAAATATACGGTATAAAATGTTACGAAAAAAAAAAGATATTGCGGATGATGCACCCAGAGTGCCGGTTTTCTTTTCCAGAATTAAATCCGGAATTTTTTACAGTGTAGTAAAATCTGTCTCATTCAAGTCTGTCTGCTAGAAAGCAGAATTAATTTCGTCAGAATCGAGCAACCCGGTTTCATCCCACTACTTATACTACCCGGTATTTCCTACTCTTCCGTAAATAAAGAAATGTGGAAATTTAAACTGTGTTTTTGTTCCTTTTTTTGAGATAAAGAAATAAAACAAGGTAGATCTTGTATTTGTAAAATTTTTTTTTCTAATGTTTTTAAATATTAAGCAAAATTAAAACCAAAATCTGATTTTCGTTTGATTTTTGTGTAAACTTAACATATAACGATCTAGATTATCATGTTTCGTAATTATTATAAAAATACATTCTCATCTTCTTTTACATAAAGCAATCTCTCTTTGTGCAAGATATACTCTGAAATACTCTAAAAACACTCTTTGTGAAACAAATGAGTATTTTGCATTTAAAAAATAATCTTTCATATTTTATTTTTTAATTGATCGTTTATGCATTTTACCGCAAATATCCAATGATAAAACTAAACTAGTTTCTCATTTGAATTAAAAGGTTTTGGGTAATATAAAGCACATTTTTAAATTATTGAGGAAAGGATATTTTGGTGAAAAACGTCACAACTTCCATGATAATAAGATGTCAATGTATATTGTACTGTTATCCAGTTGCAATTTTAAAAACTTATCTGTAAACAATTTGGTTAAAAAAATGTCAAAAAGCGTGATTTATCACTATAAGACCTCAAATCTTTCAACTGTTTAAGCAATATACTTTTTAAAAAGTAAAACTCTTAAATAACAGTAATTATTTTATCAGATGTTAGTATTAATAATACTTTGCGATGGTAAATAATGGTAAAGCAGTGTTTCACTTCATATATTCTTACTCTAATATAAATGTAAATAAATGGAAATAAATAAGAAACGCATAAATTAAATGTTCAGTCCTCTCTCGACCTTTAATTAAAAGATTTAAAAGTTACATGTCTGTGTTAATGAAAGCATGGAAGCGATAGTTTAGATAAAATAAAATTTATAGCAGAGAATAACGTTAACAAATGATTTGGGAAGGGACTAAATTTATTCTATTATTTCTAGTTTTTAGATCATTACTTACACCAGTTTATTTATATTTTTAATAAAACGGGATATTAAAAAGCAGTACTAGATCTATATCACAATGAATTACTTCATTGAAAAATTCATTTCCATTAAAGTTAACTGAAATTAGTTCAAATTTGGGAATTCTTTAATTGAATGATTTCTTAGAAATGTCATTTTGGGTATCAATAAAGTAAAATTAAAATAAAAACGATTTTGTCTTCAGCAACACAGAAGGCAAGTCAAATTTATTTTAAAAAATAACAAGGACAATCATTTAATATTTGTAAAAGATTTAACAATTTTCCAAAATACATTGTCCACCATTTTATAAAAAAGGAAATATGGCGTTAGTTCAAAATTCAGGTTTATTTTATCGAATCAGCTGTTTAGATATGTTAAAACTATTTTATCTTAATGGACATGAAGTCAAATTTAATTTATTAAAAGAAAAAAGGACAACTATTTAATGATTTTTAAACTAGTTAGCAGTTTTTCCTGAAAATATTGACCACTATTTCATGGAAAAATATTATGTGAGTTCAAAAAATATCATTATTTTAAATCAAAATATCATGATAGTTTAAATAATACCACTATTTTATAGAACCAATTGTTTTATGTATTAATAAAATAATATTTATGTTAAAGCAATTTATCTTAAACAACACTGAAATCAAGTATAACTTATTTAGAGAAACAGGGACAAATATTAAAAAGACATTTTAAAACAGTTTCCAATTCACACAAAAATAAAGTGCAATTACTTAGAAAATTTTAACTCTTCCACGTAACAGTAAGCAAAATAATTTCTATAGATTTCACTGAATTTAAACATGACATATTATTGCAGTTTCTTCTGAAAGGTTTGTTAATTTTGAAATATGGATCTGGTCAACTGCGAAATTTTTTAATCTTTATTTCAGTAAAATAATAGTATAAAAGGTCAAATGTTTATAGAAAACATTTTACTGCAACTGGTCTAATTTGAGAAACTTAAAGACAATATTCTTACTAAATGTCAGAAAATAATTGTCACGAGAAAATAATTTCAGTTTAGTTAAAAAGGGGAGATAATTTTATACAGTACTTATGATCAGACATTATGGTGCATTGTGGGAATTTCGCGGAAATTGTTATGTAAAACAAAGCATTTTGCTAGCAAATATATTTTGATTTTATTGCAAGTTTCAGAAATTGAGCACTAATGTCGGTAATACTTGATAAAAAAAATATTAAACCCAATAAAATAATGAAATTGTTAAACTATTTTAATGCTGATTTACTTCTTAAAATAATTATTTGTGTCACGGCACAATGCGTAAAAATTATAATAATATAATTATAAAATAAAGCTTATTAATCTATCTAGATTTTTCAAGATTTTAGATTATAATATTTAAATCTGTATAAATTTATCAAATATTTCTTATAAAAATTTGAATGCTAAAAAAATTTTTGTATTAAAAAATGCTTATTAAAAATAATGAATATTAAACATCTTGTTTTCTGTAGCTAATATTAAATCTGTGAGAAATGAGACTAGTAGCACAGATGTATAAGATAAATGCAAATATATTGAAGTACATTTTTGTATTTTAAACGAAACAAATATTATGTAAAATGTGTAAAATTTCATGCTTGAAAGGAAAGTAAAAATAATCCAACAGAAAAGCGCATAGTAAGGAATCTTTTTCGCATTATAAATAAGGCTTCTAGTTTCAAAACAAGTATATAAAAACTTACATTTATTATACTTAAATTTAAGCTTCTGTATTTAAGATAATTATTCATAGAGATTTAGTTTAGCTTAGTGGATTCAGTTTAATTTATTAGCGAAAAAAATATTAATGGGGTGAGTTAAAACAGAACGTATTATATATTAACCGTTTCACTTGATTGCTTATGAGGGCTAGTTGGAGTGCTGTTAATCTAGAAAGTTCTAATTTTAGCTTGTAGGAGGAAATTAAAAGTTAAGTTTTTTGATTACTACAAGTAGAATTTATCTGCAATCGAAATGTTTCCTACATAAATCAGTAAGTTAATACTCTAAAAGATTCATGTAAAATTCGAACTATTGACTGTTAATTTATACGGGTAGCTCTAATTTTTGAGAAAAAAAGTCCAGTGACCGCAATCGTGATGAACAATATAATTGACCGTTAATTTATACAGTAAGCTATTTGACAGAAAAATTATTATTTATTTCCCTAAGAGTTCTAAATTGTGACAAACTTCACTAAAATTATTATAATTGACTGTTAAAGTATACGGTTATTATGTAAAGTTTCTAACTCAATTAGGGAGTGTGCACACTTTTCCATGGTGGTTTCAGCATCATGATGCGGACTCAAAGGACCGGGTTCAAACTCAATCAGTGCCAAAGAACATCTCTCTCGCATTCCATCTTCGATAATGAATTGATCGTTGACAACGGTTACGCAACTCTTACACTCTTCTGCAGATGGCAGCACTACAATATTGCACTTCGTGACACGGTTCGCTTTAATTCGACAAACAAATTGACAGAGTCTCAAAGAATGTTCAGGTCCGAATTGAATATAACTTTTATGATAATAAAATTAATTTAACGTCAGTAGTCATGCTTTTTCAAAGAAAAAACTTACAAGTAGACCTGTATATTTACGGTCATGATAGATTTAGTTGGATGTTATTTTTACGGTCAATGGCTGAAGCAATTTTTGCCGGACCCTGACCGTAATCTAGCGGTGAAATTTCTTGGAGTTAAGTGAAGAAAATTATGCAATATGATAAATTTTTAATTCTCTTTGACACCCAATTAAAACGAAACACATTTAGCTTATTACTTTCACTGAAATTTTTTTTGACGATGATTGCCTTTTGTTTTAGATTAGGAAAAAAAAAGCAGAAATATTTTAATAATCGGATCATTATGATCCCTTAACAATGTAGTTTTGAAAACTTTATTTTTGTATTTCATAACTGCTTAAGTTGCTCAAATTTAAGCTTTTATTTTTGGAAAAATAATTTTTTTCGATGTAATTTATCCCATTTAGAAGTTCTTGTGAAATTGGGTAAAACACAATGGTTGGTATAACAATTAAACGGCATAATAATAAATTATAGTACTAAACCAATTAAATATAGTGTTAATTTTGAATATAACTTTTATTATGGTTTAAATAAAGCTTTTGTATTCAGAAACATTATGTTTATAAATATTGATTATATTTACCTGAAGCACTAGAGGGATGAGATAAAACAGAAAGAATTCACAATATTTGAAGATAACAAAATCGATCAAATCTGGGAATTGCATTACACATGGAGTAAATTCTTCATCTGCTGTCATTATAACATGGAACACAAGGTTAGGAGACGCACATATCATGGCTGCTGGCCATATGATGGAAATGACATGAAGTATTCTTGTCCTGCAGCATACGATGTGAGCTTTGATAGGATGCATAATGGCGACATACCTGACAATAGATAGATTTATTAGATACAAATTCGAAACTGATTTTTTTTAATGTTAAAAGATGAAAAAGTAACAATGAGAAAAAAAGCATGGTCAAAATTACCAGAATATGGTAAAATATACCGTGATTCGGGCTCTAAGGGAACACCAAAAAAGCTTGATAATTTTAACTGAAGCGCTTTGGTAATGATTTGGTAAAATTAACAATGAAGTATGGTTTCATAATAAATTATAAAATTTTGTAATTTTATTATGATATCTTAGAACATGGCAGAAAAACCATCCAATCGGTTAAATCTACTTTTCAGGTTTGTATACTTACTAAATGTGTAATAATAAGAACTATGATTTTGAGAACCAGAATTTTCTATAAACCATTATCATATAAACGGAAAATTATCAAATGGATAATTTAAATACCGTATATTTTGGTTTTATTACCCAAAATTTATCCACACTTGAGGTTGTTTTGTGGTTGATGGAAATCTACTTTGGAACAACCAGTTTAGGTAGGTTATTTTTGAGGTGAATTGATTACTTTTTCTACTATTCAAGCAAATACGTACATTTGAGGTGTGAATAATTTCCCCCGATTTCAAACTAAAATTACTTCTGAGTTATATATGAGGTAGATTTTGTAAAATGCAAATGAGGTTGAAATTAATACTTATTGAGGTTATTTTTGGTCCAAAACATAACCTCATTTTTTACTTCAGGTGCAATTTCTCCCATCTGTCCACTTCACATCAACCTCAAAAACATCTTATTAATTTTTACACCTTATTTTCCTTAAAAACACTTCATTATTGTTTATAAAAACACCTTACTTAAGGTTCACCATACAGTACCATAATTTCACCAGAATTTTTTTCTCCTGTGTAAAATCAATGTATTAGATTATTTCCTTTACTAAATTAGATAAGCTTTTTCTATAGAATCGATGAGGATTATGATCTTAAATTACCTTCTTTTTTTACGATTTAAAATCATTTTTTTAAAAAGCTATTAATACAGATTTTGAATTTCTTTAAAAAAGGGTAGAAGATAGTTTTTAAAATAATAACTCTTTACTACTTAATGACAAATTGAAATTATTTCTCATGCATGCGATAATTTCCACCATTACGAACGACGTAGTTCAAGAGATATAGGAGCACATTCAGTCATTTTAATAATTTTATTCGTTATATTTGTTAATATAATCTGTGAACTAAAACAAAAGAAATGCATACGTCTAATGGTCTGAGCACGTTGCGTTAAAATTTGAATAGAAAAGTTTAAAGTAACTTTGTAGGTGGTGGATCTTATGCAAATGACAGGATAAAAAAATGACAGGATGCAAATGACAGGAAAATTTGCTTGCTGCCCCGTCGACGGTTAATTTCCAATTAAATTAATCGTTTCAAAATTGCTAAGAGTGTATAATTTATATCAAACATTCATAAGAATTAGCAAAACATAGCAACTGCAAATTTTAAGTTTTCTCTTAAAAGTAAGCATCTTAAAAGGAAAATTTTTTAAAATTTTAATCAGAAGCTTCACTATAATGCTCATTAAACCAATTTTTTAATCAATTATTTATAATTAATTTCCTATAGCATCCTAAGGGTCCACCACCAATTGAAATAATTTAAAAACACTTAGTTTTAGCACTCATAATCCACAAAGGTCAGATATAGACCACCCTTATTAGTTTTATTTTTGTATACCTATTATATAAATACAAGAGATTAAGAAAAATTAAATTATTCGTCTTATTTACAACGTGTTATTTCAATTCTGGCTATTTTAGAATATTTTAAAAATAACAAATTAAAAAAAAACACTTTTATAAATGTTTTAATAAAATATAATTTAATTTCTCTTTAGTAATTTATGCAATTTAGTAATTATATGCCTCTAATTATTTTTATTTTTAATCAATATAATTATTAATATAAGCATGATTATAGATTTCATCCAGATTTAGTATCAATTGTATACTTTACGTCTATATCCCATAAGTTTACGACCATAAGTATACATTTAACATTTCCTAAAACTTAAAAGTTAGAAAAATAAGTATTTTGTCAACATTTATTTCTAAAAATTAGAGTTTTATAATTCCTCTGAGTCGATAATTATCGATCTAGAATATGTTTAAAGCAAAATTTAAAACTTATTAATAGAATTAGTTTTATTAGCAGTAAAAAGCAAATATATTGAATTATAGCTTAATTATTACCGCTATGTAAGTTATATTAGAAGGAGAAGCGAGTTTGCATTTTAATTAAAAATAATTAAAATGGTGTTCAGTTTCCCATACAAAGGAGTCAGGGAATATTTTAATAATAATTATTGAACGGAGTTGACTCTTTTTATTGGTTTTGAATTACGAGGTGAAATTAATGATATAGTGGTGTTTAGTGACCAAAACATCTAAGTAGTAACCGAGTACACCCGTATCTACTAGACGTAAACGAAAACCTAATTAATTTAGGTTTAAGGAAATATAAAATATTTATATCGATTTTCTCTTGTGTATAAAGATTAAAAATTAATCGATAATTATTCTTGCATATTTTTACACATGGTATTTTAACTCCATTTAAATTTTTTAGAAATCTTTTATATGTTTTTCAGAAGAATAGATTGTAATTAAATATTTCGAAATATAATCACTTCCAATTACATATTTCTTGATAATTTTCCTTGATAAATTATACTTTTTAAATTGCAGAAAAGTCTCAGTCAAGAAACTAAATAAAAGTTTGAATGCACCATAATAGATGCCATATGATATAGTATCATTTAGTTTGAATGTTTTATAAAAAAAATGATTGATAGTCATATTTGTAATTGTGTGATATTTTAAATAAGCGCAGCTGATTTTAAAATAAAAAAAAATTAAATAAATAATTAATTTAACTAAAATTTTATTAGAAGAAGTTCGAAGTTAAATATATATTGTGAAAGAAAACATTGAGATTAAAAACATATGCATTAGATCAATTTTTTTAAGACTTAGATAAAACTAAGTACATTAGTCATTTCTTACTCTATTTTTCAGTTTTATTTGGATTTTACATCTTTTACAACGGTTTACTGAAGTTCTCAATAAAATACTCTTCGTATTTTAAATAATATTTGATTAATAATATTTGATAATTTGTTTTTTAATTTTAAAACTTATAGTTAATTTAGCTGTTTTTTTTCAGTGAAAGTGGTAGAAAACTTAATTAACCGAGCAACATAGGAAAAATTGTTCAATGAAATGTAATAACAGCTATTATGCACAGTTAAAGATTTTATGGAGCATTGTATCGTGAATAATGTTGGTATCATTAAAAAATAACTCTTCACAATTTTAATAAAACTCAATAAATACAATAAAGGTTAGGATAAAGTTAATAGAGTGTAAATTATAAATATTAAAAAAATTATAAAAAAAATCACAGCTCTAAACTTACTAATTTAGAATTTAAAAAAAATTAAAATCAAATAAGACTGAATTCTTCAATTGGTTACGCTGACAAAACTACAAAAAATTAATAATGAATCTCAGTATTATTAAAAATTTTTTCTTATGATATTTCTAATAATAATTTATAAAACCGGAGGACTGGCAGATCTCTTATTTTGGTGATCGCCATATAGTTGTGGCTGAAATATTTATCTCCAGAGAAATTAATAAAATCGTTTAAGCAAAAATTTGATTTATTAAAGTAAGAGTTAGTATATTTAAGAAAATGGCCATATCCAAAATATACAAATCATAAAGACAAATTCCCTTAAAGGGATCAAGACAAAACACTCTCCTACATCGAGAGTTTTTGTTAACATGAATATATATAACAGTTGGGACAAATTTGAAATTGAAAGTGAATGAATTCATTCCTAACGGACATTAGAAACATTGAGAGGAGATCCCAAATTGGCGAAATATAACATAAGCCAAAATAAAGACAACCCCGCATAATCAATATTAGGTTTGAAAATATCTTGGCGATCGCGAATCGTCAACAAGACTGTGAGAATTATTATAATCATATAACTGAAACATACACCGAAGAGCCATTAGATTATGACCACCCTCCATCTATAACAATGGTCTCGCCCAGGTTTTCATGGTTTCTCGCCGAGGAACAATGTTTTCATGGGGCACATTAGGATCCATAATCCTCATGGAATAATCCCTGACGTCTGTAAGCTACTTGAACATAATTGCAGATCAGGTTCACCCATTCATTGCAACAGTTTTTCCTGCAGGGGAAGGTGTTTACCGACAGGATAATGCACCATGTCATAAGGGTCGAATCGTCGAGGAACATTCTAGCGACTTTCAAGTCATGTCTTGGCCCCAAATTCACCTGACCTTAATCCAATAGAGCATTTGTGGTCCTACTTGGAAAACCAAATTCGTGCTGCCACGCTACCCCCTCGCAATGTGAGGGAATTGCAGGACCAGTTGGTGAGCGCTTGGTACCAGATACCTCAGACTACCTATCAGCANTTATCAAAGCCAACATAACCAAAATAAAGCCAACCGCATAATTAATATTAAGTTTGAAAATACCTTGGCGATAGCGAATCGCCAACAAGACTGTGAGAATTATTATAACCATGTAACTGAAACATATTTGCAGTAAGAAATTAATAATAAAGAGTTATAAATAGATTTTTGTTTTCGATTAGGTGTGACAATGAATTAATGAGTCTACATTAATATTGAAATAAAAAGTTAGCCGTTACACTGATCGACAAGAAAAAAATAAAATATTTCATGTCTCGCTTTTATAAAGGTTAACTTATTGATTTAATTTAAATATAATTCGATTAATATGATTAGAAAAATAAGTTTAAGTTATTATAGATATTTTGTAAGGTTGGAAATATGTAATGCCAATTTCCACAGCTCTCTACTCGCTTCACTCGCCAACACCCGTTATTGTTTCTTATTCATCATTGTTTTTTTCCTTTTGAACGTCAAATTTTTCTAAACACAGAATATTTTACTTTTAAAATATATAATTATGTAGTTTTATGTTACATGTTAATCTTAACGATATGGATGATTACCTGGATTTGAAAAATAATAATAAGAACTGGAGAAAAAGTTTAATCTGAAGATCGCAGAATGTATGACTCAGTAAGGAGAAATAAATGAGAATTTTATTCGTTGAAGAAACCTTTAACATTTTAAATAGGGAACGTTTCGAATCTCACTTTATTATATTTGTCTTTATTTTTAAAAATTTCGTCATAAATTTTAAGATCTGGCAACACATGATCTTCATCTTACTCTCTCTCTCTCTTTTTACTACTTTTGATTGATATCTACTCAAGCACAATAGGTAACTAGGTAATATTTCAAGCAAAATAGCAGAAAAAAGTCACGAAAAAAAACATAAACTTGTAAAAATTTTAGAACAAATTGAAAATTTGGAAGCAAAATTTGCATTAAATTCTCAAATATCAATGGTACTTTCAGCAAGTCAAATTTTAATTTTGTAGTTACATTTCAGCAAACTACAGATTAACTGAGCATGGTATTTTCCCCCTATAAGTTTAACAGCTAATAGTTTTCGAACTAGTTGTCGAATCTTAAATTTTTATTCCGTCATACTCCCTGCACTTTTTTCTACATACATAATTAATAATTTAATTTTCTAAATATTATAGATTTTGTTCAGCAAATTTACATAGATAAGTAAAAAAATAAACGCCTAAAATTGCAATAACTCTTCCTAATAAATTGGAATTAAAAAAAAAACTCTGTGTTAAGTAAATATGGCCCTCTGTATTAAGTAAATATGGTCTAAATAAATATGGCCCTTTCAGCAAACCAAATTTCAACTTCGAAGCTGCATTCCTGTAGCCTGTAACGTAAGTAAGATAAAGTAAAAATGATAAATAATTTAATAAATAAATAAATAAAAAATAAACACCTAAAACTGCAATAATTTTCGAATAAATAAAAATTTCGAAAAAAAAAAAGACTGTTAAATTATAAATAAACATGGCCCTTTCAGCATACCAAGTTTAAACTTCGAAGTTACAGTCCTGTAGCCTGTTGAGCGGTTCGTATAGTGCTTTTTCTAACAGTTAATAATTGTAGAGTGTCAATTTTTTTAATTCATTTTGAGACACACCTTTGTAGTTTCAAATTTCTAAGTTTTATAGATTTTGCTTAGCAAAGGCAATATAACGTAAATAAAAAACCCTACCTGAAATTGAAGTAACTTTAAAATAAATAAGAATTTCGAAAAAATAGGATCTGTGTTAAGTTTATAAATATTCAAATATTCCTTTTCAGCATACCGAATTTCAACAGCGAAGTTTCATTTCTGTAGCTTGTTGAACGGCTCGTATGGTCTTTTTTTATAAAGCTAATAATTGTCGAATTTTAAATTTTTTTATTCCATCGTACTTCCTATGCATTTTGCAACACATTTTTGTTGTTTCAAATTGCTAAGTCTTATAGATTTTTTCCAACAAAGACAAATGTAACGTAAAGAAAAAAAAATAAATGAACCCCCCCCCCCGCGNATTCCATCGTACTTCCTATGCATTTTGCAACACATTTTTGTTGTTTCAAATTGCTAAGTCTTATAGACTTTTCCAACAAAAAGACAAATGTAACGTAAAGAAAAAAAAATAAATAAATGAACCCCCCCCCCCGCCTAAACTTTAAATAACTTTCGAATAAATAAGAATTTCGAAAAAAGAGCCCTGTGTTAAGTTCATAAATAAATATATAAAAATTTTATTTAATTGTAATTCCTGTGCATTTTGCAGCACATCTTTGTTGTTTCGAATTTCTAAGTTTTATAGATTTTGCGCAACAAAACAAAACGTAACGTTAAATTGGACACCAAAACACCGCAGTCGGATTTTGCGATATTTTAATAGAGAATTAATAAATTAATAATAACAATTAAATATAGTAATAAATATGAGTATTAAATCAACTATTAAATGTAAAATGTGGTATAATGAAGCAGTTAAAATCCACCATCTAATCAAAAAGTTATTTAATGACAAATTTATGAACGTGAAATTTTCGTTGAAACAAAAATTTATTTCATCAAATGGTTTTATTTAACAACTTTAAAACGTTGCTTCTTAAAACGTTTTCAGTGGTCACATCATAATTTAGCTTAATCTTTTTCTGAGTTTAACTTTTTCTGTTTTGTAACTATAAAACTAATATGAGGATATCCAATGAATAAAAGCAATCGTAAGATTGAAATACCCATGCAAAATTGAAAAGTTAAACTTTCATTATGTTATGCGTTGAAATAATTTCCACTCATATCTATTGACTTTGCTTTTTAGGTTTAATTAATTTCCTGCCTTATTGTGTTCCCACGCAATTTATGCTATTAGTATATTTTTTTACGTAATTAAGGATCCTACGCAACTACAAACAAAATTTAAATGCAAGAACAACAGAATTTAAGTTTTTATCCAAATTACAAGCTTCGAGAAAAAAAGTTCTTGCGAAATCATTATGCTTTTATGGATCTATTTCTATTTATGGTAGAAATTCTGGTAAATAAATCAAAAATTATGGTATTTAAATCACTCATATGGTAACTTACCCGCTTGTTATGGTGATGGTTTACTAGAAATTTTGGTCTTCAAAATTATAGTTCTCATTACCATACATTTAGTAAAAATACAAAACAAACAAATAGTTTTCGTGCCATACTGTGGAGTATCATGATATAATTACGAAAATGTTCTTCTGAACTATTATTTATTTTATAATTTAGTTGGTAATTTTTATCTTTTGATGTCTATGCCTTATACAAATTAGAACATAATTAGATCTTATAATTTTTTTTTTATAAATCAGAACTGAATCATGACTGAAATTATACAATTTCAGTCAATATTGTCAATCTTTGTTGTTTAAATTAGTACATTTACTAACAAACAGCATGATAATAAAGCCATACTTTATTTTTATATTTACCGCCTCGCTGGTAGGGTGGTGGGCCCATGTCCGAGAGGTCATGAGTTCAATCCCCGACAGCCGATGACTCCCTTTGTACAAAATGGTGAAAGGTGCATGCTAAATCTATCGGGTTTTCAAAGTCCTCCAAGTTTCCATAATAAATAAATACCTCTTGGGGTACTGGATCAGAGATTGATTGTGCTCTGGTTCAGGTCAAAATTACGATTTGCGGTGCGACATAAACAAAAAAAGTACCAAATAATTTTACCAAAAGTCATCACTAAAGTGCTACGGTTATTATTACCTTATTTTTTGGTGTTTAAATCGAGTCAGGAAACACGGTAAATTTTACCATATTCTGGTTTTTCTACTTTTGATCACATTTCTTTTTCACAACGTATTTTTAAAAGTTTATTGTACAAATATTTCGTTTTAAATTTCAAAAAGCTGAAGTAGAAACTTCAATTATTTATCTCTGACAACAGGGTGAAAACATAATTTCATTTAATTTCTCTGGTTAGAGAATAACGGTAATTTCTCTAACCAGAAATCATTTTACCGTATTTCTACTTTAGTAAAACTTGGCTTTCGGAAAAATCTTTTTTACTTTTACTCAATTTTTTGCTTTTCCCTTCTTTATTTATAATGACAAATTTCTTTTCGGCCAACCAAATAGTGAAACTATTGTGTATAACTATTGTACTATCAAATCAGAGAAAGTTCAATTTTTTTTAAAGTATCATTACCTACATTTTTTACACCAATACCGCTTTTTGCTGTTCTCCACTCAGTTTTAAATAATAAAAGACTCTTAAATGTCAAAAACATTTTTTTAAAGTCGTTCATCTGATATTTTCTAATTCAATTAAATTTTTTTAAAAATAATACAGCAGTTAATATTTTGCTAAAATTAAAAAAAAGTTAAACATTCTTTTTCCTAATCTTTTGCCAGTATCATTACACAATCGTCATTATTTATTCAAAAATCATTATAAATCTTCTTTCCACATAATGATAAAACAAACAAAATAACAAAAAGTATAGTATAGACAAAATGACTTTTCGAATCGCTGAAAAGTTGAAAAGTCATTTTATCCTCCGTCCATATCTTTTCAACCAATACCTATCTAGTTTTCTCTTTTGATTTGGAAACTTTTCCACCTCGTTGTGGTTTCCACCACCCACGCAGTTTATGAAAAATAAATAAATACGAGTTTAAAGTTACTCTAAAATGTCAAAGGAATATTTTCAAAGTTACAATAATGAAAAAGAATTTTTTTTTACTTTCAATTTTAAAAGATGTAAGACAAAAATTTATTATCTTTTGATAAAGAACAAAAATTGTTTATTATTTTAAATTTTCTAAAAAAAAAGAAAAAAAAAAAGCGAAATTAACTAAAAAGATCTCGGATTATTTATATTGAAATCTTTTACTATTTTAATAAATTACTGGAAATTACACTTGACTTATTATACATCACAGGAGAATAAAGCTTTGTTCGTTTCTATTTAACAAAATTATTACTGAATAATATATATTTCATTTACAACAATTCTTATTACATTTTAGGTGTTAGTGAAGAATCTATTTTAAGATAATTACATTTCTATTTTAAGCACGCAAGTTAAATTTAGATTTCTAAAATAAGAAATGATAAATTTGTGTGGGCGACGTTATATTTCGTTTTGCTTTAAATAATAAATGATTTGATTATTTTAAATTTATTTGAATGTTGAATTAGTTGAATTAATTGCTTTGTTTGCTGTGATAAATCTTTTATTTTGTGATCTGATAGTTTTTTATTCTTATGTGCATGAATTAAATTTCTTGAGGGTATCAAATACAGAGTATCAAATACATTTTTCAAAAGTATTTCTGCTATTTGATTTTATTGAGAGCAATTTTCTAAATCGATAGACATATAATATTTTAGGTTTTTGAACTCTACTGACACGGAGAATGAAAAAAAACAAAAAAAAACAAGAATTTATTTCAATGCAAATAATGTAATATTTTTTTCGATTTTCTTAAGTTCTCTTAAAACATGAATTCTTATTCTTGCGGTACATTTTATTTAAAAATAAACTCTATTTAGTTAAAGAAAATGTTTTCAGATTTAGCAAATATAAAAATTTTCATAAAGCATGTTTCAATAAAAATAAATTCATTAAAGGAAAAAGTATTTGAATATCTTCAGTCGGATGATTTTTGACAACTGTCATACTTGTAATTTTTCTTCTAAAGTAAGATGTACTTTAAGAAACTCAAAGCTTTTTGGATTAACTAAACAATAAAATTAATTAATAATGCGTACTTATGTATGATATACCTTAATGAAATAACATTTCAAGTATGATCTAGTTTCACGTGTTTTATAAAATTTATACAGACTATAACTAATATTTTTATTGTATTTATATTTGAATTATGTATAATTATACAAATATGCAATTATATATTTTATTTACTTAATTACGCATACAAGGAGTGAGTTCTGTAGAAAATATTTGATCATATTACGGTATAAAGCACTTGTACTTAGGGTACACTATGCGTAAAACCATTTTACCCTACATTCCATCTTTACAGTAAAATGTTATACCGTAATTTTTACAGTAATAATTATTGTAAAATCACTGCATCTCTCTTGTTAGATAAATATTGTAATTATTATAGTTTTTAAATAAATAATGTATTTATTGTATTATTAAATATCATTGTAAAAATTACGGTATTTCAGATTTTTTGTTTTGTAAAATGTTCCAGTAATAATTGATTTCACCCTAAAAAGTATCGAAAACTCAAATGCAGGTACTTTTTACCGTAATTTGACCCAGAATTTTTTTCAGTGTAGTTAAGATATAGTAAATTGAGTTTATCTCAATTTCAAATGTGGCAAAAAGTTAGCGCCTGCAAAATATTGTATATTATCATACCATTATAAACATAACACATTTCGTAGCTTTTTAATTTCGCTTAATTTTTAAATTTATCCATAGCTCTACAGCTTTTTTCCATAAAAATATATATCAAATATTTTTCGCAGAAATTACTTTTAGCAGAAATCTAATTCCATAGATAATCTTTCCTTAACTTGATAATTCATCAAGTTAAATATTCAATAGCGTTACAGGTTACCAAAATTAGCAACAATCACTGAGTTTTATTTTTCGATAAATATTTAAAATTGACTTGATATTTGATAAAAGACGCAATAATAGATCTCACATAGTATTGAGTGGTCGCTGCCTTCCCAACACTTATTAATCTAAACTTTAATAAAGCACGTCCATCGGTTCTAGTTTTCCGTAACGATCTTTACTCTAAAAATAAAAAAACCTCTGACTTATGACACTTCCGCAATCTTGAGTTATATTTCATTTATTTTGAGAATCATTTTTTCATGAAATCATGCGATTTGTAATGAAACACGAGCTCAAATATTTGACGAAAATGCTCCCTTAACTTTGGAACCTCCAGCAGTGCATTGCGGGAGATGGTTAATTAGAATGACGAATCTAGAATGGAGAGTAGACGATAGAAACTAGGATAACTGCACAAGTCGCTCGATCTGTACGGTGGTCAAGGAATTGGCTTCATACCAAGAAGATTCCTGGTTCGAATCCCGCTACTGTCCTGGATATAATTTATCTCTCTGTTTAATCCGTCCTTTTCCGTTGTTAGGTGATGTTGATCTACCTATATGGTTCCCACGTAAAAGTGAAAAACAATGGAGTCAGTTAGATACCATATGGCATCACGAGCGCTTCATGGTATCTTTTTGAAAAATCAAATAAAGTGGCAAAATATTTCCTTACTTTTGACGAAATTGATTTCTTCAAAAAAGTAGCGATAGTTATTTCGCTACTTTGACGAAATGTTCGCTCGGAGCATGTACCTGGAAATGGAGTCGTCAAAAACGAAGAAAGTGTTTCACAGTGAGTGTTGCCATAAAAAACGTTTTTTAACCAATTTTCCGTATTTAGAAAAGGCTGTAGAGATCTTCAGGTAAACTTCATAGAATTATACTGTTTTTAGAATAGAGATAATTTAATGAAAAAAAAAAGGAATCCAAAAATGATTCTTTATTCTATATTTACTCTGCATTTTCCCGGCAGAAATAAACAACCTTTGACGTTTCATTGTGACGTCACTTCTGTCCCTTATACCACAATATATAAACAGGAATATTTTACAAATAATGAATTTTTATTTACAGCATAGATGATAATTCTCTTCAACGATATTTATTTATTACATACGACTTAAAATGCGCTTTTCTTCTGTTATATTTTCACACAATTGAAATTAAGCTCTTGAGGTCACTAATTTGTAATTACAACAGATTAATTTGTGTCTTCAAATGTTTCATTTGTACATAAATTTTAATTATATTTAAAGAGATATATACCAGCTATTTTCAGTTTTTATTTGATTTCAAATGAAAAATGAGAAATATTTCGTACAAATTGCTAAGGGCATTGTTAGTTTATATTGATATATAATTATTTTTTGTAAACTAGAATAGGCTATTTATTATTTCTTTTTGAAAGAGTCCAATAGAATTTCCTATCATTTCTGACACAGTTTGGGGGCACATACAAAAGGAATAAAAAAGGAAAATTCAAGTGAGGTAAAAAAGAGAGGATGAAGTATAACATTTTGTTGAAGATCCAAATGTTAAGTACTCTAATATTTTATTCCCTGAAAAGTTTTTTTTAACAGAAATATACAGCAATGTTTGCAATTTAGACAGTTAATTTTAAAATAATTTCCTCAAAATTGTGTTTTTTCATTTGTTCATTTTAATAGTTAGTGACATTTTGTTCATTTTAATAGTTAGTGACATTTTGTTCATTTTAATAGTTAGGAGCATAAAATATACTGGTTCTGCTTGAAACACAGTTTACCTATTTTAAATCTACAGAAGCTGCTTATTTCTTCTTTAGAGTATGAGTCAAAGTTTGATTACTTTCTTAATTATTGGATTGCTTAAAAATGACTTATAATCCCTTGCATTATATCACATTAGAAGTGCTATTAAAGCAATAACTTTAGTTCTTTTTTAAAATTTCAATTCAAAATAATTTAAGTTATTAAAGTATAAATAATTACAGTTCTTTTAAAGTATGTATGTAATTGTGCAATTTAATTTTATCCGCTTCAAATAAACTCTGTAAATTCTTTCTATTATTTTGTACGAAGGAAATGTTGCAAATTCAAAGTTATTGCTAAAAAAAGAATCTTATTATTTTCTTTAGTTGCACGATAAATGCAAATTATTTTCGGTATAAAAACTTCTGTGATGTTATGAGATGTAATTTTATTTTTTAAATGAGAATTAAAATTAACTATTCTTATTTAGAATTGCATTGTATGTTTTCTTTAACAAAACTCGACGTTTGAGAATACTAAAATATATCTTCGGTGAATAGAGAACGTTTGTGCCACTTGCGTGCGAAAACTATATATATATATATATATATATATATCACAAACATTCAAAGAAAGTAGAAACACAGCCTAAAAATTTTAAGAGTAGTAGGATTTGAAATGCAAAAATGAAAAAAAAAACTTCATTTAAATTTAATTAGAACCAATCAGTAACTTATCAATTTCATTACAAAAGNTATATATATATATATATATATGTAGCTGAATAATGCAGCAGTTAGGTAGTTAGCACAGGTATAGTGCTTATGGATCCCGCATACAGCCCACGGCTGAAACCAGTATCTGTCCCGCATGCAGGTTTGACATGCTGAGTATCTGGAATTGTCACAATTTACAAATTGAGCTTATTTCAAAATTTGAAAGATGAATAAATCTTATTAAATAATATTTTGAAGATATTCAGTAATTGATCTATGTAATGATATTTAGCGTTTTAATTGTAATTAAGACTATAGTTTTTTTTAAAACGTTGAATATGTTATGTAATATGATAATATGGAAAAGCATACGTTATTGAGAATTATGCTTAACGACAATTTGTGATGTGATTTTTTTCCTGATTTCACGCGTTTTTTTATATAGGTATTAGCTAATAGTGTTTAAATTTTTTATGTTGTTTATGGTATTCATAGTACAAAACAATAAACTTAATCAATATAACATGACTGGAAAATTACGGCGAAAGAAAACACAATTGAATTGTACATTGATTACAAAGTGAATTTTTGAAAGGACGAAATTTTAGAAAAAAACTACTACTTTCTTAACTACTTGTAAGTGTTCTTTCCAATTCTAAAATTGACACAAAAAAGAAACTACGTAAAGATATTTTTAGTTCTCTTCTTAGAGATACTTTATCTTAAAACTTGCTCCTAATTTTTGTTGTTTTTTAACTCATCGAATTTTTTTTGAGTTAACGTTATTAGCATTTAAAAAACTATTCACAATAAGAACGGAATAAATAATATTTATCATTTTTAAAGAATTCTTTGGCAATCAAATTTAATTTATTTGTCATTAGAAATTAAGGAATTGATCTTTTAAAAACAAAAGTTTTAATAGGGAAAAAGGAAATATAATTTTGCTTCTCTAGCAGCTATAAATTGCATCTTTAAATAAAATAAGGTTTTATTGAAATTTAACAAATTAATTAGTAATGACAATTTAAAGTTGATTTATAATAATTTCTGTATTTAAGAAAAAAAATTATTTAAATGATATGTATTACTATAATTTTAAGAATTCTCTTAAATAGATTTCTTTATTAATTTAAAACTATATTAAATTTCCCATTAAGACACTATTTAATGTTCACAAAGCTCATTATGTAATATTTTTGCTGAATAGCACATTCAAGATTTCAGCTAACAATAAACTATACTATAGTATAATAATAATTTAAAGTTGATTAATAATGATTTATATACTTTACCAAAGGATTTAAATCTTTATTACTATAACTTTTAACGTGTTTAAAAAACAATTTTCTCCAAACTAATTTGAAAGGTATTTTAAGTTGAATACACTACAAAGCACTATTTAAAAATTCTAAAGCATGTTATATAATAATTTTGCTAATCAGTACTCTTCACTATGTCAATTTTAAAGATTCATCAGCATAATTTCCTCTTATCTTTAAACTCGAATCAACAATTATTGCCCACGCCAGAAAGAAATATAACACTTATTAATTCCACAGATTAATTAAGCTTGATTTTTGAATTTTAGATTCGGGAACATTTTGCTAGGTTTATATTGACTTAAGTATTGAATTTAATAACTTCAAAATCGAAAAATGTTTCTTAATAACTGAATATATCTGAGGCATTGCGAATTTTAGTTTTTGTAATTAAATGTATTGTTAAGTTACTATTTTAAACTTTTCTTTGAATGACTAGTTTATCAAATTGAAATGAGTTGAAAAATATCGAAAATGAGAATATTATCTAAAGGCATTATATATATTTGAATACGGCCAATTACATAAGGAAATATCCGCTTGCATTGTATTTCTATAAGATTCGAATTTTCCTTTTAAATTATTTTACTGGAGCGAAAATAGAAAATTGTAAATTTATTTTAAAAGTAATAATAACAAAACAAAATAATAAAACAAAAACAATAAATTTTGAATTATGGAACAAAAATTCTAAGAACTTTGTTATTTAAAAACTTTGTTTCAAGTGAACTCAAAAGGTAAAAAAAAGAGAAAATCTGTTTTTTTTAAAAATTTTTTTAATTTTTATTTATTTTTCTTTTTTTTAAAATCAGACCTAGCTTTTCCTTTGAAAAATATAGGGGAGAAGTTTCGTTGGAGACAGAGGTTCATCTCAAAAATGATGCGTCTTTTGATTTTGGAGTTCTTGATTTTTTTGTCTACTTGAAAAACGTTGATCCCAAAACTTTTAATTAATTTATTTATTTTCCTATTAGTATTATTTTACGCTTACGTTTAGGTCGAAAAATACTCGATTAACGACAAAAATGCCACAAATTTTACAAGAACTATTTAGGAAACAATTTCAATTAACCAAACACCGAGCTCAAATTAAAATTTGAGAATTATGATATCAATTGAGAATATGGACAGTGATCATAAAAATCGATCGACTAAAAATTCTATAGAATAGCGATATAAATCCTACATGTAGTCGTCAGAAAACGATTACTATTAATATCAAGCAAAGAGCTATGGATACTAATTAGTTGAAAGTTGATTGGATTTTTAATTGATGATAAGTTCTACTTGGTAATAAAATAATGATAGATTCTGCTTGTTATGGTAAGAAAAAGTTAAAGTCGAATTGGAGTGAAATTCTAAATTAAGTTAAATTTTCGATGTAAAAGTTCACTCTCATAGGCACAAAAGCTAAATATTTAAACCGTAAGAAGCTAGGAAGGGTAAAGCTAGGCAAGACTGCCCTCAATTCAATAAAATAATAATAAAACATTTATAAATTTTTTTTGCTAAACTAGCATTTAATAATGGTGACAACATTAGCTTTTAACACATTTTTATTGGTATTTAATTGCTATGCTTTAATGCATTAGTTGTGATCCAATGAAGAAAACTCTTTTGTTCAATCTGTCTTTACAGGCTTAATGTGGTTATAGAATTGGGTAATCAAGATCTCAATTAATTCGCTACTGTAGTTAAATCGCTAACAATATTAATTCTTCCTTAATGACATCGCTGTAAGGTTTTTATGAACAAAAGTAACAGAGTTAGGAGTAAAAGTTCAAAGTATTAAAAAAATTAAATATTTTCAACAAATTAAAAGTATATTAAATATGGAAAAAATTAAAGAATCTAAAAAAATACTTTTGCTTAAATGAATTGGTGATTAGTCATCATACTTTTGCTATTCTATCTTTTGACTGCCTGAACATTATACTATTAGAAATATTTTGGTAAAAATGGTTAAATAACAATTTATTTAATAGTTATTTAACCATATTTAGTTAAAATGGTCAAATACCCATTAAAGAAATGATATTCAAACTGTTAACTGTGAGAAAAATAGTTTATTGACTGTTTTCACCTAATACTGTTGAACAACCGGATTTTAATCCGTGCTAACTAGGCCCACAGCAGCAAGAAATAAGAGCACGTTTTTTGGAAGCTGGAAGTAGAACTGTGTGATAAGGATTACAAATTCTTATTTTTATCTTCCATCATCAGATGACTAACAGAACAACGAATAACTAATTATCTCACAGTAATAATTGTATAGGGAACCCCTTTTGAAGCCACAGATTGTTTTCTTTTGTGAGGAAGAAGGTAATTTAGTCGTTGGTCACTTAAACAAGCATGCTTTATAAACATATGAAGATCAAGGGTGCACAGGTTTTGTTCATGAAAGCTCTGGTTTTTAGAAAAAACGAATTTCAAGGCTATTGAATTTCATGAGCGATTGAAATCATAAAAATAGAAACTTACACGGATGTCGTAAGTACTTATTTACATCCCCTGAAATTTTAAAAACAAAATTTGCAATTTTCGATATTGCAAAAAAATAATAATAAAATAAAATAAATAAAAATAAATAAATAAAAATGAATAAATAAATAAATAAATAAATAAATAAATAAATAAATAAATAAATAAATAAAATTTGGAAATCGGGTTGGAGTAGAACCGCTTATCCCCAAAATTCCCCTCCAATTTAATACTTTGTCACTAGCACTCCCATTGTCTTCTTCACCATGCATTCTTTGGTTTATATTATCTACCCATGGATAAGAACCGTTTTTCCCCAGCACGGCTCAGTTTCACCGCGTAATAACTCTCAGGAAAAACTGATATTCTATGTCATTGATATATCAAAACTTAGAATTCCTCAAAATGCAACAGATGGAGATTCAATCGTTATTTTTGTAAAAAATGGACAGAACCCATTCTTCACCTTTGATCTTTATATAGAAATATTTTTCGCTTTTTTATACTGACACAAATAAAATTGTTTTCCATTTTCCCCTTTTTTGTAATATTTCTCTCAATCAGTGAAAAAATGTATTTCACGGGAAAAAAAAAGTCTAGAGGTTAGTAAATTTTGACTCGTTTGAAATACATAATTCTTCACGGTGACTTATAAACTTGTCATATAATGGCTTATATCTTATAATATTCCCTACTTGTTTCGTAGAGCTTTTTATTACATATATAATCAAAATATTCAATAAATTCCTCTTCAAGTAAGAAGAGTGTAATTTTTCTTCATATTTTAAAACTTTTGTCATATTTCCTTACTTTTTCCACGAGTCACGAAACTAGAAGGCTTGTCAAAGATAATATTAAGTTAAAGTATGAAAGAATGAAGTATGTTTCGTATTTTGGCTTAAAGCATTCATTTAAATATACAACTTATACCAACTAATTCTATTAAGGGAACTATCAATTAATGGAATTTTTAAAACTGCTTATAATTAACCATATGTCACATTTATGCAATATGTCACATTATTTATTCATATTTGAAAACTACTTCGAAGAGCCATATTTTTAATAGCTGTTTGCTTTAAAAGTTAAACTATATATTTGTTATACTTAGTTATTAGAAAATGTAAATAAAAGTGTAGTCTGAAGAACATAAAGCGAGGCTGAATTTTAAAGATAATTTCATTTCCGTCTCTGATGTCGAAAAGTCATATAGCGATATTTCAATTATTCATGATATTTACAGATTTTTGAAAGTCTTTTAGATATATATGATCAAAATGGTTTTCAATAATTTAAAACCAAATGACTCTATTAGGAAGCTATTAATCTAAAAAAATTCGAAAGTACTAGAATTGACGATTGTAATGACAATGTAATTGACAATTGTAACATTTTGAGACATGATTCATCAAAATTTGAGAACTGCTTCGAAAAATTCCGTTTTACCTTCTAAAAAAAACTAAAAAGAAATTTGTTAATTCATAAGTAGTTATTAGAAATATGTGAAAAAATGGAAATGTGCAGAATATAAAACGAGACAAACTTTTAAGTTTGAAAATAGATTGCATTTAAATGTGCTATTTTTATGTTATTCTTTTGAATTGCTTTTTTTGTTATTTTATAGAGATCGATTTTTAGTAAATGATTTATTTTAATGACTATAATGATTTTCAGTACGTTCGGACTTTTTTGATGGTTTTAAATTTTTTCAAGCCGCAATATAGCTAAGTAGTTGCGATTTAGGAAATGTGGCACTCTTTAGTTTTTAGTCAGGAATATGGCACTCCTAATTTAGTTTAGTTATTTGGTTTTATTATGTTATTTTACAGAAATTATTGATCAAAATGATTTTAACTAAAGTTTGGTAAAACATTTTGGGTTTTAACGTCAGACTTGCAGCGTAAGACTGAGTAAAAACAACAATTGTACAAGTTTACTCTTGTAGTTCGTTAGTTCAAAAGACTAAGATCGTGTTAAGAAAAAAGATCTAGAAACAATGTACAATTGAAGAAATTAGGTTAATAAAATTAGGCAAAAAAATGCTACTTTCCGATCTGTTCCTTATGATGTTCTGACTTTTTTGACGGTTATAGACGGTAAAACATTTTGGCTTTTAAACGTCAAATTTGTAGCGTCAGACTGAGTAAAAACAACAATTGTACAAGTTTACTCTTGTAGTTCGTCAGTTCAAAAGACTTAGATCGTATTAAGAAATAAGATCTAGAAACAATGTACAATTGAAAAAATTAGATAAATAAAATTTGGCAAACAAATGTTACTTTTCGATCTGCTCCTTATAATGTTCGGGCGTTTTTGACGTTTATAGATTTTTTTAAGCTGCAAAATAGCTGAGCAGACTAAATTTAAGAAATATGGAACTCTTAGTTTAGTTAAATGCACAAGCAAAGCTTCTGAATGTGTTTTAATGTTATTTTTACTTTTGGACATTTTTCTATATTTATGTTATATCCCAGGTATGGAACACAAAACCTTAAAATAAATTTTGACCAAACATTTTTATAAAGTGGGAGGTTATTTATTGATTAGATACTTTTACATTGATTAGACAGTCAATACTTATTGATTAGACAGTTAATTATCCATTCCTATTAATCTTTAATATTTTTGTGTAAGTTTTCTTAATTATACTTGGTCCTACTTTAATTTCGGAATATCTTTAAGTTACCATTTATAATTTTTTCCACAATAATTGCTCTTAAAATATACATTGAATAAAAAGTAATGTCAAACACCATGATATTTTATGGCCAAGTAAATATTTTATGTTGTTACTTATTTATTTAACTAGAATTGAAATTTTTCAACTTTTTAGAATTAAATTATTAAAATTTTCCTTTTCAAAATGGAATCAATTTAAATATATTGCATTAAATATGAAATGCTTGAAACTATTTAATATATTTTCCAACAAACTCATATAAAAATTTTATTGTATTGGAAAAATATTTTTTAATTTTATCAAAGAGATAAATATGTATTTTGCTTAAAATAGCACTTCCTCAAAAATAAATAATCAACTAATAAAAGAATAGATATGTTTTAGGATAGGGGCAGTTCCAATCTCAAAAAATAATAATTTTTTGATGGAATTAAATTGATTTAAAAAGCAGATTGTGTCTTCAGAGCTTAAACAAAATCTTACTGTAAGGCAAAAGAAATAAATAAAGTTTTATTGACTCTGAAATTTAATTTAAGAATGCATTTGCTTTGTTTTAAAAGAAAACATTCAGTAACTAAATAAAAACACAGATAAAAATATCTCAGAGTAACATTTCATTTTGTTTCAATGAGATAAAGTTAAAAATTATTATTTACCTTGTTTAAGCAAATTGAAACGCATTTTCCAACTTCCTGTTCCTGAGAAATTTATTTGGAATAATTCAACCTTACAGAAGTACTCGAAATATAAATTTATCAAGTTTTTGTTGATATGTCGTTATTTAGAAACATTTTTCCATTTCTAATTATTTCGAAATGTTTGAAATTTATTCTACATCTAGTTTTGCAATGTGGAAACATTATTTGGCAAAGAAATTCTTAATTGTTAGTGATTTTGAAAATGATGAAACGTAATTTTATTATTTCCAAGTAAAATACTTTGATGTTGTAAACAAAGCTTTTTAAATACATATTATTCAGATAGTGCCTAAAGAAATTACGTTGAATCCATTTGTCTTAAGTTTAGTTTAGTTGGATTCTATACGTAAAGGCATATATTTTTAAAATTTGACTGGAGTTTTGAAATTTGACCAATGGATGTATCAGAGAGATAAAAGGTTTAAGATTATGGAAACTTACCACGGAACATGTTTGAACCATGCCGAGAGGTTGAAAATGATGAAAAAACCAAGCAGGTTTCTACGTCATGCTGGAAAAAACTGTAAAAGATACTGCAGACTTTGAGATTACAAACCATTTGTACCGTACAAACGAATGGACAGTTGAGAGGTTAAAAATGAGAAAACTTAAGTAGGTTTCGTCGTTACTCTGGCTAACAACTGTAAATGGTTCTACAAATTTGGAGACATTGAGAATACAAACATTGAGAGGTTGAAAATGGCAAAAAACCCAAGCAGGTTTCGACGTCACTCTGGAAAACAACTATAAATGATACTACAGACTTTGAGATTACAAATCATTTGTTCCGTACAAACGAATGGACAGTTGAGAGGTTAAAAATGAGAAAACCTAAGTAGGTTTCGTCGTTACTCTGACTAACAACTGTAAATGGTTTTACAAATTTGGAGACATTGAGAATACAAACATTGAGTGGTTGAAAATGGCAAAAAACCCAAGCAGGTTTCGATGTCACTCTGGAAAACAACTATAAAAGATACTACAGACTTCGATATTACAAACCATTTGTACCGTACAAACGAATGGACAGTTGAGAGGTTAAAAATGAGAAAACCTAACTTGGTTTCGTCGTTACTCTGGCAAACAACTGTAAACGGTTCTACAAATTTGGAGACACTGAGAATACAAACATTGAGTGGATGAAAATGAAAAAAAAACCCCTATAATCCTATCCTGTCCTCTAATTTTATTTTACCGGATTATTATTTTTTCTAATCCGGTTTCGATATTATGCTGAAAACAACTAAAAAAAATACCACAAACTTTCTGACGTTGAGACTAGAAACGTTGAGAGGTTAAAAATGGCGAAAACCCTAAGCAGGTTTTGACGTCAGGTTGTAGAAACAGCTATAAAAGATATTACAAATTTGGAGACGTTGAGAATACAAAAATTGAGTGATTAAAAATGGCGATAATGGCGAAGACTAAACGCTTTTCCCGGACTACAGCTTAATTTTAGTGCAAATTAATGAAGCCGTGGTGGCTCAGGGGATAGAGCGTGTGCCTTCCAATGAGGTGAGCCAAGTTCGAATCCCAGCGATGGGTAGTCGATACGAATTCCACACCCAGGTCCCTCCGACCACTGTGCTGACATAAAATATCATCAGTGGTAGATGGATCATTGGTCAGAGTTCATTTGCAATCAGGCTAACCGTGGGAGGTTTTCGTGATTTTCCCCACAACGCAAATGCGGGTTAGTTCCATCAAAGAGTCCTCCATGAAGGCTAATTTCTCCCGATACTTGAGTTCCTTTGACTTTTGGATTGGGTTCAAAATTTCAAGGCTACGGAGTTGAACGTTAGTAGTCGTAAGTCCAAAAATTGGGTCGGCTTTTAAAAATGCTAAATATATAATATAAATAAAAATACTAAAAATACTAAAGAAAATAAGTAAAAAAAAAACATATATTTTTTCGACAGATTCGGATTTTTGCACCTCAATATATGGAGGCAACAGCAGTCTGAAAAAAATGGTCCCATTAGTTCGGTCAGGAAGAAAGGTCCAAAGTTTGGATCTCTTAATGTTAATTTTATACTTTGGCAAAATTCTCCATGTCTCTAAAACTTTTTTATCGAGTGAAAAACTTTTTGCGCTAAATTTTAAAGTTCATTTATCCAAAGACAATTCCATGCGAAAAATAATTTTTAACAATTATTCATTACATTTTAAATTTTCTTTAATAACAGTCGAAAAAATTTTGAATTGCAAGTTAAAAAAATTTTTTCATGATTTTAAAGAATGTAATTTTATATAGAAATTGAAATATAGAATTTTATATAGAATATAGAAAATGACGAAGTCTTAATAAAATTGATCGAATAGTTTCTGCTTTATCAAATTTTAAAAAAAGTCGTATTCTTAAGTGTATATTATTTTGCAGCTGTTTGACACGTTACAGAAAAGAAACTCTTAGCCCTTAGAATCAGGCATGTAGGGCTATTTGCTGTTGAGTTTTAGCATATTTTTATTTATATATCTTTTAAAATGTCTCTGCGGTGCCCTATTTTAATAAGCGAAAATTTTTTCTGTATCATACAAGTTGGATTATGAAAATTAAATGTTTTTGTTACAAGCCAACATAAGGTTTTCTACGTTATATTATAGTGTTTATAACTAATTAAAACTTTCAGTGTATTCTAAGGAATATTTCAAAGAATAGATTGGAATACGAAAAATATTTTCGAAATGTATATTAAAAATATACTTTTCAAAAACTTAAAAAAACTTCAATTTATATGGTTCAATTTATATGATAAAAATACTACTTGCTATGTATTATTTCAAACATGTTTTAATATTGTATATTGAACCATTTCTTGTAAAAATATCAATAAATATTTACAGACTTTAAAAATGCTTCCTGTTTATTTTATTGTTGATTGGTAATACATGTCTTGCGTCAGTCTATCGAAAAATAAGATCCTAGAAAGATTTCATGAAGTTTTGTAAGGTTATTGATTTTTATTTTCCACCTGGAAAATAGTTTGGAGATTTTTCGTTTTCAATTTTATTACAAAGGCAGTGAAGTCTAAATTTTCAAAAATGCTTTCAAAACATTTTATTTAGTCTTTTGATGTGTCAATATCTAGAGTAATAGATATTATTTTCCGCTATAGTCTGTCCCTTTACATTTGTTAAAATCATCCGAATGTTTTTGTATTAAACGGTAAAATTTTTCCATCACACTTTAAAAGATAAACTAAGTTTATCCACGCATAGTTTAAAGAGTAAAACTTTAAGCACCTTCATATTTGAATTTCTTTATGTGGGATAAACATGTTTTTTTAAAAAATTCTATTATAATGTTTTCCTATTCTGTTTTTTCATTAATAAATGAGACACAATAAAGGTAAAGACACAATAAAATTTAAGGTTATTGTACCAAAATATTGAAATCGGAAAAATGTAAAAGGTATAGCATAATATGTCGAGTGCGATGCTTAACGCTAGAGTTGTTGAGACATGTATGAGCAAATGATCNACTTAGTCGTTGGTCACTTACCCAAGCATGCTTTATAAACATATGAAGATCAAGGGTGCACAGATTTTGTTCATGAAAGCTCTGGTTCTTAGAAAAAATGAATTTCAAGGTTATTGTATTTCATGAGCAAGCATACGATTGAAATCATAAAAATAGAAACATACACGGATATCATAAGTACTTATTTACATCCCCTGAAATTTTAAAAACAAAATTTGCAATTTTCAATATTGCAAAAAAAAAAATTAAATAAATAAATAAATAAAATTTGGAAATCCGGTAGGAGTAGAACCGTTTATCCTCCAAATTCCTCTCCAATTTAATACTTTGTCAAAAGCACTCCCGTTGTCTTCTTCATCAATCATTCTTTGGTTCATCTTATCTATCCGTGGATAAGAACCGTTTTTCCCCAGCACGGCTCAGTTTCACCGCGTAATAACTCTCAGGAAAAACTGATATTCTATGTCATTGATATATCAAAACTTAGAATTCCTCAAAATGCAACAGATGGAGATTCAATCGTTATTTTTTTAAAAATTGGACATAACCCATTCTTCACCTTTGATCTTTATATAGAAATATTTTTCGCTTTTTTGTACTGATACATATAAAATTGTTTTCCATTTCCCCCTTTTTTGTAATATTTCTCTCAAGCAGTGAAAAAAATTATTTCACGAAAAAAAGAAGTCTAGAGTTTAGTAATTTTTAACTCGTTTAAAACACATAATTCTTGAAGGTGACTTATAAACTTGTCATATAATGGCTTATATCTTACAATATTCCCTACTTGTTACATACAGCTTTTTATTACATATATAATCAAAAATATATTCAATAAATTCCTCCTCAAGTAAGAAGAATGCAATTTTTCCTTATATTTTAAAACTTTTTTGCATTTCCTTACTTTTTCCGCGAGTCACAAAATTAGAAGGCATGTCAAAGATAAAATTAAATTAAAGTATGAAAGAATGAAGTATGTTTCGTATTCTGACTTGGACCATTAATTTAAATATACAACTTATACCAACTAATTCCATAAAGGGAACTATCAATTAATGGGATTTTTCAAGCTGAATATAATTTACCATATGTCACATTTATACAATATGTCACATTATTTATTCATAGTTGAAAACTACTTCGAAGAGCCATATTTTTAATAGCTGTTTGTTTAAAAGTTAAACTATATATTTTTTATACGTAGTTATTAGAAAATGTACATAAAAGTAAAGTCTGAAGAGCATAAAGCGAGGCTGAATTTTGAAGATAATTTCATTTCCGTCTCTGATGTCGAAAAGTCATACAGCGACATTTCAATTATTTATGATATTTGCAGACTTTTGAAAGTCTTTTATATATAAATGATCAAAATGGTTTTCAATAATTTCAAACCAAATGACTCAATTAGGAAGCTATTAATCTAAAAAAATTCGAAAGTACTAGACTTGACAATTGTAATGACAATGTAATTGACAATTGTAACATTTTGCAACATGATTCATTAAAATTTGAGAACTGCTTCGAAAACTGCTTCCTTTGAAAAAAAAACAGAAAAAAACTAATAAGGAATTTGTTAGTTCATAAGTAGTTATTAGAAATATGTGAATAAAATAGAAATGTGCAGATTATTAAACGGGACAAACTTGAAAATAGATCGTATTTAAATGTACTATTTTTGTGTTATTCTTTAGAATTGCTTCTTTTGTTATTTTATAGAGATCATTGATCAAAATGATTTTTAGTAAATGATTTATTTTAATGATTACAATTATTTTCAGTATGTTCGAACGCTTTTGATGGTTTTAAATTTTTTTAGCCTCAATATAGCTAAGAAGTTGCGATTTTGGAAATGTGGCCCTCTTTAGTTTTTAGTCAGGAATATTGCACTCTTAATTTAGTTAAGTTATTTGATTTCATTATGTTATTTTATAAAGATTATTGATCAAAATGATTTTAAATAAAGTTTGGTAAAATTTTTTGGCTTTTAAACGTCAAACTTGTAGCGTTAGACTGAGTAAAAACAACAATTGTACAAGCTTACTCTTGTAGTTTACCAGTTAAAAAGACTAAGATCGTGTTAAGAAATAAGATATAGAAACAATGCACAGTTGAAAAAATTAGGTTAATAAAATTAGGAAAAAAATGTTTCTTTCCGATCTGTTCTTTATGATGTTCGGACGTTTTTGACTGTTATAGATTTTTTTAAGCTGCAAAATAGCTGAGGAGACTCAATTTAAGAAATATGGAACTCTTAGTTTAGTTAAATGCACGATTAAAGCTTCTGAATTTATTTTAATGTTATTTTTACTTTTGAAAATTTTTCTATATTTATGTTATATTTTAAGTATGGAACACAAAACAATAAAATAAATTTTGACCAAACATTTTTATAAAGTGGGAGGTTATTTATTGATTAGATACTGTAATATTGATTAGACTGGCAATACTTATTGATTAGACAAATAATTATCTATTCCTATAAATTTTTAGCATTTTTGTGTAAGTTTTCTCGATTATACTTGGTCCCACTTTAATTTCGGAATATCTTTAAGTTTTTTCCACTATAATTGCTCTTAAAATATACAAAGAATAAAAAATAATGTCTAACACTATGATATTTCATGGCAAGCAAATATTTTATGTTGTTACTTATTTATTTAACTAGAATTGAAATTTTTAACTTTTTAGAATTAAATTATTAAAAATTTCCTTTTCAAAATGGAATCAATTTAAATAGATTACATTAAATATGAAGTGTTTGAAACTATTTAATATATTTTCCAACAAACTTATATAAAAATATTATTGTATTGGAAAAATATTTTTTAATTTTATCAAAGAGATAAATATGTATTTTGTTTAAATTAGCACTTTCACAAAAATAAATTATCAACTAATAAAAGCATGGATATGTTTTAGGATAGGGGCAGTTCCAATCTCGAAAAATAATAATTTTTTGATGGAATTAAATTGATTTCAAAAGCAGATTGTGTCTTCAGAGCTTAAACGAAATCTTATTGTAATACAAAAGAAAATAAATAAAGTTTTATTGACTCTGAAATTTAATTTAAGAATGCATTTGCTTTGTTTTAAAAGAAAACATTCAGTAACTAAATAAAAACACAGATAAAAATATCTCAGAGTAACATTTCATTTTGCTTTAACAATGAGATAAAGTTAGAAATTATTATTTACCTTGTTTAAGCAAATTGAAACGCATTTTCTAACTTCATGTTTCTGAGAAATTTATTTGGAATAATTCAACCTTACAGAAATACTCGAAATATAAATTTATCAAGTTTCTATTGATATGTCGTTATTTAGAAGCATTTTTCCATTTCTAATTATTTTGAAATGTTTGGAATTTATTCTACATCGAGTTTTCAATAACGTATGCAATGTGGAAACATTATTTGGCAAAGAAATACTTAATTGTTAGCAATTTTGAAAATGATAAAACGTAATTTTATTTATTTCCAAGTAAAATACTTTGATGTTGAAAGCAAAGCTTTTTAAATACATATTATTCAGATAGCGCTTAAAGAAATTATGTTGAATCCATTTGTCACAAGTTTAGTTTAGTTGGATTCTAATCGTATAGGCATATATTTTTAAAATTTGACTGGAGTTTTGAAAGTTGACCAATGAACGTATAACAGTGATAAAAGGAATTAAGATTATGAAAACTTATCACAGAACATGTTTTGGACCACGCTGAGAGGTTGAAAATGATGAAAAAACCAAGCAGGTTTCGACGTCAGGCTAGAAAACAACTATAAAAGATGTTACGAACTTTGAGACGTTGAGACTAAAAATGTTGAGATGTTGAAGAAGGTGAAAAACTCAAGCAAGTTTCTACGTCATGCTGGCAAACAACTATAAAATATACTACAGACTTTGAGATTACAAACATTTTTGTACCGTACAAACGATTGGAACGTTGCGAGGTTAAAAATGGCAAAAACCTGAGTAGGTTTCGTCGTTACTCTGGCAAACAACAGTAAACGGTTCTACAAATTTGGAGACATTGAGAATAAAAACATTGAGGGGTTGAAAATGGCTAAAAACTTATAGTGCGGCTTTCATGAGAACTCCTCTAGACACTCGTCTTGCGTCGTGCCGGTTACAATGGTTACGTGGAAAGGTCACTTTGAATAGGGGTGAATAAAATTGGCTTAATCTTAGCGTCGGTCGTCGTGAGTAAACTAATGGACACCGTCTTTCCTCCATTTTACCCCCATTAGAAATGTGCTCTAGCTTGTTACCATAGCAGCAGACAGTTCTCCTCAAAGCAGCACTGTAATCCGGTTTCGATATTATGCTGAAAACGACTAAAAAAAAATACCACAAACTTTTTGACGTTGAGACTAGAAACGTTGAGAGGTTCAAAATGGTGAAAACTCTAAGCTTGTTTCGACGTCAGGCTGTAGAAACAACTATAAAAACTATAAAAGATACTACAAATTTGGAGACGTTGAGAATACAAAAATTGAGTGATTAAAAATGGCGATAATGGAGAAGGCTAAACGTTTTTCGCGGACTACAGCTCAATTTTAGTGCTAATTAATGAAGCCGTGGTGGCTCAGGGGATAGAGCGTCCGCCTTCCAATGAGGTGAGCCAAGTTCGAATCCCAGCGATACGAATTCCGCATCCAGGTCCCACCGACCACAGTGCTGACATAAAATATCATCAGTGGTAGATGGATCATAGGTCAGAGTTCACTTGCAATCAGGCTATCCGTGGGAGGTTTTGGTGATTTTCCTCACAATGCAATGCAAATGCGGTTTAGTTTCATCAAAAGTCCTCCACGAAGGCTAATTTCTCCCAATACTTGATCAAGGAGTTCTCTTGACTTTTGGATTGGGTTCAAAATTTCAAGGCTACGGAGTTGTACATTAGTAGTCGTAAACCCAAAAATTGGGTCGGCTTTTAAAAATACTAAAGATGTAATATAAATAAAAATACTAAAAATACTAAAGAAAGTAAGAAAAAAAACTTACTTTCCTTGAATAAACATATCTTTTTTCGACAGATTCGGATTTTTGCTCCTCAATATATGGGAGCAACCGCAGTCTGGAAAAATGGTCACAATAATTTGGTCAGGATGTAAGGTTCAAAGCTTGGATCTCTTAATGTTAGTTTTATATTTTGCAAATTTCGCCATGTCTCGAAAACTTTTTTATCGAGTGAAAAATATTTGAGCTCAAAAATTTTGAATTGTAAGTGAAACCAATTTTTTCATGATTTGAAGGAAATTAATTTTTTATAGAAAATTACGAAGTCTTAATAAAATTGGTCGACTGCTTCATCAAATTTTAAAAAAGTCGCATTCTTAAGTGTGTGTTATTTTGTAGCTGTTTGACACGTTACAAAAACGAAACTCTTAGCCCTTGGAATCAGGCATGTAAGGCTATTTGCTGTTGAGTTTTAGCATATTTTTATTTATATATCTTTTAAAATGTCTCTGCGGTGCCCTATTTTACTATGCGAAAAAATTTTCTGTATCATGCATGTTAGTTTGTTTTTGTGTTTAGTTTGTTTTTGTTTGTTTAAATGTTTTTGTTACAAGCCAACATAAGGTTTTCTACGCTATATTATAGTGCTTATAACTAATTAAAACTTTCAGTGTATTTTAAGGAATATTTCAAAGAATAGATTGGAATAATAAAAATATTTTCGAAATGTATATTAAAAGTATACTTTTCAAAAACTTAAAAAAAATTTCAATTTATATGGTTCAATTTATATGATAAAAATACTACTTGCTATGTATTATTTCAAATATGTTTTAATATTGTATATTGAACCATTTCTTGTAAAAATATCAATAAATATTTACAGACTTTAAAAATGCTTCCTGTTTATTTTATTGTTGATTGGTAATACATGTCTTGCGTCAGTCTATCGAAAAATAAGATCCTAGAAAGATTTCATGAAGTTTTGTAAGGTTATTGATTTTTATTTTCCACCTGGAAAATAGTTTGGAGATTTTTCGTTTTCAATTTTATTACAAAGGCAGTGAAGTCTAAATTTTCAAAAATGCTTTCAAAACATTTTATTTAGTCTTTTGATGTGTCAATATCTAGAGTAATAGATATTATTTTCCGCTATAGTCTGTCCCTTTACATTTGTTAAAATCATCCGAATGTTTTTGTATTAAACGGTAAAATTTTTCCATCACACTTTAGAAGATAAACTAAGTTTATCCACGCATAGTTTAAAGAGTAAAACTTTAAGCACCTTCATATTTGAATTTCTTTATGTGGGATAAACATGTTTTTTTAAAAAATTCTATTATAATGTTTTCCTATTCTGTTTTTTCATTAATAAATGAGACACAATAAAGGTAAAGACACAATAAAATTTAAGGTTATTGTACCAAAATATTGAAATCGGAAAAATGTAAAAGGTATAGCATAATATGTCGAGTGCGATGCTTAACGCTAGAGTTGTTGAGACATGTATGAGCAAATGATCTTGTGTGCTCAGTTGATTAATGATTTACTCACTCCTATAAAACATTTTAGTAAAATACTATCATTATTTTATTGAAATATTTTGTATAATTAATGTAAGAAAAATAATTAATGGAGTTTTCAATATAAATAGTTGAAATTGTTACTTATTTAAATATAATAATTTTCAATGAAATTTGCAAAGGGTTATTGACAGTTCAGGAACAATTAGAAATAAATGTAGGCCTAGCAACCAAAGAATATGCTCAAAATAAGGATGTTTTCAGAATTTTCACTGCTTCTCTAAAAACGTATAAGGCGTCAAATGATGGTAGATTGAATAGAAAAAGAGCTGGACTAGCACTCTAGACTGCAGAAAATTAGAAAAAGAAGCATCTTATGGGGATCTGGTATTGATGCATTATAGTAAGTTGCAAAATTTTATCACGAAACTTCAAACGCTATTCACTCGAAACTATTTTCTCTTTTTTTCTGTATTTCCAATCAGTGCAATTTTCAACCGATTTTATGTCAGATTTAAAACGCCTATATTTGGTGGAATTGTTTTTTTAAAAATCCTACGTGCAACATAACTACATTCATGCAGTTTCAAGAATCAAAATGGAATCAAGTTTTGGACGATTTTTTTCTATTTATAAGTACAGCAAGTTATGAATAATTAAAAAAAATAGTAAGAAATATTGTAATATATAAGCAAATTTTTAAAAGTTTTGTATTTGCAGCATGATAAAACGAAAATTAAAATCTGTACAATAGGATAAAAAACGTATTAAGTTTACAACAGCTGTTGAGGAATTCATTTTTCCTTTTCACAGGCTTCCATTATGCTGTTTCTTCTTAAACAATGTTCATTCTAAATTATTTTGTAAGAAAACTTAAATAAAATGGGAGTAACTTTAATGAAATAAATATTATGATGCGGACCAGTTTGCCAGTTCCTTAAAAACCAAAGCATTTCCCTAAAAGAAAATTCAGTTTTTGGAAAAGTTCATTAGCTTTATTGCTTGGAAAAAAAATTAGAAGTAAAAGGGCTAAAATATGAGGAAAAAAATGCGAGAAATGGAAATGTAGTTACCAAAGATTTGGATGAAGTCATTTATTTCCTAAAATTAATTTCCGCAGTATTTAAAATTTTATATATATTTCTAGAAAAATGGAATTTTGTTTAGGTGGTTTTCAACATGCATAGCTTTTTCTTTTGTTTCCAAGGTTTACAAAGATTGAAAACAACTAATTTAACTCATCTTGAAGAACTATCTCGTTTATGTTTAAAAAAAAGTTAATACTGTCGTCATCACTGTTTCAGAAAATTTAAGGCAAACATACCATATCTCAAAAAATGTTTACTGAAACAATATTAAATATTACATATTTCTAAAGAAATGTTCAAGGAATATTTTGATATCAAAATGTTTTTGATGCTGTCAATAGTTGAGTTATTTAGTCAAACTTGAGATTTTCTTGCGCCACGTGGTTCAGTTCAGCTGAAACTATTGGTGGAAGAATTTTGATTTTTTTTGCTGTCACGTAATCTAGTATCTGAAAAAATTCTTGAATTTATTTTAGAAAAATTGAAATGTTTATATTAATGGGCTTTGGGATGCTCGATGTAAAGGAAATACTAATCAGAGTACAATTATAATTTTTTAGCCACGTATTCTGAATAATAATAATAAAAAAAAACTGCAATTTTGTCATTTTATCAGTTACTATCTAAAGTGTGAATTGGTTTGAAAAGAACTTTGGAAGCAGTTTTAAAAAATGATGAGTTAAAGCAAGTAGAAAATATGACTTATTCTTGTTTTACTTTAAATTATATTATCTTGATAATGTTCACTATACCTATCCAAGTATCTGCCTTAAAAACAGTTTTGAAAGGTAGTTCTTCAAAAATGAAATAAAAAATTACTTTGCTTGTTACACTGAAAAAAAAGTACGGTAAAAACTACTAAAATATGTTAAAATTTACCGTGTGTCTTATTTTATGAGAACAACAAAAATCTCAGTAATTTTTATTGAAACGTTTGGTAATGATTTTGGTAAAATTAACAATAAAATATGGCTTTCTATTTCTTTGTCAATCATAATGAACTATTCACTGAGGACTATTCCATTCCATGTTGTTTCGTTATTATTATTGAATTTCAGTTATTGAGAGTGTTGAAAATTTCTATTTAATTTCTTAAATTGAGAAAAAAAATTATGGCCAAAACCAACAGAATATGGTAAAATTTGTCGTGATTGTGACTCTATGGTAACTCCAAAAAGCATGTTAATTTTTATTAAACTTGATAAAATTGACAACAAAATATTGTTTTATAGCATGCTTTAAAATTTGAAAATTGTTTTAAAATTTGGTAACTTTATTTTTATACCTTAGAAAATGTCCTAAGATTATTTTTAATATTAGCCGAATAAATTATCATCGCAAATTTATTCGGTTAAAATTTTGATATTTTTTACTAAATGTGAAGTAATAAGAACTATAATTTTGAAAAATGCTATTTCCAGTAAACCATTACCTTGTGAATGGAAAAATTGCCAAATGAATGGTTTAAATACCATATATTTTGGTTTTTATTACAGAATTATGTTTTTTTCTTTACCAGAAATGTAATTACCATACAGTACAGCAATTTTATCTGAATTTCTCTTTTCTGACTAGAAAAATAAAAATAATATTTCTATCTTTTTCTTACAATATTCCGATGATCAAAAGCATTAAAAATGATATCATGCTACCATATTAAGTATAGAAAAAAATATAAGTTCATACAGATATAAAATATTTCCAACCAATTTCTTTTCCTTTATAGTGGCTATTTTATTTAAGCTCTATGTATCATATTTCTAAGAGAATATTCTCTTCTTTTCACTGATTAAATTGTTAAAAATTCAGTTAAAGAAAATAGGAAGTTTCAAATATGATAAGAAACTTAACATAAATAATAAAACTGTATTGTGAAACGGAACAGAAATAAATGTTTCATTTGCCTTTGAGGGAAAATTCAAATAATAGTTTTTCTTGCAAAATTTATATGCAGGTTTACGAGATAAACGATATGAATAGAATTTGAATCTATCGAATATTGCTTCAAATATTCGAACGTGAAGAATTGCTATTAGAGTTTCTATCTCCCTTACACACTATTCAAAATAGTGTTTTATTATTTCTAATTAAAATTGCTTATTAATTGAGTCTTAAGTACTACTGTCTGCAACTGGCTAAAACTTTTTTTCGAAAATTAATTCATCAGTTACTGAAGACGAATGCAGTCTGTTTCAATGATTTACAATTTCCCCCCAAGCTTTCTAGCATCTTAATATTAAATCTGAAGCATTCAACCATTAAAACTAGAATATTTAACTGGAGTATATGTTTTTTTTGGAGTATTTTACCTTAACAACATATTATCGATTACATTATTCATTATTTTATCCATTATAACTATAAATAACGTGGATAATAGAGTTTAAATTTTTTTAAAATGACTAATAATTAAATCTGAAAAATACTGTAAAGTAAAAAATGGCAAAAAAAGAGAGCAAATTAATCATTTGATCAATATTTTTATTTTTAGAGTATTCATCGAAACCTATTCATCAGACTAAAGACAAAAAACGCTTTGCCACCACCATCACCATTGAAAGATATGGGGCGATTTTTGGGTGGCGATAGATACTTATAACGAAATTTTTGTGATTTAATATGGTTCGCTTAGCGATCCGAACTCACTTCACTCACTACCAAGTATATAGCTACAAAGTATTTAAATGTATCCTAGTATTTAGCTACTTACGTTAGTAATAATACATACTAATTTAATAACACACAAAATAACATTAATATCTTAAATATGAATGCGTCGACCGGCCTGTGTAGGGGGAAGGGAACTGTCCATGCATCAGAAAGGTTCTGGGTTCGAATCCCGGGCAAGGCATGGATGTTTCTTTCTCTCTATCTGTGTTCTATGTCCTTTCTCCTTTGTGTGTGAATGTGTGAATCTGACCCGCCCTATAAACGGGTTGTGGTAGTGCGACGTGGGCGACGCTGCTCCACCTCCGTGGCTTCGCCACAGGTGCCCACTGGGTAATGAAAAGAGAGTTAGCAGTTCTGACACTTTCTGTGGCCGATGGACAATAGTTCCAAGTGCCCGCCATTAAAAGAAAATATGAATGCAGTTTTTTTAAATCTTAAAAATTTGATGAAGAATAAATTTACTATTCTGTACAGTAATAACTAATTGAAATACTTTGTATACTCTAATAAAAATTTACTAAAAAATGTTATTTATATTGAGGAGAAGTCTGTAATCAAAGGAGATCTCGAAAAATTTATGTAAATTGCATTTTTTTACATACCTAAAAATGTGAATATTTTTTGAGGAATAGCAGATTTTTCTGAACCATCTGACCAAATCATTCGTAATTGTCTTCAAGAACTAGAATGCATGTTTTAATTTGTGATATTTGTGAATGTCTGTAAATTAAAACTTTATATCAAATACCTGATCACTTACTTATTTTTTGATCATTTTGAAAAAAAAAACTAGCAATATTTTTATGTTATTTCCAGAAAAAAGTTGCTATTCTACTTTCCATTCAATAACATGCATCTAAAATTGATCCTAGGTGTTACAAAATTTTAAATATACCGGCGTATAGATACAGCAAATAAATGAATAACTAAAAAAATATATAGACAGATAAAAAACAAATTGTTATAATTTAAGTTTTTCAGTCCATTTTTCAGAAAACTTTTCCACATATCGCTTAAGAATTAAAACTATGAATTTGATATATTGATTTTTTCACTGAGAGGTAATTTACAAAATTTCACTTATCTGTCAGTGCAAACTTTGTTAGTAAAGTTAAGTCAAGGAATCTTTACAAACCTAAAATTTGTTAACGAGCTTTGTAAATTATGCAATGCAATATGTAAATTTTATTTGGGACCAGCAGTTTGTAAGCAGTTAGTGGATTGATTTGTTTCAGTTTAAGATTAAGTTCACTTTATTCAGTTTAAGTTCACTTTATTTACAATTTAAAATGACCTGTTTTTAAAATATGAATTTCTTAAAGAACAATCTGCTATATAAACTTTATTTTTTATTGATTTCATATTTGATTTATGAAGTTTTTGACGTCAACTGTACAGGCTCTTAACGTACTACCCTACTTAAAAAAATTGTTAAGTCTAAAGATTTTCTGGATGATTTTGTCATAGAAAATTTCTCCCACCTTATGTCTTGTAAGTAACATATTTAAAATTTCTGGCAATTTTGAAGACGGAGATTTTCTGTCTTAATAAGGTATTTTTTTGCAGTAAAGTTTTTACATTACGTCAAAAAGACTCAAATCATTTCTGTTTTGATAACGGATCCTGACTCTTAGGTCTTTTGCACTTTTCTTTCTTGCACTACTTATTTGTATTAGTGTTAATACTAAGAAGTTAATACTCGTATTATGTCCCAAAAACTATTCTTGAAAAAGAAGTTTCTCTCGATTTTATCTGCACGATCTAAAACAGTGATTTATAACAGTTTTCTTCTATGATAAATAAGCTCCTTAATTCGAAAATACATTGATTTCGAAATTAAGAATTCGATAAGATAGATGCCCAAAATGTCACATTTGGCATAAATGTTTTGATCCTATGTGTGAAAAACGAACTGTAGATTCGGCATTGATTGTGAAGATATTTGTCATCGAAAATGGATTTATCGTATAAGAACAACTGTCTCTCAAATTTAGTTGGAGCTCTTATAGAAAAGTAAATATGATTTTCACGTGATTGAAAGTACTGCTTTTTTCGTATATTGGGAACTAACAGTGAATGAAATCTTGAAATATGCATTGACTGTTAATACAAAATTTATTTTTCGTGTATCATATCAGATTCGTAAATTAACTGTAAAGCAATTACTGAAAAGTTCTGAACGTTGGAGATAAAACATTTTGAAATGTAGTAGACATTATTAAATTTCCTTAAAACTGAATAGCATAAATGAAATTTCCTTTTACGCACGTAAAAGTACTAAAATTTTCCTTATCTGAGGAAGTATCTGAAGAAAACAAGATTATGAAACAAAATATTTGGTATATATATTTGGCAAAAATAAAGTGTGAAGAGCTTTTTTTAAAAAATCCCCGGTTTCCTCCCTTCCTTTTTTTTTAAATCAAAATCAATAGTGATTGTTTTCATTTCGTAAGTCGAAAAATATTAAAGGGCAGAGAAGAGTTTTTTTAAAAAAAATATTTGACTTCAGAATTTAGAAACAGAAATCGTTTTTTTCCTGACACTCATTCACATAAAAATCTTTGAACTTCTTTTTCATTTGTCACAAAATACGTCTCAGAATAAAGGATTTGATGCTTTTTCTGTTTACTACAAAGTTTTGATTTCCATTCACGTTTCGAATGTTTTTTTCTGTAAGACCTGTAGCAAAGTTAAAAATAGATGTGTGTCTGTTAAGAACATTTGTTTTAAGAAAAGATTTTTTTGAGATTTGATTTCCTTCCATTTTTATTGCTTTAAAATAGAAACATCAGTAGGAAGTTGAGTATATTTTTAGAAACTGAAGATAAAAATTATTTTATACAGGAAAATCATATCTGTCATAAAACAAGGAACTATAGAGAAATTGTTAAATTTTCTATTTTAATGTTAAATTCTCTGTAGTAATATGACAAAACATAGTTGTTGTCGCGTTACGATAATAGCTAAACTTTAAAGCTCTTTTATTCAAATTCCCTAAAAAGTCACTTACCTCATTCATTTTAGCTAATAGTTCTAATTTTAAAATGTATATTAGTGCTTAAAAATAATTTATAAGTCATTATATTTTAGAAATTTTTTTATGTGAAAGTGGTATAAACTAATCAACATGAAGGTACTAGAACCAGCAGTAGTAAATCAAAGTCGAAAAAGGTTTTTGTCAGTTTCTTCATGTTAATAAATACTTTATTTTTAAAGGTACATCAGAAACTAAAGATGTCGATGATTAAGGTTCTGTCATAACTTCCATATTTTACTTCTTCTAAAATTTCACTTTTTTTAATTGAATAATCACTTTATAAGTGATAAACATAACAGTCTTGGCTGAATTAGTTGATTCTAATTCAGATGTGTTGTGCGTAAGTAAAATATAAGTGCTTTGAAACTGATTGCGGAAACTCATATAGTTAGATAGAGCATTATTTGATTATATATTTGCAAACAAAGTGTATTTGTGACGTTTTAAAAATTTGTGTAACAATTCATTTTAAATGGAACGATCTGGTGTATTGGCACTTCAATTTATCGTAGTTTTTATTAAAAACCCCTTAAATAAATATTTGTGTCTAAATCAAGTAAATAAAAGTATGTAAATAAATATTTTCGAAGAACATATAATTAAATTAAGCTAAAACTTACAGTCAATAGAATAGCGTATAGTCAAAGAAAAATAAAACTAATGAGTCATAAGGTCGAGATAAATTTAAAAAAAAAGAGCAATTATATCTTACATTAACGGTATTCAAGAAAAATAGTCAGAACATAAAAATTCAGATTATTATAAATATTTAAAAATGAACAAAATAACTTAATGCTATTTAATACATTAAACAAAAAATGTTCAACCAGCAAAGAATTTCCCTTTAACATAGGATATACCTCATATATTTTATGCTGTTTATTTGAACTTTAGGGGTAAGCGTATATCGTGTGAAAACTATTATAATTGTTTGAATATTTAAATTTGCGTAGGGTGTATTTAAATTGACGTAAGTTTAAAGCAATTAAATTGCATTTGAAATACGCTAAAAAATAACACTCTTAACTTTAAAACTATATTCTTGAATTACTTCAATTATTACGCAAAATAGTAATATCTTTGTTAGCATATTTAATTAGATTATTTTTATTATTTATTAGAAAATTCAAATAATACAATTTTCTTTATGACTATAGAACATATAATTTAGTTTTTAAAAGGATCGTGAAACAAATTGAAGTTTATCTGAATATAAATAACAGTTTACTTAAATTTAAGTCAAATTTCTTAATATGTTAGAAAAGAATTTGGCGCATTTTTCTTTCTAGCTGAATATCCGTTCTATGCACATGGTGAAAAAAAGGTGGATAATCAACAAATAAGTTTTTTCCAAATTTTTTTATTATTTGCTGCTTTTTCCAGTGGCTTTATGTTATGAGATTAAGCGAAACATGTTTTCAGAAGCTTATCCCTTCAAAATAAAGATTAATTGCATTCAATATCATTTGCCATGATGCTGTTACTTGAGATCAACTGCTGATTGTCAAAAATTACGGTAATCAAAATTTTTATCAAATTTTGAATAATTTTTTTTCATTATTTCTTGCTTTTCCCAGTGGCTTTATGTTATGAGATTAAGCAACTCATGTTTGTAAAAGCTCATCGCTCCAAAATAAAGATAATTATATTCAATATCTTTTGACATAATGCTATGTCAACTCCTGTTAGCTAGGTCATGCTATGTCAACTCCTGATAGCTAGGTCATGCTATGTCAACTTCTGATAGCTAGGTCATGCTAGGTCAACTCCTGATAGCCCGATGCTAGGTCAACTCCTGATAGTAACTCCAACATAATGTAGACTAAGAATTCCTAATTTATGATGCTTACATATATGATGTCTGAAAATGAAATTAGTGTATTAATTGGTAATACACACTGAACAGAGAGAATAATAATATAAATTCGAACTATGCTAAACAAAACAGAAGAAATTAAAAATTAAATATTATAGAATTATTTAATATAACTGACAGATTTATAAAAATTTCTTTATGAGAACATAATTATCATTATTACAGAACTAAGAATACACATGTCTGTTATAGAAGTTAACTTTTGTTTCTGCGGAATGTTCAGAAGCGACAACAAACTTTCACCTTCTCATCCTCGATTGCGAACAATCTACCGTTGTCATTTAACGGTTTCCAGATACACAAAACGGGATACACAAAATCGGTGAAAATAATTCATTAATGGGGTAAAGGCAGAAGAGCTTTGCGTAAGCTTTCTCAATTATTATTTATGATTAGATTTAAGCAGACCCTTTAAAGTGTGTGTGAACTCTTTATTCGGTATTAACTAGAAATAAAGTATTCCTTCAAAATTTTCAGAGATTTAACATCAAATTTGGACAGTTTTTACAATGCAGGTTCTGAATCTTGAAGAGACTGAAAGTGGATTTTAGTTGAGGGATTTCCGATTGAAATTAAGCACATTATGACATCCAGGTGAGCAATTACCTCCATGTAACATACTCAAATAAGGTTGAGTAGGACTCATTGAATTGCCATCATGCTCGATAGCTGCATCTCCGAATAACTTTTTCATTTGGACTTACTTTAAATTACCAGTTTATACGATGCCTGCAAACACACCAGAGGATTTGAACATGGAATATCACCGCTTCGGTAGACATAAAAAGCACGCCTGGTATCTTCGAGTGTTTCCGGGAATCGTTTATACGTCATTGTAGATTGCACAAGGGTGCAAACGGACGCCAAATTGAATCACTCTTGTAGTCATCACTTCTAGCAGGCTGTAAATTAGTAGTGACTTTTGTAGTTATTTTCTAGCATGAAGTCGAAGTCCGCATTAGAGCCACTATAGCTCAGGGGATAAAGCTTTCAATGGATTAGATTATTTGAATCAATAGAACTAGATTACGTGAATTATTGGAACTTGGGTCAATAAGGTGACCCAAGTTCAAATTCCAGCCCTGTTTGGTTATTATGAATTCTTGCCCCGTCTCTCACCAACTACAGTGGTAGATGGATCATAGGAAAGAATCCCCTTAATTTCGGACAAACTGTGGGGAGGTTTTCGCGATTTTCCTCTCCATGTAACGCAGGCCCGTGCTAGTTATATCAAAAAGTTCTCCACAAAGGCTAGTTGGCCTCAATGTATGATCCAGGAGTTCCCTTGTCTTCTGGTTTAGGTTCAAAACTACAAGGTATTGGAATTGAATATTAATTGTCGTAAAGTCAGAATCGGGTGAGCTGCTAATTATAAAATAAATAAATAAATAAAACTGCGTACGATAATACGGAAATATAGTATAATAATATAAAAAATAAAACTGCGTGTAATAATAAATAAAATAGGGGTTTTTCGCGATTTTTACCCTTTCAATGTGGTTTGCAACCCTATTTTCTATGGTAAGTTTTCACTATTTCGACGCCTCGTATTATCTACCTATATTTGTTCATTGAATTTTATAATACTCTTATTCATAAAAATACAAATAAAATCACAAAACTAAGCTACCCAGAGGCATACAAAACTACAGAACGTTCTAAATCATTTTTACAAAAATAAATTGGGAAATTCTCGTTATTCGTAATCTAATTTGAATTTGAAATAAAAATTTAACTTATCTTATACTCGAATTTCATTAGAGAGTTTTCATTGAAAAATATTTTTTCTCCAAAAGTTTCGGTTCCTCAAAAGTGGTGCATATCACAAAGATATTAAAAAAAGGAATATTGTAAATTCAATGTCACAAGCTGGAGGGAGAAAGATAAAAATTTCCAAGATGCACTGGAAATTAAAGTTTATGTTCTTGCATTTCATTATTTACTACTAAACTCGGTGAAAGTGACAGCAAAAAAATTCAATAGGTATTCTTAAAATGCAACTAGATGAGATCAAACTACAAAATCTTTCAAATTATTTACTTGCAACTGTCCTGTCACTCCTGAGAGACTGATTTTATGTGTTCGATTAAGATTCAAATTGCTCTTCTTTCTCGAAGTTTCGATATATTATAAAGTCACTGATGGGAAAAGAAATTCAAGACTTTTATAAAATGATGAGTTTTTTTCTCTTTTTTTATTATTTTTAAGGAAGTATCTAGAAATATTTTTAATTTCTTTTCTCATTGCTCCTAATGTGTAGATGGTACACTTATAAAACCTAACTTTCTAAGTTCGTAAGGAATTGTAATGAAATTTCATGTTTTTGTAATGAAATTTTATGTAAGGAAATTTCATTAAGTTGCGTTTTTAAAAGTAACAACATTTAATCTTTACATTTTTACTAAAAAGTTTCCCGAATTTCAAAACATTGAATATTGATTAAGAAAATTTTGAATTTGTTTTCCTGTTTTTCTTTCTATTAAAATACGTCGCGCTATTGAAAAACTAAAACACGTTATTGATGGGAACCTTAAGAGAAATGGAAAAAGAGGAAGACCTAAAAATAAGTGGCACATGCCCTATGCTTCAATTCAGAGTAAAAAGGAATATGGGTATGGGTGTTCAGCTTTACGTTACGAATTGGTTTACAAAGAGATTGATATAAAATTTCAAGGATTGAAATTACAATGATGCATAGAAAAAAGTGCAGGGAGCGCGATGGTATAAGAAGAGTTGATATTTGATAGCTAATTCGATAATTATTAATAGATAAATTCGTCGTATAAAATACAACACTTCCCACACTGCAGCCCACAGAAATGCAACTAAGAAGTAAAAAATTGCACTTACTGAAAGAGTTGTTTTTATTTGCGAACTTAACTGGAGATTTTTTAGAATTTTGAATTTTTTCGAGAGTTATTGCAATTTATAAAAGTTTTTTTTGTCACACTTTGCCCTAAATAACCTTGTGTCACATTATATATTTCAGCATAAACGCTGTAAAATTTAGAAACTTGAAATTAAGAAGATCTTAATAAAATGTACAGGGAGTATAGTGGAATAGGAAAATAATATTTGATGGTTAGTTATAGATTAACTAATCTATAGATAGATTACACTTTAGCATCCAAATAGAGTCTCGGTGCTGCCATCTAGTGTGGCAGAAACTAGACGTCCAAATTAACATGTCTAACGGTATCTCACCCATTGTGGTGGCTCTGAAAGATTGGATACCACTTCTGGAGAACGCGCTAGGTCTGCTCATCGGAAAGACTGATTGTGCAGCTCATAAGAAATAAAAAAAAGTTATAGATTAACTGTAGTAAAAATAAATCATATGAACCGTTTTGCGACTCTTAGGTATGCTACAACAAAAATAAAATTTGACATGGTGGAAGATCCATTTTTCTTTATTTAGCTGTTTTTTTAATATTCTAATTTGAGCCGCTATGGCTCAGGGGATAGAGCGTTCACCTTCCAATGAGGTGAACCGGGTTTGAATCCCAGCAATGGCACTTCGATACGAATCCGCATCTGGCTTGCACCAACCACAGTGCTGACGTTACATATCCTCAGAGGTTGACGGATCATGGGTTAAAGTCCCTTTGCCGTCAGGGTTATTGTGGGAGGTTCTCGTGATCTTCCTCTCCATGTAAAGCAAACGCGGATTAGTTTCATCAAGAAGTCCTCCACGAAGACAGATTTCTCCCAATACTTGATCCAGGAGTTCCCTTGTCTTCCGGATTGGGTTCAAAATTACAAAGCTACAGAGTTGAACATTAATAGTCGTAAACCCAAAAATTGGGTTGGCTGTTCAACGACGTTTATTAAATAAGATATTCTAATTTGTTTCGATTTCAACTGCTTTTAGAATTTATCACATTGCAATTTTAGATTTTTTTTACACCGAATTAATGGTGTTTTAATAGTTTTTTTATGATTAGACTCTAAAAGTATATAATTATTCTGACTTTTTATATGATATAAATGTGTCTTTTTTATTCACTAGTAGCAAAAATACTTTAATATTGTATCATATGTGGGTAAAAAAAAGTTAAATTTTACATTAGTTGAAAAATAATCATTTATTTTATTTAAATCAAAAAGTAACAGGTTTACTCTACATTAATTTTGCAGAATAATTCATAAATTTTTTTGAAGGTTTTACTATATTTTTAAGAATAAAAAAGAAACATTCCTTGTGAAATTAATATTCATAGTTTCAAAAGAATTGCTAATTTGATTGAGGATATGCATATCTAATAAGTCCGATTCTAAACTTATTAATTAGAATGGTATTTCTTATAATAATTCAACTATTTTTTGCATAAACTTTTCTCCTGATTTCTTTTTTCTTTAATGTAATTTCCTTGGCTGTTTTTTTTCCCGTTTTAACAGTATTATCATTTCTAATTACAACTTTAGTAGAACACCAAATGGTAAAAATAACAGAGCATATTCTAATGGGGTCTAGGTATTAATGTGTAATGTTTAGTTAAATCTAAATATTTAATCGGGAATAGTATTAATATTAGCTTATTATTTCGCTTGTATTGAGAATGAAAGTTTACAAATAAGTTCTGAAGCAATAAACAGTTTTTTTAAAAATATTTTTAAGCATTAAATTTAAAACTTATTACAATGTTTCCTTAAGAACATTGAAGAAAAGATAAAATAAATATTTATGTGAATGGTAAAATTGTACTTTATTAAATGAAAAATGAAATAAAATTAGTAAATATTAAAGAAAATATATTTTTATGGTAAGTTAATATTTTTCGGACTCATTCCAAAATCTGGTTTTATTCAAACTGGTCAAATATATGTACAAAAATATATGAAAACTAAACTTTCCCTACAAAAATATTTACTGATAATAAAAAAATAATATTTTGATTCTCCTATATTGAAAGAAATATACTGGGTTTTTAAAGTCAATAGATTTATTGGAATTAATAGTAAATTACGCAAGTTGATAAGTTTTAAAAACATAAATCGCAAATTAAACCTTTATCATGCTCCTTTGCAATGCTACAAGCTTCATGTGGTCATTATTTACACTTGAGACACTGTATCCAATAGTCTTGGAATTTTGACTTGCGGAATATAAATATTGTGAAATAAAGTTACCCTGTTCAGTCCAGCTGATCACGTGATAATGCCATTTAACAGAAAAAAAACTGAAATACGGTAAATGCTCCCATGCTATGGTAATTTTGTGTAGAATAGCCTCATCACCTCAGTGCAGAATAACCTCATTTTGCTTAATATATTCTGAAGTCCTGTAGATACATGCTCAGTAGCAAACTATTCCTAGAATTTTCAACAATTATGTCTGCTTAAATGAGCTCTAAAAGTTTGAAAAAAAGGAATACTAATAAGTAACCTAGTAACTATTTCAAAAGCTGTACATTAAAGCGGCATTCAAGTAACCTGACAAAGATATTCAAACACAAAACCTAATTTATAATGTTTTGAAAATGCTAGATATTATAAATATTTGCCGTGCAATTCAAAAAATAACGATAAGTGCCTCACAGAGGACTGCAAGAAAAGTGGTTTGACAATTATTTTCCTTCTATTGCTTATCCTTTGAAAGTCAAAATAAAATTTAAAAAATAAGACAACAATTTTGAAATTTTTTTTTTTCAATAAGTAGCTTATTATACAAAAATGCCGAATATATTAAAATATCAATTTTGAACTTTTTGTTGCTTATGTTGATTTTTCTATTGCACATCAGACATCTCAATAATAAAAGAATTATTTCTACGCCATTTTGTTTGAAATCATTAAACTAAAAAGTTTTAACATAAAATTTTTTTTCATTAACCTGCATCGTAATAGAAAATTCTATACAGAAAGTTAACACATAATTTTTCTAGAGGGATACTCTTATTTGGAAATTAGAACATCGTTTTTCAAGTAATATTATTCGAATTTGTTTAGGTTAGCTTTTTAAACAGATTTAGTACATATAGGTTTATTTACACAAAAGAAATACATGAATAGTTAGAAAATGTGAAACAATTTGGGAGAACTTTATTTTTATAATGATGACATATTTCTTATTTTAAGTGGTATATTATTTTGCTTCTTATTTTGATGGGTTATCTTACCTGGAAATAGAAATAAATATATCTTCGTTAATTGGTTTACTATTCAGCTATATTTATCAACTATATTTTCACATTTTAATCCAGATTAATAGCATTAATATCAATACTCTATCATACTTCTTTTCAAAAAAAAAAAAAAAAAAAAAAAAAAAAAAAAANAAAAAAAAAAAAAAAAAAAAAAAAAATGGGCCACCTTGTAATGATCAGCATTTTGTAAAATGTTTCCAAATATTGTAGGAAATGGTTAATGGATTTCATGAACTTCAAAAATATCTGTGAGTGCTGTCTCAGATAAACGTGTTTTTCAATTGTATTCGAACTGTAGATTGATAAATGGGACAGAATGCACACAGAATGCAGATCGACGTAACTTAACTTTTTGTTTGTTACATGAATTTAAATAATAGTTTGTTATGAACATTTTTCACTGATTTCAAATACATAATGACATTTTTCTTGAAAAATCGAGTTACTAGCATGAACACTGCGGAAAAAAAGAAACTGTTAAATTTACGGAAAAACTGTTTATTTTGCAGAAAAATACTGTTATTTAAAAACAAATGCTTGGTTTTAAGTAGATATGTTCGGTTATTTTGACAAGCAAACTCTGTCATTTAGTAAGAAAACTCTATAAAATATCTATGTCAGTGCGATAGTAGGGGTCAGCATTCGTACGATCAGTCGACACAGGGATTCGAGCCTTGATCACCTCATTGAGAGGTGAGCGCTCTGTCCTCTGAGTTACCTAGTGTCTTCGTATGAAGAAAAATCAAACCATTTTTATCGTAAAAATCTTACTTATAGAAATAATATTTAAGGGTAGAAACGTTTAAAATAATAGCAGCCAGATCGTATAAAAATGTTTGGCAATTTAACTTACTAAAAAAGCGTATCTTAAGAAATATAATAATCACGTAGTGTATCAATTTTACAATAAAACTGAAACACGCAGTTTTACTTATACGATGTTCAAAACCATAAAGAAATTGCTGAACCATTGAAACCATATAGTAATTGCTGAAAAATAAGAGTAACTAAAGAAAATGATCTCAAAAGGATGTAAAGCAAGGTGTTAAACAAAGGGGAGTTATCGGTTAGAGGAATTGCTTGACATAAACAAGAATTTGAATTGATGGTTTTTATTGGCTTAGGACCAGGTTAAAAAAAAGAGAAAAAACTTTTTGTCAACAAAAAACAGCTTAAACCGTCTAATATGCGAAGGAAGTCAGTAAAATGAATGTGATTTCATTTTACGGTGTATAAATACGATCCAAAATGTCATTTTGCAACAATTTTTCTATTGAGTTTTGCTTGCAAGCGTATTTGGATTTCAATTTGCTTGATATAAATTTTCCAATGTTGAAATATCTTGGTGGAATCGTTTCCACTTGTTTATCTCTCACAGTGCGGAGATTTCGTAGTGCGGAGCGAAAAGAATAAATTCTAAACGTAATTCTAGAAAATTTATCATTTGAGACATGTTATATCTCAGAACTTTAAAGCTTTGACGGAAAACAGTTCTCTATAGTTTACAGCTTTGCTATTGCCTAGCCAAAAAATTTGGATGGTTTTCTCAATAAAAAACAAACCTATCACAAGACACATTTTTTTAATAAATATTTTTAACAAAAGTAAGAGTAAATTTAAGACCGGTGGCTAACTTTTGTAGTTATATTAGGATTTAGCATAGAAATGAGACACTGCTGCAATAATTCTTTTAACAAAATCATTGGGGACCAGTGTAATGTAAAAAAGTGGCCAAATATTAAACATTTAAATGATTATTATGATCTGTCAATTTTTTGAGGCCGTTGGGATACCGCTGTCTCTTTTATAATTTTTTCTAACACTCTAATTACTAGAATAATATATTTTGGTACTTTTTAAGAATAAAAAACACTCTAATAGTTTCTAAAAAAGCCTGTTGGACTATCGGAATTATATTTGTACTGAAATATAAAATCCAAAAAAAAAAGAGTTAGAAATTCATATTCAAAAGTCAATTTATGATTGATTTTGCAAATGAAAGGAATTTTAATGATGAATAACTGTATCTATTAGATCTAAATAACTGCAAATAAGTTCAAATTTAAAAAATTATTATTTGGAAGGGAGTCATGTTTGAGAGATTTTACTTTTAACACAGAAAAAGACACCGGTGTTTTATGCTATATTTCATAACCATAAGTTTGTTAATTGTAATTGACAACTATAAAAAATAGCAATTAACGCTTTTACTTATAGTTTGACTTTTTATGCTTTTTAATACTTTTTATGTCAAATCATAGAACAAATAAAAGTTTGGTTTTAAACATGGTATCTATTAATGAAAAATCTAAAAAAATAGTCTCATTATGAAAAGTCTAAAAATAAAAGATAACCGTCAACAAAATGTAGGCAAGATTCCACATTCTTTTATTTACGACTTCTATACGTATTTTCCGTTTTATCCTACGTTGTAAAGAAAAAACAATATACAAAGAAAATAATTCTTTTTTGGAATTTACATTAGAGAAATAATTATTATTTATTGTCAAGGACATAACGTCTAAGTTTTTTTACACAGTTTCTTCGTAATAAAAATGTTGGATACTTATATAAGGGTTCCTGTTCTCAAATAAAACCTTATCGAAACTGATATTTTAGCTGCGATGTATATATATTTTTATATATATTTTTTTATATTTTATATATTATATAGAATATATTTTATTTGTAATAGTTTTCAACAACTAACCATTTTTAGTTTCATTTTCCCTTTTTTTTGTGATACAATTCAAAAGGTAGTTTTTTGTTCACTGCAATTCATTTCACTAATGCATTGACGAACTTTTTCAAGTACAAAGTTTAGAATAATTTATTAATATTCATTTTTATTATAAAACACATAAAAAGCACTGAAAGAAATACAAATGGACGTGAAAAAATATGTAATACTAGTTCATACTTTTTTTACTTGATTTTCAAGGGAATGTTCAGATTAGAAGTTACACAGTTAATTGATAATCTCGAATATTTTTAAAAAAAAATCGTCAGTATATAAAATTTTGATCATCTTTTAAAATTTTTTAATCACATTGTGTAATTCAAGTATATCTTTCATGCACACTGAGAAAAAATGTATGGTTAAAGCTACCAGAATATGGTGAAATTTACCATGTTAATGGCTCTACAGGAACACCAAAAAGCTCGGTAATTTTTACCGAACTACTTTGGCAGTGATTTTTGCTAAAATTAACTGCAAAATTTAGTTTTACAATATGTGATAAAATTTGGCAAACGTGGCAAAATTTGGTAATTTTATGGTATCTCAGAGCATGGCATGAAAACCGTCTATTCTGTTGAATTTACTTTTCATTTTTGCATTTCCTACTAAAAGTGTGGTTACAAGAACTATAATTTTGAAAACCAGAATTTCTGGAAAACAGTTTTTAAAGGGATGGAAAAACTTCCAAATGAATGGTTTAATCACAGTATATTATTTTTGTTTTTATTACCAGAATTATGCTTTTCCTTCACCTTTCTTCTGTTTTTTTTTTCCTTTTTTTAACCACAGATTATATAATCTTACACTGTTAATTTCTTGGAAAAAATGTCAAAACAACAATTTATTTAATTGCTGTTTTACCATATTACAATTAAACAGACAAATAACCATGATATAGTATTCAAACTGCTAAATGTGAGAAAAATAGGTTATTAACAGCTTTCCCCCAATAGCATTAAACAACCAGAATTTTATCACACCAACTAAGTCCACATAATAGAGTAACTTAGTTCCTTGCAGCTGGGTACATATTATAGCCAAAAGGGCTATTCTGTCAGCCTAATAACCGATAGAACGGGGGTTCATGTTCCAATGTTGGCACCAAAATATTTTCTCCATTTCCTCCGATAGATGAAGAGTTTCCAGTGTCTTTCAATCCCCAATTTGTGTTCTGAACTCTCCAATACCCATTATCTAATGAGGCTTAGCTCCATTGTCCAGTAATTTGTTTTACAGTTTTGAAACCATGTTAGATGCAAATGGTTGCAAAACCGTAAACCATACAATTATATATAAAACCATACAGTTTTGCAACCATGGGGANAACCATACGGTTTTGCAACCATTTGCATCTAACATGGTTTCAAAACTGTAAAAAATTGTTGCAAAACCGTATGGTTTTATATATAATTGTATGGTTTACGGTTTTACAACCATACTAATTGTAAATGGTTTCAAAACCATAAAAGGAAAAAATGTTTCTGGACCTCAATTTGTATCATATTTAAGTTTTGTTATTGAAGACATATTTTTTAAAATTTTTTTTCGATTGAAGTTGTATGTTTGATATCTTAAGGTAAATCTGTCTTTTTTTATAAATAAAGGCTGCGTGTGAAATATTTTCTATAAAATTCGGAGAATACTGTGATTTTCAATAAAGTTTGATGCTCTTTCAAAAACAATCTTAAAATGTTTACCCCTCAGCAGAAAATGAAAACAATGCGGAAATAGACGTTCTACAAGAAAGATTCTATAAAAAACTTTAAACTTTCATTTGAAATAAAACATGTTCGTAGGTGTTGCTTAGTTTTTCGAAATCATCCCACAGTAAGAAAGAGAGTACTATATTGTTTTTGTCCGCTATTGAAAGAAAGATTTTTTTTAAAATTTTACTTTTTTTAGCCATAAAATAAAAGAGGAAAGAATCAAATTTTATAATTTAACAATGTTTTTAGTTTTAGAATTAATAACATCCCATCAATAAGTCATCAATATCATAATTAGGTGATTTCAGCTGCAGAAAGATCTAATTTCTTTTAAGCATAAAAATTAAAGTTACTAATTTGTTAAAGTTGTAACGATTTATGATAGATTATTTAGTTTTTAATAGTAAATTTGTGATAGTTTGAAATCAAAATGGGAAGAAGTGTATTCCTGTTGAAATAAAAAGAGCTGATATATAAATTTTTTTAGTTTTTAAATAAGTAGAGATTTAACATATGAGTTACTATTTTTTTAAAAGTACAAGCTGAATCTAATCAAAACGTAATTAAAGACTTAAATTAAAAAAAAAACTATCATCTTTACTTTTATTTTACTTCCATAGAAATAGAGACTGAACATTTAAATAACTATCATCTGAAAAGTGTAAGCTGAACCTCATCAAAGACGTATATTAAAAAAACTAACATTTTTATGATAGCTATTTTTTGAAAAGTATAAGCTTAACCTCATTATAGACGAAATTAATGACATAAATTTAAAAAAAAGTATAACATCTATATTTCTCTATTTTATAAATGGGAAGTGAACATTTAAATTACTATCTTTTTAATTGTATAAGCTGAATCTCATCAAAGACGTAAATAAAAAAAAAAACGCATTCATGTTTTTTATTTTTATGTAAACAGGGACTGAGAATTTAAGTTGTTATTTTTTAAGAGCATAAGTAGAAACTCAGGAAAGACGTAATTAATGCCGTAAATTAAAAAAAATACAAACATCTTTATTTTTCTATTTTTATAGAAATACGGACTGACCATTTAAGTATCTATTTTTAAAGTATAAGCTGAAGACGTAATTAATGGCGTAAATTAAGAAAAAACAGACAAGCATCTCCATTTTTTATGTTTATAGTAATAGGGACTGAGCATTTAAATAATATATTTTTTTAAAATTATAAGCTGGACTTCTTCAAAGGCATAATTAATGACGTAAATTAAAAAAACAAACAAGGAAAAACAAACATAAATATTTTTTTTATGTTCATGGAAATATAAACTGGGCATTTGAGCAACTCCTTTTCTTAAAGTATGAGCTAAAACTCATTAAGGTGTAATATAATTTTCCTTTACACACATATAACTTGAATTATTGTCAGCAGACTACAAATATTGTTTGTTTAAATCAGTGTTTTATAAAACCTAACTCGCAGTTATGTTTTTTTTAAAACGCATGCCTTAGCTTTCTAATAAAAAAAAAATAAAATTTGATAATATTGATTTGTAGTAATAAATAAAAAAAAAAAAATTTGAGTAAGAAGAATCGTAAAAGTGTTTGATAGCTTACTGAAATACTTATAAGGACTAAGTATCAAAATTTAATAAACTTTACTTTAAGAGACAACTATAAAACATTAAATTATTTTTAAACTTTATAAGACACCAGAAAAAAGTTTTGAAAAAAAAAAACTTTAACGTGGGCGTTTATATGATTATTACTACTTTTATATAAGCAGTTCTTTACAATGTATGCAAATAATGGAGTTTAAATAATAGTCAATGTTTATTTTTTCTATTTAATTTAACTATAATGAGAAAGAATATTTTATTTGCATTAACTATTTTGAATAATGTATGTTTTATGTCAAAGCACTTTTGTAAGGAAAAAAGAACTGGAAATTCTCTAATGTATTAATTCAAATTAGAACTTACACCAAAGTTTAAGAATTTAAAGTATAAATTTAATTTAATTTTAAACGCTAATAGTTAAAAATACTTTAAATCATGGGATTATATTTAAAATCTCAATCTTTATAAGTTTTCGTAAAACTAAGCTTTAAATAGTAATTTTCATTTTAATTATTTACTATTATTTTGCTTACTGAGTTTCTTCGCTGATATATTACTCACAATCTCAAAATCAAAGAATATAAACGATCAAAAAAAATTTCCAGTCAGATTTTTGTAGAATTTTCTTATTCTTAAAAGTACTTATGAAAATTAAAATTTTGAAATTTAAGAAAATAAAAAAATGTGTAATTAAACTTTGAGTTTTATTGAAGCATTTTTTAATTGATTAAGGTTTAAAAAAATAAGAAATATTCTACTCTCTAAGAAATATTTGTTTTATATTTAGCGAATGGATATACAAGCAATAGAAACTGATCTTTAAACATAAGTAATTCTTCTTCAGAAAAGCGTTTTCACTTAGCCAATCATAAATTAATGTGCTCAAAGTCTATAAACGAAGGTTTTCAAATAATTGAAAGTAAATTTTTTACCTAGTTGAATGCAATTTTGCGTTATAGAACTTTCTCTATTAAGCTCTTTAAATAATTTTAATCATTATATTTTTTATTCGGTAGGTTTAAATAAGAAAGTTTTGAAAAACTAAATGTTGATACATTTAGTTTGATTTCATATTGATGAAGGATATGGTAAAGGATTTTAGAACAAAATAATTAATTTTGTTGACTAGTGAAGCATAGGTGAACCATTGTTTTTTATTATAGTTATTTAACAGTAGTGCTTAAAGGATTTAAAGACATATTGAATCAAATATACGTTTATATAAATCAAATATTCATTAATATTCTTTTTGTCTTTCATCACAATAAAATTGTTTTGAAAAATTGATGAAAAATGACATAATTTACTATAGGTAATAATTTTTAGATATTCATTATATTTCGCGCTTTATGTACTAATAGTACCATTTTGTGCCTATCTTACAATACCATACAGACATTTGAGGTATTCCTTCCTATGTATAATAGGTATTGCTATGTAGTTATGTTTTTGATTTATTCGGATGAGACAAAACACTAAGAAGTTAAAAGGGGTTTTTCCGTATAAAAAGTAGTAATTTTGAATTACTCTTATTTTGAAGGAAACCCTTATAATTTCTAAACTATTAATTTTGTTCGATACATCACTCCTTGTTAAATATAGCTAGCTGTCTCATTGGTAGTGCTATAAACTTTAATTGTGTTCATGAGTTTGTAAAAAAATTTAACTCACGTTTCACCATTTATAGCAGGTCAAATACAATACTTATCTCCAATACATTGTTAAATAACTTCGATTAGTCTATGACGAATTGTTGAGTTTGAAAAAAAATTTAACTTTATTTTTTTTTCTCGCCACCCTTTCTTTTCTAACTCACGTTTCCTCCTTTAAAACAGGTCAAAAACAATACTTATCTCCAATAGGTTTGTTTATCACCAATAGATTGTTAAATAACTTCTATTAGACTATTACGAGCAACATGATACTGTTCAGAAGCACAAAAATAATTACAATAATATTTATCAGTTTTGGTTACTGCTTCTTTGTCAAAGTCTTGACACTTGTTTTTGCCCATCGATTGCTATTACATTGATTGCTATTAGTCAATGACGAGCAGCTGTCCAGGAACACGAAAATAATTACAACTTTGATCACAATAACAAAACAATTACGATAAACAAAACGATTACAATAATAAAATAATTACAATAATAAGACTTTGGCCAATGATTAAAACAGTTAGAAAAAAATTCAGTTTCATAGAAAAATTAATTAAACATTTTCAAAAGTCTATTATTATCAACATTTCGAACCTGGAGTAGGATTTCAATAAAAAAAAATTAAACTTAATTTTTTTCAAAAGTAAATGTTGTATTTTTTCTCAACTATTGTTCTAAAAACAATGGTTAAATGTTTCATCACCAAAAAAGGATGCGTGGGTTTTAACGAAGAATTTATAATATACTGTTTCATTTTCTGGTTTTCTGAAAAAATCTTCAATAAAAATAAAAATGTCTTAAACGTTTCGCTTCATTTCAGTGAACAAAGAATTCTTTTGAGCCTAACAGAAAACTTTAAGACAGATAACTTTGTCGGACATAATTTATTCATGAGACTTTTTACAAGCTATTAATAAATAAATAAACAGAACTGGATATTGATATGTATATTCTGTTAACATTTATTGAACATATTATTAAAACATACCTGGGAAATATAAAAATGCATTACCTAAAATCGTCCTTTTAGAAATTTCACAAGATTTAAATCTGGGTCATTCTCAGATATTAGGAAATTTGCCTTTGGATAAAATGTTTCAAATGGGCAAGTCAATCATAAATTTTTAAGAAATTTATTATCAATTCCTTTCAAGCACTACTTTGTGCTTTTTCCTAGACATAAAAAGTAAAATTTAAGTGAATAAAATTTTAATTTTATAATTGTTATTGTTTTATAAAGCTTAAACAATATTATATTAATCTTTAGTTTAATAAAATTATTAGAGAAAAATTAGAAAAGAAGTAAGTGTCTAAGAATATTTTGTATATTTACTAAAATACAATTGCTTAGACACATTTGAAAATTTTTCGATTGATTATTCTTAGTTACAATTTGCCAGTAGAGTTAATTGTCATTACAATAATGCGTGATTTTTTTCAGTATTTGTCAGCTAGATGTCGTTGTGTTAATTATCAAAGTGATGAAGGTACCAAACCACATGTTCTTACAAGCAGATAATATCTGCTTTAGTTTATAAGTAACACTATTACATTTGGAAGTTTTTGTTCCAAAATTATTGATCAATGTACTGTGTGTCATTATCGAGCTCATTATGTATTGAATAATAACTCTCAAATTTGTAAAATGATTTAAAAAGAGCTAAATGATTATATTCAGATTAAAAGATAAATAAGCTTAATGCTTATTTATGTTATTATATTTGAACTCTAAGTAGTCTTAACAATAAGAAATTCAGAAAAATGGTTGGTATTTAGAAGGCACTTAGTAGATTACCTAGATGCATAGAAAACCCGACGATGATGCATAAAGACATTGAGAATTTTAATTTTAATTAAGTAATTAAGAATTTTAAATAAGAATTTAATTAAGAAACGTAATGAAGAATTTTAATTAGTAATGGAGAGTTATAATTAAGCATGGTAATGATGCCTAAGGACACATCAGTGGCAGTTTCAAATCTTTTTATTTAAGATGTGGTGAAATTGAATTTCTCAGAGGCTAAAATTTCTCTAAGAATCATCAAAATATTGAAGTGTCAACAAGTCTATTTTAGTACTAATTGTAAAGACATTAAAAAAGTAAAAAAGGCATGAAAATTTTTAAAAAAGTGAAAAATAAATTTGGTGAATTTTCTTCAAAGAATGTGAATACGAGAATTAAAATTAATACTGTTTGACAACGCTGACAGAATAAGAATAACGACTTGTGCAAGTCTTTTTATTTATTTATTTTTTTTTTTAATGTTGTGTTGTGTTAAATTTCTAATTATTATGCGTCAACAAAATAATTTCTTAAGAATAAAAAAGTTAAATTTCTAATCATTATTGCCAACAGTCATGTCTTAATTATGATAAAAATATAATTAAGACATGACTGTTGGCAATTTTTTCGTGGTAGCATGCATAAATGCGTGCGCTAACATCAAAAAACTTAAGAATAAAGTATAATTTTGTAAAGTCAATCTTTCCTATTATATGAGAATGACAGATTTATGTTGATTTGGAAATTTTTATTAAGACATCTTTAACCTCATGTAATAATAAATTTCATTCAAATCATTGGTTAAATAATTAGACATTACAACTTAATGGAATATTATATTTTTGGAATCAAGTTAAAAGTTATGAATAATTTTTAAAAGAACTTAATATTTACGAGTTTACAAAAGTGGTCAAGAGAGTCTAGTCTAAAATATTGCATTAATTTATCTTAAAAGCTACAAATTTGAGATAATTATTTAAATTTGGTTTCAGAGACGTTTTGAACGTGTTTAATTTTTTTTGAAAAAGATTTAGAAATGTCTATAAAAAGCACATATTTTAAAGGCATTCACAAAATTTACGGATTTATAAACTACAGTTGAGTTTTATAAGAGTTTTACAAATGAAAACAGAGGTGGAAAAATAGTTTATATCCATTTTTTTTCTTCAAAACTTACGATTGAATCGATATCTGTTACTTTCTGAGGACTACCAAGTTTTGACAAATCAATAACGTGAAAAAGCAGCTCTTCCCGAGAATTATTACATTTTGAAGATTGGCCTCCTGATTAAAAGGCGAACCAATCAAAGCATAGTGAAGAAGACGAAGAGAGTTCTTCTGAGGAACTATTGATTGGAGAGGAATTTCGAAGAAAAAACGGTTTTTGTCCAATCCGATTTGCATACTTTATACTGTAACATTTGTTTTGAAATTTTTAAGGGATGCAAATAAATACTTGTGATATTCTTATATATTTCTATTTTCACGATTGCGTATGCTAGCTTCTGAACATTTTCAAACCTTTAAATTCTTTTCTTCTCAGAATTACCTTTCATGGACATAAACCGTTTACCCCCTTGGTCTTCAAAAATTGGTCGTTAGAATATTTTACGTCTAGTTGATAAAGGTTTAAATTCATTTCCACCTGTCACTTTTAATTTTAGTGAAAACTAGTACTATATCAAACATATCAAGTTCATCCGAATTTCTGAGAAGGAAACTGAAGATGGCAGCAGCGACGAAATTAATCTAAAAGTATACCATTTTATGCTAACGAATTTCAAGAAAAAATAGAATTTCAAGCCTTACAGCTACCATATGATTATATGTCGTAATAAGTTGTCAAAATAGATTTATGCTCGAAGAAGATTTTATAAGTTATAGTTAATTTCAATAAATCTGATTTATTACTGAATTCGCGATAATTCAGCGATCTGTTTAAAATAGTTTTAATTAAAATTTTGAAAGCAAATATTTGTATAGCACCAGAAAAATAATCAAAATATCCTTCACATTCAATTATTCTACATTAGAAAATATTGGTATGGTTGAATTAAGTTTCAGGTACCATCTCTATTGGTTTATCTATTGAATTATAACCATTATTCTCAATCCTATTAATAATTATTAACTGCTAAAAAAAGTTCTTTTAATTCAGAATGTGTATTCTTATACAATATCTTGATAATTTTATTGATTAGAAATACATTTAATTAATTCCACATAACACTTTTTTCTGTTTTTTGAAATACAATAGAATCTTATTACGAAAAATTGATTCTTCAAGCATATTTAATTTCTATCAGGCATATTTTAATTTGTATAAAGCCTTAGGAAAATTCTTTTGTTGAGCATTGTTAAATTAGTTTTGGAAATATTGTTTTCAATAAGTAGATTTAGCGAAATAGAATTAAATACTACAGAGTAAATACTCAAACTAATAAATGATTTTGAAATATATTTATGTAACGAAATTGTTAATGTAGTATTTATGAAATTTAATTCTAATATTATTTATAAAATCTAAATAATGTAGTATATTTTAATAAAATAAGGTGCAATTTACTGACTTCATTAATTTCGTGTTTTGTTCTTCATAACATCATAATCTCCACAACCAACCGTCACTTTCACAATAAAAAGCACTTTAACAACGCATAATGATTAGAAATTTAACGCAACACAACATTAAAAAAAAATGAAAATAAAAGTAAAAAGACTTGCACAAGTCGTTATTTTTTATTCTGTCAGCGTTGTCAAACAGTTTTAATTTTAATTCTCGCATTCACATTGTTTGAAGAAAATTCACAAAATTTTTTCTACATGTTTTTTGGTTGAGGATAGCTAATTTCTGCTAAATTAACAAACAGAAAATAAATTTTAAGTCACTTTAATTTTAATAACCAGTTTTAGCTTGATGTTGACATAGTCGGAATGGAGATGGGAGTGCATGACTTAGTGATATTTTCCTCTCTAGACAAATCTCAAGATGGATTTGAAAAAGAAAAGACGGAACCGTTTGATAATGTATGGCATGAATTATGTATTTCAAAATGAATCAATGTACGACAAAACTTAAATGTATACCGAAACTTTGTTTTATTCTTTAATTTATCTACTTTTAATTGAATTCTTTTTAAAAGTTTGATGGAACATCTTCGTTAAATTTCTCTAAACGTTCAAAAAGGGAATATAAAGGTCCCGTGCTAAGTGTTTTACTTGAGATTGGAACTAATATTAAAAAAGGTATATCATTCTGTAAAATCAGTCTAATTTAGAAAATAAATAACATCAAACGTGTTAAATTTGTAACCAATTCATATTTTTTCTATTGAAAGTTTAATGGAGTTAAATTGGGCATGTCCACAGTAGCTCTATCCCCATGTGTCTGCAATAGCTCCACAAAGACATGTGTTTGTTTATGTTTAATGCAGGTTAATTGAAACTATGCAAAGCAAAAGTAAATAATAAAATAGGTATAAGTTGCAACCTTTTTAAGTCCTAAAAATAAAATATGCTAATATAAGATTAAGGAGAAAATTTGAATATTACTTTTGCACCTTAACTACCTTCTGTTACAAATACCTATTTAAGTATTTACGGTGTGATCATGCAACTACGCATGCAAATGTACATCAGTGTTGGCTATCTACTATATTTCGCATAGGAAACGTGACCAACAAACAAAAAAGTTATTTAAGATATTCACTTCAGCTCCATGTCTAGTCCCCTCTCTCCTCTTTCGATTTTTATTTTAATTCTGTATTACTCCGAATTGACAAATACGCCAAAATAGTTTCATTAAAACGTTAGCTCAATTAAATAATATATTTAATAATGATTAGTATAACAGTTTGTGTATTAGTACTCAACTAAAGTTAGCCAAATTATGAAAGTAAAGGAGCTAAAAAATATAATCTTTTTCTGAAGATCAGAAAAGCATTTATTTTTAAATTAAAGGCATTATTTTTTTCAAAGTCTTAAAAAACCATATGACTTGAGTGGGTGTATCTTTTAGCACAGAGTTTTAATCTCCGTTTTTGTACATTTCGATAATTAATTTTCGACTATTGCCGGAACGGAAAAAAATCAAGTTTTAATTAATTATAGTGTTTTTTTTGTATAAAAAAGTAATTCAAATAAAATTATTGAAGAAACATCAGATTCAGAACGAGTATTTCTGGAATGTCATTTAGGTTTTATAACTTTAGAATCTTGCGTAAGCTGACCAGCGTCCTCAAGAAACTAAAACACTCGTAGTAAAATTTCTATACGAATATTTGAAAACCAACTACTTTATTTTTCAAAATTAATATTCTTGTAACAGAGATTCCTCGCAGGGTATTTTCAAGCAGAAATAATTTGTTTAAAAGGGTAGAAAAAGTGAATTTTCGAATGTCCTTTTGAAAACTTTGAGAACTAGTTTTTTTATTTTTCAGTCCGCTGGTCACCTTACCTTACGTTCATAGAATTTCTTTTAAATATGAAGAAGAAAATTAAAATACGCAAAGAATAAGCTTTTAAGTCAATTAATTCAAAGATATCGTTCTTTATTGGGAGATTTTAACCGATACATGTTAGGAACTTACATCCGGTAACCTCTATTTTATTTAATAAACGCTTGCTAGCTCTCTTTTTCGTCCATTAGTTGTTTTTATTTCTATGTAAGCTATAAGCTAACTCTACCAACATTTTAAACAGTAAAAAATGTGTATTTGTAAGCATGCAAATAGCTGGACTAAGATAAACGATATTAGTAGCATAAATGTTACGCTTCAGAGCTGAACATCCTAAAATGAAAGCGTAGAGGTAGCGGGTACGAAACCTACAGCAACGCTAGAAGTATCCATTTATTTATATTTATTTATTTACATTTATTTATTTATTGTTACACATACTTATACATGCTAGTGTATTTATTTCAAAACTTAATTTTATACGTCCGTGTCAATATGAAATACAGGTAGCACAAGATAGAGAAGGCATCACGAACATATATTTAGGTTATAGGGTGTATTGTGAATCTGCTAAATCCACGCTACAATAGATGTAGCTTTGTAATGTCCTTACATAATTTGAGCTATCTGTTCATCGACTCGCTTAAAATTAATCGTGCTTTGTAATGAGAATATGATCCTGCATATGTATGTATTTCAATAAATAATGCTTGAGATGGTAATGTTTATATTTTAATCATTCGTTTTACAGAAACCTCCCAGGGCACGCTCTCACTATTTTGCCGAACGTTATTAAAATGGGAGTAGCTGGTTTGAATACCACTAAAATCCTGGATGTATAATATTTAAATAAGTTTGGTTAAGATACATATACAGGCTCGTATACTCGTGTTGAAGAACGAACAGATGGCACAAATAAGAGAAAGACAGCACAACAATATTGAACCCACTACCTTTACGCGTCACAGCGTTTGGTAGAGGGAATCAAATGCTTCAGTCAGTGATGTATGATAGTTTTACTTACAATAAATACTAAGGGTTTTTGTGGGGTATCGCTAGTCTGCTAACCGCTCTATAGGTTGTTAGTAGAGGGACTGTATCCTGCTATAACACGGAACATTCCTGCGGTCTTTTCAAATCTTGTGCTAGCTATTTTTTTAATTCCATAAGCTTTTTTTTGTATTTATAAAGAGACCCACGTATATAAGTAAATAAATAAATAAATAAATCTCACTACCTCCATAAAATATGCATACAACAGACGCCATAGATAGATCTATTCGAGTATAGTATGGATGGTGTTTTCAATATAACTGTAAACAACATCAGTCTCGAGCTCTTGACCTGCTCTAGTTCCGGTTAGAAAGTATACAGCTGCTTACTGCGTCTTATTCTGCGAGGCGATATTTTCAAACAGATAATTTTGTTTTTAGTAACAGAAATTAGTTACATAGTTTTTGAGCTCAAATCTGCTGCATTTCATAAGATATTATTAATACTAAATAATTCTGGTGAGTTTGTAGAGAAAATTTATTTAGTTATTTATAGATGTATCTAAAAAAAAAAAAACGTGACAAGGTTGCTTGATTTAAAAAGAACTCGCTTTTTTGGTAGTCTAACTTGGCCTCCTTTTACTTGCTTATTATCGTTTGTTCTAGCTGCAAGCCGTGCACCATTATACGCTAAAGTTAACATGCTGTTCGAGCAGCGAGATTAAGTTCAGCCAAGAGATTAAGTTCAGAGATTTATTCCTTTCTGCCATTTAAATAAATCACCACTTTAACTGAACCATAGAAGAGTAAATAGTCTACTACTATTCCATTTGGTAAAACTCATAGAAAGCAAAAGGTTTAAATTACCATGGTAGAAATAGTAAAATAAAAGACAGTTCTGATGAAGTTGTTCGTAATTTATCATATCTTCGAGCATGGCATAAAAATAGTTTATTCGGTTAAATATTTACTTTTCAGTTTTGTATTTTTGCTAAATGTGCAGTAATAAGAACTATAATTTTGAAAATCAGAATATTCGGGAAACCTTTACCATAAAAAACGGAAGAAATACCAAATGAATGTTTTGAATACCGTATATTTTTCTTTTACTGCTTAAATAATGCTTTTCTTTATTTCATTATTATTTTGTTTAAAATTAGAACTAGAAATGTCGTTTTTATACAATTAATAGTAATTTTACTAGAATTATTTTTTCTTCCTGTATTAAGAAGATTTTCAGTTGTTTATTCAATTATCATCAATTTTTATTTCAAATGAATTTCACGTGTACGATAAATCGTACCTGTTAAAGTATAATGAATGGTTTTATGTGTGTACGAGAAATGATAATTTTCTGCAGCTGGATGAAACATTTTTTGTTTTGTTTTGTTCAATAAAACAAATTAAATTCATCTGCTGTTTTAAAAAAACTAAAAAAAACAAACAAACGTGATATTGGACAGTGATAATCAAAAAATATAGAATAAAGAAAGAGCGAGAGAGAGCTTACGAGAAAAATTTATTATTTTTGATCTTACAATCATTCTTTTAATTTTTGATGAATCATACTTTTTTCGTTTAAGAACTAAACCAATTAAATTTGTGTTACAATTAGAAACGCAAAATTATGTAGAAGAAAAACAATTTAGGTTTTTTATAAGAGTAGAATTTTTGTTTTTATTTTTATGGTAAAAATGTAAATTACTAAAAATTAAAAATTAAAATTCGATTGTTATGATAGTTAACTGCTCTTATATAAAGGGCAAAAGAGTTAAAATGTATCATCGATTCATTGATGAATCAAACGCGTTCTGCTCATATGCAGTAAATGATTCTTTCGAGCAGGAAAACATGTTCTTATGTAGATAGAGTGAGACAGTAAGTTGAATTCACGCTGAAATATTACATTCCAATTTCTAATTCAAAATTTTCGAAAGCAATCTCATTGAAAGTTCAAAATGATTAAAGGACATTTTACAGCAATTAGAGATAATGTCGAGAGGGAGATATTAAACGCATTTGTGTATTGCTGGGTTTTCAAAGCTACATTTACTCTAACGAGATTCATATTAACAATATATATATATCATACGAACTTATATTAATTAAGCTATATTATAGGATGCATTCATTTCTAGCATGTTCTATAGGCCATGACGAAATCGAAGCAGATGGTTTTGAATCGTGTAAATATTTGCGTAACTATAATAATGAGTGGTTTGTATTGCAACAAGTTGGAGAGGGAAAATTTATATCGCTATTACACATTAAATATGCTTGTCGGCATGTGAATATATTGTAATCCATCAACGATTTTGATAAACTGGTGCATCATAATTGGAAACTCACCCTAAGAATAAATATTCGTTAATTGAGATAGTAATATTAATAAAGGAAGGAAAGTACAAGCCTTATGAAACGTATATGACATTTGTTTCTTAACCCTTTCGAATATGATGGGACTTATACACCGAAGAGCCATTACATTATGACCACCCTCCATCTATAACAATGGGCTCGTCCTGGTTTCCATTGTTTCTCGCCCAGGAACAATGTTTTTATGGGGCACATTAGGACCCATAATCCTCATAGAACAATCCCTGCCGTCTGTAAGCTACTTGAACATAGTTGCAGACCAGGTTCACCCATTCATGGCAACAGTTTTTCCTGCGGGGGATGGTGTTTACCCACAGGATAATGCACTATGTCATAAGGGTCGAATCGTCATGGATTGGTTCGAGGAACATTCCAGTGACTTTCAAGTCATGTCTTGGCCCCCAAATTCCCCTGACCTTAATCCAATAGAGCATTTGTGGTCCTACTTGGAAAACCAAATTCGTGCTGCCACGCTACCCTTTTGCAATGTGAGGGAATTGAAGGACCAGTTGGTGAGCGCTTGGTACCAGATACCTCAGACTACCTATCAGCACCTTGTGGAATCAATGCCACGGTGGGTGCTAGCAGTTTTGAGGGCTAAATATGGTCAGTTATTAGCAGGGTGGTCATAATGTAATGGCTCTTCGGTGTATATCCCATCAAACATACCGAGTAGACTAGTGCCTAAAATAGATCCCATTTTAATGATAAATTGGCACATTACAGTTTTTTGAACTTACCTCCTTTTTTTGAAATGTTAGCTCTTATAAAACTGTCAGGGTGGTATAGCTTTTAAAAAATTACTTGCTTGTGAAGATTTGTGCATCATTTTGTGAGGAAAATAACAGGAATTGAGCTAAGGAAAGGGCCATAACAGAGGTATTATTTAGATTTCTTTATGCTGTTTTGAATCATAATATGCACGATTTGAAAGTTTAAAATTTTATTATCATCTATTACTGTTGAATACTGGTAAGCTAACATATATCTCACTCAAAAGGACTAATGGGACATCGTTGTCCCAGAGACTAACTGCATGAAGTAAGTCCAGATTTTTTTAAAAAAACTTATTGTAATAGTGCTGCCAAAAAAAGCTTCTCTATAAAAATAAATAAAAATCAGTCAAAAAGATTTGAGTAAAAAAAAAATATTTTGTACATTTTTGGTAAATTAGTTTTATGTATAGAAAAAGTTCATATGATATCTAAAAATAATTAAGGGCAAGTTTATTTAGTTATAATACAAATACAGCAAGTTCTAAATACTAATTTAGCACAAAGATTTTGCCAAATCCCTTCACCTAACATCAAAAATTAAACAGTTTAGTCCAATGGAAAGGCGATAATCTATTTTTAACTATCTAAATTACTCATCAACATTATGAATTGGTAAGCATCATACTGCTTGCTTCTTTTCATTGCCGTGCACGATGTATAATTTTTGTTTTCCTGCTCTTTAAAAAGATAAATTTAGAAAAAAAAGATTTTTTAGAATCTTTAGTTGGCATTCGTAAATAAGTACTAATACACCACAATAACTAATGCTGTGATATTTTATTCGATTATTTTAATTAAAAATTCCTTCCATTTCGACTTGTCTATGTAAGGGGTATAATTGTTGTTTCCTGATCTTTAGAGAGAAAAAATTATAAAAAGACTTATTAGAATCAAAAGTTGAAGTTCGTAAATACGTACTAATTAGCCTCAAAAACGAATGTTAAGATATTTTATTCATTTATTTTAATTAAAAATTCTCTCCGTTTTGACATGACTATGCAGGGTGATTCAGTACAGTGGTTATAAACTTGGGGAGGAGGAGGTAAGAACACCATAAAAATTAAACATTCCGGAAATGTCCTGTTAGGGACGCTCCCCTATAATGAACATCCAGTTCGTGAGCATTTGATTTGGTGCTAAACATTATAACAGTGTGTCTATAAATATTGCGTCAAACTTCAAGGAGAGGTAGGGCACATCATTAGGACATGACCAGAAATGTCATTGTACGCCGCTAGGAGCATGACAGTATTATGAACTGTTTTTTTTCCAGAGCCTTTCAGCAGGTACTTTTATTTATCGAAATTATTTTAATTTTATATTTTGTCATGCTAATGGTCGAAAGTTGTATTCACTTAGGTTCAATATAGCTATTTTATCGAAATTTCATAAAACAGCTAATGCTGAGCCTATTTGGGTGTACTTTCTGATAACAGTCAATCGAAAACAAAATTAACATGAAATTCAGATATTTTAAATGAATAAAATTGATATGGACATACTATGGTCATGTTGTTTCCAGTAAGAGTGGTTAATGACGTTAGATGACATTTAGTAGCGTTAGACGTAATTTCCTGGCATGATTCCTGCGGTTATAAGTTTGGATAATTTCACTTTCTACGTATTTCGCCAGATTTTAGAATAATTTTAAGCGAGTCGAAAAATTTTGAAACCAATAATAATTTAACATATCCAAATATATATACGTGTAAAAATCATTTTTAACATTATTTTGGCTAATGAAGGTCGAAAAAATACTGAATTAAAAGGTTCATAAATTTTTACGTAATTTTAAACTGAGTAATTTTAAATGACAAAATACAAAATTTCAACAAAAGTGATCAACTAGTTCTTAAATATATGAAATTTTAAAAACTTGGCTTTTTTAAAAGTATAGAGATATGAAAAATATTAAGAGAATTAAAAACTGTTCAACCAATTTCCATTAAATTTGGTTTTTGTCATTTAAAATTTTCGAATTATGGATGTCATTTAAAATTATGGGGGAGTTTAAGATTTGCATACTTTCCAATTTAATAGTTTTGCAATCCTTACTAAAAATAATAAAAAAAACCTATTTAATATTATTTTTTTAACTTTATATAAAAGATTTATCCTTGGATAAACGGCTTTTGTAATTGGGTGCCAAAATGTTTTTTGAGACCTTCGGAGGTATNAACATATATTAATTAAGCTATATTATAGGATGCGTTCATTTCTATCATGTTCTACCATGACGAAATCTAAGCAGATGGTTTTGAATAGTGTAAATATTTGCTTAACTATAATAATGAGTGGTTTGTATTGCAACAAGTAGGAGAGGGAAAATTTATATCGTTATTACACATTAAATATGCTTGTCGGCATGTGAATATATTGTAATCCGTCAACGATTTTGATAAACTGGTGCATCATAACTGGAAACTCACCCTAAGAATAAATATTCGTTAACTGAGATAGTAATAATAATAAATGAATGGAAGTACAAGCATTGTGTAACTTACATGACTTCTGTTTCTTAACCCTTTCGAATATGATGGGACATATACACCGAAGAGCCATTACATTAGAAAGATAAAATTAGAAAAAAAGATCTTTTAGAATCTGAAGTTGGAATTCGTAAATAAGTACCAATGCACAGCAAAAACTAATGTTATGATATTTTATTCGATTACTTTAATGAAAAATTCCTTCCATTTCGACTTATCTATGTAGGGAGTATAATTGCTGTTTCCTGATCTTTATAAAGAAAAATTATATGAAAATATTTATCAGAATCTAAACTTGAAGTTTGTAAATAAGCACTAATGTGCCTCAAAAACGAATGTTAAGTAATTTTATTCATTTATTTTAATTAAAAATTCTTTTCATTTTGACATGACTATGATTCAGTACAGTACGATCCCCTATAAGGAACATCCTGTTCGAGAGCCTTTGATTTGGTGCTAAACATTATAACAGTGTGTCCCATAAATATTACGTCAAACTTCAAGGAGAGGTAGGGCACATCATTAGGACACGACCAGAAATGTCATTGTACGCCGCTAGGAGCGGGACAGTATTATGAGCTGTTTTTTTTTAGTAGGTACTTCAGCAGGTACTTTTATTTATCGAAATTATTTTAAATTCATATTTTGCCATTTGTCGAAAGTTGTATTCACTTAGGTTCAATATAAGCTGTTTTATCGTAATTTCATAAAATAGCTAATGATGAGCCTATTTGGGTGCACTTTATGACAACAATTAATCGAAAACAAAATTAACATAAAATTCAGGTATTTTAAGTGAATAAAAATGCGCAAGATATGGACATACTATGGTCATGTTGCTTCCAGTAAGAGTGGTTAATGACGTTAGACGTCATTTCCTGGCATGGTTCCTGTGGTTATAAGTTTGGATAATTTCACTTTCTATGTATTTCGCCAGATTTTAGAATAATTTTAAACGAGTCGAAAAATTTTGAACCCTGTAATAATTTAACATATCTAAATACATTTTCATGTAAAAATCATTTTTAATATTATTTTGGCTAATGAAGGTCGAAAAAATACTGAATTTTTACGTCATTTTAAATGGCAAAATGCAAAATTTTAACAAAAGTGATCAACTAGTTCTTAAATATATGAAATTTTAAGAACTTGGCTCTTTTAAAAATATAGAGATATGGAAAATATTAAGAAAATTAAAAACTGTTCGACCAATTTCCATTAAATTTGGCTTTTGTCATTTAAAATTTTCGAATTATGGATGTCATTTGAAATTATGGGGGAGTTTAAGATTTGCATACTTTCCAAATTAATAGTTTTGCAATCCTTACTAAAAATAATAAAAAAAACCTGTTTAATATTATTTTTTTTAACTTTATATAAAAGATTTATCCTTGGATAAACGGCTTTTGTAATTGGGTGCCAAAATGTTTTTTGAGACCTTCGGAGATATGGGGAAAGTGAAGTTAAAATTGAAGAACCCTGAGTTTCGACACCTTTTCTGCCGAAACTATCGGCACCATATTTTCTAAATTGCATCTGTCTCCCGTGTTTTGACAGTAAAAAACAAACCCGTTAAAAAAAGGCATGTTTATTTAGAGAAGATACATTTCTTGTTAATACTGGTAGAAAAGTGACAATTTCAATTGTTCTCAAATTCCCAATTACACTTAATACTCAAATTCAACTTAATAAATAGTTGAATAGTTGAAATAGAATTTCTGAAACTCAATTAAAAGTTGGTGCTAATTAATTATACATTTTATAACCGTCGCTGAATAGATGACCCAATTTTGAGTTTATGACTACCAATGTTCAACTCCATAGCTTCGCAATTTTGAACCAAATCCAGAAGACAAGGAAACTCATGTACCAAGTACTGGGAGAATTTCGCCTTCGTTCAAGACTTTTTTTGACTATCCCACATTTGTGATACACGGAGAGGAAAACCACGGAAACCTTCCATTAATAGACTGTCGGCAAGGGGACTCTAACCAATGATCCGTTCACCACTGAGGATATTTTTCCGTCAGCACTGTGGTCGATACAAGCTAGGTGATGAATTCGAATCTACCAGTCATTGCAGGGATTCGAACCCGTTTCTCCTCATTGGAAGACGAGCGTTTTATTCCCTGAGCCACCACGACTCTTGGTCCTAATTATTTAGCGTATTTGAGGTTACCTTTTATATCCATTAAGATTGTCACTTTGTTTGTGAAATTTTCACTATTGGAACAAAAATTGTTTAATGCGTTATTATTAATATTTCATATTTTTTGCAATTTGTGCACATTTAAATTGCATTCCATATAATTTATATTAAATTGAAAATATAAATTTCTCTAAATTAATATTTCAAATGTTTTTCTATAACATGTTATTATTTTTATTATTATTTTGATTTACGATAAGGAGTAAAAAGTAATTTGAATGTTAGATTTGAGAAAATGAAGAAAAAACGTATTTATACCATTTTTTCCTTCTCTTAAAGTAGAGTCATTTGAGAAATTCAAATAGTTTCCTTTTTTATTTCTGCTCCAAAAGTTTTTAATTCGAGAAATTTTTTTTGGAATCCATACAAAAAGTAAATCCGGAAACATGTTTAAGATTCAGGTGTTTATAAGCAACTTATTTATTTTTTTCCGCTTGTGTAGTAAAAATATTTTATACTTTTTAAAATTTTCTCTAACTTTACGTTTTAAAAAAAATAGGATTTTGAATTACAAAATTCATTCATTTTTTAAAAATTAATTTTTATTACTGTTAATTACTTAAATAGAATTAGACTTAAATAGAATTTACTTATTATTTTTTTTTATAGATGTTTTCGTTTTCGTTAATGCGTATATGAAAAATATTGCTCTTATTACGTTAAATGTTTTATTTGAATGTTTTTTTTAAAAATTTATAATGTATAGGATCAAAAAAAATTAAAAGTTTAAGTATATTAAATGATAAAATAATGAAATGAAATTAGCTCTGAGAATTTTTGAAAGGCTTTGACGGATTTAATATGTTTTTATCTGCTCTAAATCTATTTAGAATTTCCATTTAGAAATTTTTCAAAAAAACTATTTAATAATTTTTTATTTATTTTTAATTTAAAAACTATGATTTAATATAGAAAATAAATGTTAGATTTAAACTTTATTTAACATAATATTAAATTGAATTATTTCTTAATTTTTTACGAGGGCGTTTTCGGATATGCTTCTTCTTAATTATCTTTCTTTAATGAATATTAATTCGCGTTCTTTTATCATTTCTTTTTCTCATTACTTTATCTATATTATTCATTGTTCTGTTATTATTTCTTTATAATCTAATTTGCTTTTTCCATAAATTATTTGCAATAAGCAATTTGGTTAGTCGCTAATAATTAATAAAATTTCAGTTCTAAATTAGGTACTTGCACTTCATGAAGAAGACCACAGATACACACACATGTGATCTATGACGTGCCAGTTGATCGTTTATATGCAAACTGGTTTGTTAAAGTTGAGCTAACTTTCTCTACATAAGTTGGAATGTTAATTAATGTGAAGGTTATTAAATACTGTGCAGAATCACGCATCGAATTCGATGAAATATAATTCTTTCTCGTTTACGTCTTTTACCTAACTTAGATTTATTATTAGTTTATGTATTTTATTGTAACAGTGATATATTTTTGTTTTGTGTACCTGGCAACTTCGATGCATAATTAGTTTGTTTAGGTTCTACGTGTCTTCGCGCCTGTCTTTGTGTTAAGTAAGAAATATATAATAAAAGAATTGAAATAACGTAAGCAAATGCCACGTTTCAACAACCAATCAGGATCGAGATACGTCACTTGCTGGTATCCCATTGTACTGAAATACCATTTTTAAATTTAAAATGTTTTAAGGTTCTCAGGGTTCAAATGTTCAAATGTCGATTTTCATAGAAGAAAATCTAAATCTTAAATATTTCGGAACAAAAGTGTCTCAACATTTGACTTTTGTGTGTAATATCTTCATCATGAAATAATATTTTGACTATACTAGATGGCTTTACGTAATCGTTTACTATCTTTGAATCGGAGAATATCTCAGTGATTCGTTCTTCATTCTCAGTGAATCACTTTTTGATTTTTCTCTTCTCGTGTTTTTATACACTTAAAAGTATTTTAATGTACTAACACCGAAATTGGGGAAACTGCTTTACACCATAGTGGTATAGAGCATAGTGAAACACCAAGAATGTTCTTGTTTGTCTTATATGCAAACAATTCTACACTAAATGATACACGAAAACTTTTTACAGTGTGGTTATCATGGTGAATTCGTTATTAACAAAGCTTTATTGCTCTGTAATGTGTATTCTAATATTTAAAAATATATGTATGCAATTCGTTTCATGGTGTGTTTGAAGAATATTAAAACCAAAAATTCTACGCATGGTTGAGTATTTGTGGAACATGGCTCGGAGGAAATGCGATTACTACCATTATCTGACCTCGGTCCTAAACTTTTTGTAAGGATTTCCAATTACAATCCAACTAAGCAAAATACTTGGTTTCTGTTGGTTAACAGAGGAATGGAAATAATGGACAAATTATCGATGCATGAGAGAACGATAGGTTATCCCTCAAAACAGAGGTGCTGGAAACGGGATACCTGCAAGTGACGTAGTGTGGATATCTCGATCCTGATAGGTTGTTGGAGCGTGGTATTTGTTTACGTTTGCAACTGTTATTTCCATTCTATTTCGAGTAAGCCAAGCCCGTTAAGCATCAATTCTCTTAAATGATGCATTCTATATTCTCACACAAAGATTCTTTCACAAAGATTTCAATTATTTCACCATATATTTCTTACTAGAAAATAAACAAACTAATTATGCATCGAAGTTGCCAGGTACATAAAAATATCACTGTTACAATAAAATGCATAAGCAAAAAATAAATCTAAGTTAAGTTGGAGACGTAAGAGAGAAAGAATTTTATTTCAATCGATTTAATGTGAGATACGGCACTGTGTTTAATTAACTTCAATAATTAAGCACGTTAATAAACATTCTAACTTGTGAGCAGAAACTTAGCTTAACTTTAATACTCCATTTTGCTTCTAAACGATCAGCTGGTGCTGACGTCATAGATCACAAGTGTGAGTGTCCTTGGTCTTCTTCTTCTTGAAGTGCAAGTTCCCCATTGAAGACAGAGAGAGATAGTCATTTTTTGATGAGTCATGGCGAGAAGTTGGTTACTCTGTAATTTCGATCTAATCTGTTGAAATCCTTCAACGGTGCTCAAAAATATATTTTCTTACTTGTAAATAAATAATTTTTCTTAAATAAAAATTTATTAATTATTTATTGAATTAAGGTTGATGCCAAGCTGAGATATCGAAGTTTTATGTCAAGTTCTCAAAAGAAAAAAAAGAAACAGCTCTACCGTTCCGACCTCACAGATTGGTGTCCTATTCGGGGTAGAAAATCCACAAGAGTGAATAAAAAAAATCAACTACGTTTCCATGGTGTTGGCGAGAATATCAAGTATGTTGCCATGGAATTGGTTAGCATTTTTTTTGTTGCACCAGGAGATGCATATAGCTTTTAAGGATAACATTATAACCTTGTAACGATACACATTTTCGGTTGCCATATTTGTGGGAATTTGTGGGATATAAGTTTTAGTTTTTGTTTATTAAAGTTTACCACATTTATGGGGACAAAAATGGCGACATTGATGATCTACATTGGTGGAAATGATGGAAAGTTGTTTCGATAAATAAAATATACCACATCCGTGTCGAATAAAGTCTCATTTGCTTCTTGTTATCAAATAAAAAATATTTGTTGGTGCAGAGAAAATTGAAAATTTTAGGGTAACCAAGAGTTTATAATAACAGTCAGTAGTAATAATTGTTTAAGAAATAGAAATTGCTTTAAGATTAATAAAAGGGTTAAAATATACGTGGAATAATAAATTTGGTATCACCGAAAACGATGTTCTCTAAACATGATACGAGATAGCCAGAGACTTGAAACGAATAGGTTTTAAAAAAAATGAAACAATTTTTGAAGGCACTATAAACAAAAGTAAACTTATTTCAATGAACGAATGTTCAACTCCTTTGACTTGTAATTTTGAATCCAATGCAGAAGGCAAGGGAACTCTGGGATCAAGTATTGTAAGAAATTTGCCTTCGTGGGGGACTTTTCTGATGGAACTAATCCGCATTTGCTTTACACGGAGAAGAAAATCATCAAAACATGCCACGGTTAACCTGATGGCAAGGGGATTCTAACCCATCATCCATCTACCACTGAGGATATTTTACGTCCACACTGTGGACTATGCGAGCCGAGTACGGAATTTGACTCAACCAGGAATCGCTGGGATTCGAATTCGGTTCACCTCATTTGAAATTGAACGCTCTATCCCCTGAGCCAAAAGTGAACTAGTCGAAAATAGCCTTTGCTAAAAAACTAATCGCTGCCAAAAAATCCTCTTTTTGAACGTTGGGAGGGAAAATAAATTGGCAATTCGTCTAAAGATTTGAAATGACAATCAGCAGATACAAATCAGAATAAAGATACTATCAAAACTAATACTGAATTTGGTAAAGGAACTAAGAAAAACTGAGCTCGGATAAAAACCGCGCTACTCAAATTAATGCTGAAGGATCTAATATGTTAGTTGAAAATAAGGAAAGCTTAAAGAGATTAATAGGTGGTTTTCAGGATGATGAAGTCATCGAACTATTCGTTGATAATGAAAAAATACAAATGAAGTGCCTAGAAAATATATGTCAGTAAAAGAACTAGCCCTAGAAAATATATGTCAGTAAGAAATTTCAAAACGTCGGAGGAAGGAATTTAAGAGAAAAGTTATGAAAGAACTAACATTACTTGAGTGTAAGAGAAATAAGAAATTAAATCGCATCAGAAAAGTACAGCATATGGTTGTAGTAGAATTAAGAAACCGACAAGCAAAATAAAGATTGGTGACAAGTCCAGTAAGATGGGAAACCTCAATATGACGCCAAGAATACCAGCGGCAAGGAATCATGTTGAAATTATGTAGAAGGTACGATTACGCAGAACGTGGACACAAAGATGGAAACACGGTGAATATTGGGTAAGGTCAAGAAAAGAAAAAAATGGTTTGATTGGTTAATACACACAAAGGTTAAACAGATCAAAGTAAAAAAAATTACATTTGACTAAGAATGCGAGTTCATCAGGAAACAAAGGAAATCGAAGTATAATAAGTTTTAGCAAATTTTCCATTGAGAAGGTTAAAAAAAAACATAATTTTGATCAAGAGTTAGCTGGATATACTACAAGTAGACATGGGAAATTCAGAAAAAGAAATGTTTTTAGTGCTAGTAGAAAACAAAGAATTGAAGTCATTAGATTAAGGTGTTGGAAATATAGGAAAAGAAGTATTGTAAGAAACCAAAAGATTTCGAAGCCTCATGACAAATAATTAGAGAAGGTTAAATGGGAGAAGGAGTTGACAGAAGCCGAAAATTTTTTTGTTAAATTAAGAATAATTTGGAAGGAAAAGAAATAAAAATTGCAAATTTAATATCACCGAAAGATTTAAAAGATACCACTATAAGTCAACTCTATTTAGGTGTTGCCAAAAGATTTTATAAAATAATAATATGTTTTAAAATTTTTTTTCATTTTCGTTGCGAAGACTTTAATTTAGATAGCAGGAAAAGGTTTTAAAAAATAATATTTAATTTTTCACTAGTATGCGTCACATCAAGGTATTGGATTTCAGATAATTTAACTAGATAGTTTGATAGTTTTGTGCATATTTTGTGCAAATAAGAGTCATTTTAATCTATATCTAATCCATATGGAAATTTTCATAATTTTTATTTAGTGTTATTTATTTCGGTGAGGTTCGAAGTTTTAATGATATGTTTTGGCTATTAAACTAAAAACGTCTGTTAGAGATAACGTCTACTAACGTCTAATCTTACATTGGAATAATGGATTAGATGGAAGGGTGACATTCACGAAGAATTTCAAAAAAAACTAGCAGTTTTGCCAAGAAAACTAGCCCATAAAAAAGGCGTATTCTTCTTTTAAGGGCAGCATGTAAAGATTCCCAACTGTAATCCAACTAAGCAAAGGACTTGGCTTCTATGGGATAGACAAAGAACGAAAATAATGGGCAAAGTCTCGAGGAATGAGGGAACGAGATGCGAAAGGACGACTTTTAGAACAATGGTGCTGGATATTATAGATCGAGAGTCATTTTTTCCTGATGTTCGACTGGGAGAAGCTTGTTACTCTGTAATTTCAATCATATTTGTCAACATTCTCCAACGATGCGCAAAATGATATTTTCTTATTTCCAGATAAATGTATTTTTTTCCATAAAATTCTATTAAGCATTTATATAATTAAAGTGAACGCCAAGCTAAAGTATGGAAGTTCTATGTCAAGTTTCCAAAAAAAGAAAAAAAAAACGCTCGACCGTTCCTGCCTCACATTTTGATAGGACAATGTGCCAGTAATGTCTTCGATTCATCATTTCAGATGAATCTCAGACCGTGTTTTACGTCCGAAAATTAAAATTAGTGTATGACCTTTATATAATGCTTAATTGGTAATTAAAATAGACCTTTTTTAGTTAAATAGTTTATGTTAGTTAAGGTTTAATTAAAATATGTTAGTTAAATTAAAATGAATTTTGTTAGTTAAGGTTTAATTAAAATATGTTAGTTAAATTAAAATTAATTTGGTTAGTTAAATTTACTTAAATAATTGCAGCACAGAAAAAGTGAACTTTTGATGTTGAGAATTTTTATCTTAATATTGGTATCCAAGAGATAGAACACAACTAATATAAATTCTAAATGGGTACGTAAACATATTTTCAGAGTAAAAACTTACTATTACTGTAAATATATCAGTTGCCTAACTTTATATATTACGTTGGTGAAACTGTGGTGCAATAATTATCCGAATTTAGTGTTAAAAAACTATAAAAACTGTGTAAGAGATGGCTATATTTCAAGTTAATATCAAATCATGCATTTTCTTAGCCTAGTTAAATCTTAGAGAGAGTAGTCAAATATTAGCATTAGTAATTGATAATACTTACACTAAGCTGCAGCTCGTTGGTAAGGAAGTCTTATTTTTCGGAGCTTCGTAAATTTGGGGAGTAATTGTGTATTTAAACTCTTTAACTGAAAAGTGTGAAATGGTGATATAGTATGATTTGAACGTAAAGCAAATGCTTTCGGAACATTTGTAGAAATTCAAAGTTGAATAATTGTGCAATTTCAAGATAGTGGCAGTATAGTCAGGATAGCTGTCTGTTTACGTTGTTGGCGTTGGCGGCTACCTTACTCTAAGAAGTATAAAAGAATATACTGCATGTTTTTCTACACCAGGAACTTTTCTCAACTTTGGAGGAACAGTTTATGAAACACCCAAATCACTATTTTTGATGTTCAGACACACAAATTTTTTTATAGTGTAGGTATCTATTAACACACCATTTATTATCTATTCCCTCAATGCTATTCCTATAGCCAAAATTAAAGCATCACAGCCATCAGTAATAGTTAAGCGATTTATTTCGATCCTTTAAAGATATCTCTAGGTACCTTTTATAGTAACTCGAGCGTATAATTTATGTACATTAATTTAATGCATGTAAACTTCTTTCATGTCCAATTTCTCTCTTAAAAAATCATGTATTTCTTCTATAAAGTTTATATTTTATTGATATATATGTGATATTTTAAGGAAAATAATATAGGGTTCGACTCCATTTGATTGGCAGTAAAAACTGAAAATTTTATTGACGTGAATTGTATTTTCACATGTTTATGTGGCGTCAAATGCAGTAAGAACAATCATGTCTCCTTAATGTTGGAAAATATTAAAAATTTTATGCCTCCTCCAAGACTTAATAATTTAGGATTAGGATAAATATCTCAAACATTTTTCAAAACTTTTTTCAGATAACTGTGTCAATAATATATAACAGTGTCCACGGTAGCATTCACTGCAATAATAGTAAAAAGAACACGATTTTTACAATATTGCATGCTATGTACAGAGAAGTAAAATGTTACGAAATGATTCAAAAATACTCAGAATCTCGAAGAAAAATCACTGGGCCGATAGGTGAAGATATTAAGAGATTATTAAGGAATGTTAAATTTGTAATAATGGGTTTCAACAATACGTTTTTGCAGTTTTAATATTGCCCATGAAATACACGAAGACGTTGATTTGCAAAAAATACCGTGAAAACTGAAGATTCAAATAGATCCAAATCGATGCTCTCGTTCATGAGTTACTAACGTACATACATACGGACAAAATTACGCTGTTATATACAGAAATGATAACTACGGTATTTTTGTTGTAAGAATACTTTAGCTTAAAAAATATTTTTTTGAAATAAATTGCATTATCATAAAAAATAATAAATGCGAAATTTTTGGTGCTGTCCAGCTGGTAAAGTTTAATTTATCTATACTTTTAATGCAATAAGTTAGAAATTATATTTTAATACAGCTTAAATTTGGTATGTCTAGAGGTTCTAGCACGGTTTTTAACTATGAATTTCATTAAAATATATATCTAATAAACATGCAATTCCAAAGAAACTTGAATATCGTATTTTTATATTCTCATTTACTTTAAATTATTTTTGTTCATTTCCAGCACTTTTATGAACTAGTTTCTTATCAAATGAAGGCTTAATAAATAAATAAAAGAAGCCAGTCAAGAATTCTTCAAATATAAATTAACAGATTTAATATATTATCTTATTTCTTAATGTATTACCAAAATTAATACATTGCCATTTATCTCTTAACTCAATAAATCAACACTCTTAATTAGTTAATATTTATTTACCCTCGAAAATATAATAACTGAATTGTCTACCATGTACATGATTTCAATGTTATTCGATTTGTTGTTAATAGTAACGTCAAATACTTTTAAAAACATGCATTTGACAGTTTGACGAATCGCTACAGAAACACGTGGTTGGTAAGTTAAGTGATTTCAGAACCAAGCATTTAATTGTGGAGATAAATGGTTTGGAAGTCATGAAATGCATAGTGAAAATTAAATTACTTCAGAACTATTTAGCACTGAATCAAAAGAAAATTATCATCAGTTTTAAAACTTTTCAACTGTTTAAGATAATAGGTTTACAGGTATATATATTTTTATTGAGTTAAGTAAATATATAGCTAGTAAAGAGGAAAATTATTTTTAAGATCAGCTGACTTAATTGAAAAAATAATCGGATATCGACTATGTATCTTTTACGTTCCAATAATCATAACCACAATAATAATAATAACAACATTATTATTATTATCATTAATAATATTAATAATAATAATAATTTCATTATAATTGATTGTGGTAGCGCAATTCATAGGTTTTGACTTTTCCATATATTTATGGAGTGGTTTTGTTGATTCAATGATTTCTCCTTTCATTGATTCACCGATATACCCTTTCCTCATAGTTTTCCTTCTTTTTACTTAGACATTTTATTCCTTTACTACCTGACTTCCTGTTCTTTGCACACTACTTTCGGTACAACTTTCGGGAAGCAGTAAGAAACTCAATATCACAGTACCTTATAGGTACCTTGGTTACAATAATAAATATCCTAATTACATTTGGTATGTGCTTAAATCATAAATATTACCACAATGCCAGTAGTGTCTACTTCCAAGATTATATAAGTACTAGGAGGCTCCGCCCCCTGCTCGCTAACGCTCGCCAACCCCCGAGAATTGCTACGCAATCCTATGCGGTTCACGCCGTGAACCATGGCTCGCTGCGCTCGCTTGCCAATGAACACAATGTTCTAGCACAAAGACATAGTACACTCCTCAAAAGTGAAATTGCAACACGAAGAAATAATGCACGTAGCGTCATGCAAATTTCAGGAGCGATAGTAGTGAGATGGATATGCAAATGATTAAAAAAACAGACTAATAAAATCATTATAAAGCAATTTATTCAATATCTAATGTGGCCACCNATCATCAGTTTTAAAACTTTTCAACTGTTTAAGATAATAGGTTTACAGGTATATATATTTTTATTGAGTTAAGTAAATATATAGCTAGTAAAGAGGAAAATTATTATTAAGATCAGCTGACTTAATTGAAAAAATAATCGGATATCGACTATGTATCTTTTACGTTCCAATAATCATAACCATAATAATAATAATAACAACATTATTATTATTATCATTAATAATAATAATAATAATAATAATTTCATTTTAATTGACTGTGGTAGCGCAATTCATAGGTTTTGACTTTTCCATATATTTATGGAGTGGTTTTGTTGATTCAATGATTTCTCCTTTCATTGATTCATCGATATACCCTTTCCTCAGAGTTTTCCTTCTTTTTACTTAGACACTTCCTGTTCTTTGCACACTACTTTCGGTACAACTTTCGGGAAGCAGTAAGAAACTCAATATCACAGTACCTATTATAGGTACCTTGATTACAATAATAAATATCCTAATTACATTTGGTATTTGCTTAAATCATAACTATTACCACAATGCCAGTAGTGTCTACTTCCAAAATTATATAAGTATTATTGTCGTCAAATTTTTATGGTTTCTCGAAAAGAAGAAACGGAGAAGTTACTTTTCTCCGTTAAAAATTGCTTCGTTGTACAAAACTTGTTTTTAACTCAATCACCGTTGATTTTAAATTGTTTAGTTTCATAAAAACATGTTTCAACAGTGTAACTTTAAACAAAGTAAACACGTGATACTAATTTGGGGGGGGGGAACTCGCAAATCTTACCACGTTTATAGGATGATTGAGGTAATATAACATAATGGATGAAAAATAGTTAAATATTACAGAACGTGCGTTAAAGCCTTTTAAATTAGAGATTTTAATTTTTTTAATAATGTTATTTCTGAAATATTTGAAGAGAGAGAATCGTCTATAGTTTAATTTAAAACAATGACTAAGGCTAAACTGATGAGAAAATTCCAATTTTTAGATGCTCTTCTCGAAAGATCTAATCAAAAAAAAAATTTTGATATTCTTTTTTGGGATCGAAGACTAAAATTTTTCCTTCTGCCTTCTGTTAAAATTTTTAGGGAGATAACTCAAATTAATCTGGAGTTATATGAGAGACACACACACAGACACGCAAAGTCTTCTATTTATTATCATAATATTTGTTTTACGCATTCTTCCACGCGCTGATGTATAAATTAATTCATGATCTCATTGTTACGTTTCTTAGGTTTTCTGACTAATCTCATTTTATCATAAATTATTTTTTATATTTGAAATGAGAAAATATTGCTAATATAGAATTATAATTATGTAATAAAGTTGGAGTTTACTCATTAGAATGGAAAGAAAATGTAGATCAAACTTAAAAAAAAGCATAATTATCAATATAGTTTACTTTATTACTTGTTTTTAGAGTTGATTGAAATACAGACTGCTTAAAATTAATCTTCATAAGGCTGAATAACATATAAGTTGCAATTAGCTATGTTTAAATAAATAAGTATATAATATCATTGAATTTCATGAATAATATGAATATTTTTTTAACATACATTTCGATATTTTGTATTGATATATAAGAATATGGGGATTTAGAATTATTTAAATATTCGTAAATTTTTTTTAAATGTTTAAGGTACATTTATGCTTAAGAATGAATTAAAATTTGTTTTTTAAAATAGTAAGTTAAACAGTTCATAGAAAATTTATAATAAGATCAGTTAGTGCTTATTACTGTCACTTGTGAAAGTACTAATCTTATTTTTTAACAAGAAAATTACTATTTAATTCAACCTTTTAAGAATGAAATTTGCGGAACAATTTTATTCCACCTAAGAAAGGAATATGACATAAGAAATTAACAGCAAATGTATCACGTAAAAATTTATTAATTAATTGTCAGAAATCAAAATATGGTTAATTAACTTTGTTTCCTTTAAATTTATAATTAAATTTCCCTTTCATTCATAATATAATTCCTTATTTTATTTATGATTTAATTTATTAGATTCGTAAAAAAATAAAATTCACAAGAATCCCCCATAGCTTTAAGTTACAGCCAAAAAAAAAATCTTAAATTTACTAATAATATGAATTACTTCAAATTTTTGTGCTCATGCAACTTTAATTCACGAGATTAACTCTTAACTTTAACTCAAGAGACTCACAAATTCATAAGATTCACCAATAACTTTAATTCGTGTGATTCTCAGAATAACTTTTATTTCCGAGATTCATAAAGGATTAAAATTTACGAGAGTTTCTAAAATATACACATATCAATCTTAAAAATACCCTCCTTAAATAAAATACCCTTCTTAAATAAAATACCCTTCTTAAAAATACCTTAAAAATGTCTTAAAAATACCCTCCTTAAATATCCTAAAGAAATTAAATTCACTTACCTTTCGATGCAAACGCTCACAAGAGTCATAACTGAAGCATAGAGTGCAAACACTTCTGTGAACCTAAGTGCTTTACAGAGAGGGAGTCCCAACTTCCAGCCTTTGTTTCCAATAAACTGAATTATGTCTGGAATACATGAAATCATGATGATCAAGTCACTAAAAGCCAAGTTCATAATCAGTAGATTAGTTACTGACTTGCGCATTCGCTGATCACCAATGATTGCGAATATTACCAAAAAGTTACCAGCGATGCCAATAGCACCAATCACGAAAAACAGTACAGATAAGCATATTATGGTGCTTTTAGTTGCTGGAGTAAAAGGTCCATCTAATACAGTAGTTGAGTTCCATTCATAGAAAGGTGAGTCAGAAAAATTGAGATCTATCTTGAAGATATCTACCATTTTAAAGCAAAGTACTACAAGTTCAATAACTATATCGAAATAATGGTTCCAAGAAAAATATGACGATAAATATATATTTCAAAATATTTTATTTTTAGTTATTATGACTACTTAATTACATTAAGTTTGAGAAATGAGGACCTATTAACGAGAAATTAATTATACCGATATTTAAGCATAAATTTTTAGTTAAAGTGATATTAGATGAACAACTTAAATTTCAATTAAAGTTATTACCATTGAATTAAATAATCTATAATAAATGAATTTATATCAAGATAAAAAGCTTAAATAAAGTAAAATCTCAAGAAATGAAAAAGTATTTGTACTTTGTTCAATATTTCACAGTTTATTATATTACTGAAAAAATTCGGAATTTTTTTTACCATAAACATTTATCATAAAAGCTGCTACTAATAAAATATTAAAGCTAAGAATGACTTTATATTAAAACATCATGCTTAACATTATTTGTAAAAGTTTTTGAATTTCACGAACTTCAGTTTTTAAAATAGATACAGCTCTTGAAAAAATTTTCCACGGGTAAAACTTTTTCTAACTTATTTAAATTTTTTTTCACGAAATAAACTGTCTTACTTAGATTTACACAATACCGACGTAATGCTTCAAATACTTTCTTTTCAACATAGAATATGAAACGAAACTGTCTTAATCCTTTGACGAGAGTTTCTTTTCGTAGTACTTGAAAGACATTCAAAACTGTGAATGAGAGAACGAGTTGCGTGGGAAAGATGCTCCCGCCACTAAAGATGAAGAACAACACCGTCGCCATCTACAGAATTTTCTAGAGGGGCTCCTGTAATAAAACTCTAGTTCAGAGAAATAAGTGGTCTCATATTCAGGAAATAAAACAGTTATCATTATTTGTACATTATGTACACGTTTGGTTTATGGAAGATTTGCTTTATTAATCTTCTAAAAATGTATATGCTTGAAATTTGAAGCTGTCCTCAAATGCTTATAACTTTACGAAAATTGAGAGTACTTAAAGTTATTTCGGATAAAGGTATTTCTACTTTAAAGTGGTCGAATTCTTCTACATTAATATTAAAGTAGATTGTCTCAGTGATGTAACTCAAAGAAAGCTACTCAAAACGTAATTTTTGATAAAAAAAATAAAATTTGATAAGGTGGTATGAAAACTTTAAACTCCGACTCACCGTTGAATAGAATTTTAATTACAAAATCCCTCCTATAAAGAAGTATTTCTGATAAACATTAATGGCTTTAATAGTATAGTTATTTAATAATTAGTTAATAGTTTAAAATTAACTTTTAAATAATGGTCAGTAAATTTTATTTTGTTCAAGGTCATGCCTGAAATTTTTTTTAAGTAGCTTAAATAGCATGGTTTAATATTAACTTTCAAACAACGGTAATAAAATTTAATTATGATCAAGCTTACGCATAGAGAAGCGAAAAATTACGCATAGCGATGTACTTCGGAAAAAAATTAATTGCTTAAATAATGCTGTTTAATATTAACTTTTAAACAATGGTCTGTAAATTTGATACTGATAAAGGTCATGCATAAAGAAGTAAAAAATAAAGTATAGAGGAAAAACATTCAAGGCTTAAATAGAATTGTTTAGTTATACATTTTAAGCAATGGTCAGGAACTTTAACATTGATGGAGGTGATAACTGTAAAACTGTTTAAACTTTTTATTCATGTTGCTATCCAGGAATTACTTGTAACATGTAAGCTATATTTTCCTACATAGTTTTCCTGACTAAATTGAATGAGACCAATCCTATGGACTAATATGGATTAGTATAAGCTTTTAAGTTTTTTTTTCCATAATAAGTGCAATTCAAAAATAGTGCTTTTTGTGAAAAAAAAAACATTTCATTTTCTGAAATATCATATCATTTTGTTCATGTTTAGTCTAGTTTAATTAAATGAGCAAAAATACACAGAAAACAATGCCTAAATTGCCTCCATAGCAATGTAAGATTTGTAAATAACGGCAAGCACAAAATTGTACTTTCAGTACATGAAAGGGTTATAATTTCTAAATTACCTTTTAATTCGATCCTCTCTTACTTGACTTCATTCAATTTAGAGTAGAAAAATTCATCCTTCCTATACTTAAATTAATCGGACGATTAATATAATAAGCTTTTAAGTTTTATTCATTTTAAGTGCAATTCAAAAATAGTACTTTTTAATGAAAAAAAACATTTAGTTTTGCGAAATATCTTATCCTTTTGTTCATGTTTAGTCTAGTTTAATTAAATGAGAAAAAATACACCGAGAACAATGCCTAAATTGCCTCCATAGCAATGCAAGATGTGTAAATAACGGCAAGTACAAAATTGTACTTTCAGTACATAAAAGGGTTATAATTTCTAAATTAACTCTTAATTCGATCATCTCTTACTTGACTTCATTCAATTTAGAGTAAAAAAATTCCTCCTTCCTATACGTAAATTAATCGGACGAAATTATTTCAGTATATTTGATTAAACTTACTATTCTTATGAAGATATTTATTTACTTATTCCAAGAGAGAGAAAAGTGCTAAAAAACATTTAGGTAATGAGACGTCTGGACAGTCAAGTAGTGACATAGCAATAATTGGTCAATATAGTGATTTGATTGACCAATCTATCCCAGAACCTCTTATGGAAAAGACTTATCAATTTATTTCTCAATTTCTAAAAATTAAAAAAGGAAAATTGGTTATAAATTAAAGAAAAAGTTGCACTCTTTAAAAAAGCAATATAAAAGTTTCAATTGAATCTCATGATGTTACCAAGTAAACTCATCTTCCTTTATAAATTTATAAGCTTGTAATACTGCTATTATACCTGTAACCAGCTCAAAAATTTTGAATCTCATTATTGATTAAGGTAAAAATTTTTTTTTTGGACTGCTTAGTCTCTTAATTATAAAAATTCAATATTTTTGAAGATGATATAATTTAATGAACAGATGGTGCGTATGAGGCAAAGGTATCTTATATCGTATTACTTTTCAGACCTTGATCAAATAATTACTTAACAGTTAAATATTAACAGTTAGAAGCTACATATTGTTATTTAAAACAGTTAATTTTAGCATTAAGAAAAAAAATTCAAAATAATTAAAGCAATTAAAAGCTATACTTCCTGTTTATAACCTACCTGACTATCTATACATTTGATTTTTGTGAGAAGTTCAGTTGGAACCGGGATTAAAGAATTCAAAACTGGTTAAAAGTTTTGATTATCACACTATGGAAATGATAGTGCGATATTCCCTCCACACAATTATCGAAGGATGATTGTGTATGAAAAATTTCGGTAAAAATTATTGGCATCCTGAGAGAAGCATCTGAAAAAAATCATCTTACCGTATAATTGACTTTTATCTTTTTATTTTATTATGTAATTTGTAAAGTAGTATTTGTTTAAGTGCAGTGGTTTTGTGATTTTAGAGTAAATATTGCTGTAATAAGTACGGTAGATAAGATTTTTTGTTCCGTAAATTTTTACAGTAAAACGTACCAGTTCTTAAAACGTGAGTACTTTTAACCATAATTTAATTCTGAATTTTTTACAGTGAGCAAAGAACAAACTACTAAACCAAATGTTAGTAGTTTTTGTTTGATTACTCATTATCACAAAAGGCTATGAGGATTGGGAATGGGAAGATACAGGATTGTTTAAAAAATCAAAATTACAATGAACTCGAAAATTTTTATTAACATGACTAAGAAATAGACTTGGAACGAGTTCAGTCCAGTCGTCCTCATAAGTGAGCTCGAACTTATTAAAAACACGTAGCTTTCACTATAAAAGCCTAATACGAAAAGTTTAAGAACTATTTTTTTATTAAAAAAAATACAATAATACGATAGAACTTTTGATCTTTCTTTAATGAGTTTTTGAAATAACAAGGACAGAATTTCCTGAACTGTCAATTTTGAACTAATGAATGTGACAGTCGAATGAAAAACAATGACAGCTAATTCTATTTGTTTTATTTTACAATATCTTTATTGTTTATTATAGATACTATTTTCAGTATAAAGTATACTTGACATTTTGCTACGATCTGCAATATTCTTATTACATTTTATTTTGTTTCAGATAAACATTATACATGATGTGGTTAGTAAAGCAAATCTTTTGACTTCATTATCAATGTTTTGATAAATTATTAAGATTAGTGAAGTTTAATGTTTATTATAATTAATGTTTAAGATAAGTGAAGATGCGGCTACTTTGCTTCATTTTATAGCTGGCATTGAATAGCCGACACTATTTGGAATTTACGACTATCAATGTTCGAGTCCACTGACTTGTAAATTTGGACTCAACCCAGAAGACAATGGAAATTCTGGATCAGGTATTGGGACAAATTCACCTTCGTGGTGGACTTTTTGCTAAAACTAAAAGCATTTGTGTTACGGGGAGAGGAAAACCCTGAAAACCTTCCTCAGTTATTCCGACGACAAGGAATTCTAATTCATTATCATTTGTAACTGAGGTTATTTTATGTCAGCAGAGTGGTCGGTACGATCCGGAATGGAATTACAATTGGAAAAATCCAAGAAGAATATGAAAGTGAATTTGTGATCGAATTTGACAACTCATTCAAAATAAATCATACATTCAGTGCGGAAACGCACATTGAAGGAAGTCATATTAAATTATCATAGTTTGAAAAATAATAATGAATGTTTCTTTCTTTTTAATTACACCCATTCTTCATTACCTATTTTCTGCTTGCATTTATTCTTCAAATATTCTAAAATATACGTAAGTCATAATACTCATCATATATAGATAAATCAGAAAAAAATAGAAATATTCAATAATTGCACAATCCTGTTTGCAAGGACAACATATATTTATATTATTCTTTCTCGAATTAAATATAAATGATATATTTTTCAATAACACATTCCTAATTGTGTTTGCAGAAAGCTATAATTATTCTAATATTCAGGCTATTATCGACACTCTATATCAGGGAACGTTGAAAAGTAATCTATTTATAAGGTACTTTAGGTATTAATATTTATTAGTCTCATGGACATAGGGATTAAAGATATAATATTACAAATTATTCTAAATTTATTGAGATCTTAAAGAGCATTTCAAAGTGAAACTTGATAAAGTTTTAAGTAAATATTTCTGTTTTTCATTAATTAAATTTCAGTTTAAATATTTAACAATAGAATTTTTTAGAAAATAGTTATTTTTATTAAACATGATATAATAATCTCAAAAAAAAAAGCTTCAACAAGTCAACAAGCAAATGCGTTTAAGAAAAATATGTATACTATTACTTTTCAAGTTTAAACAAAAATACAGCAAACACAGCTATAATTTTTACAATTATATTTTCCACAGTATTTTTCAGACGTTATACATCTTTATTTGTCATTCTTTTGGCATATTTGATCATCCCATGAATTTTTCTCGGAGAGCTTTTTTATTATGTACACTCTGTTAGTGATGAAGTGTTATTGAACTATTGTCTTATATCAGAAAAATGCTTTTCCAGTTCTTAGAAAACATATTTCATATTACTTTTTATAATATAAAGCAAATTATTAGCATTTTTATCCAAAATAGTTTTAATTAGAGATTTACGTATAAGTGTTTCTCTTATGTTTCAGAAACACTTTTAAAACTATTTTTTTTTCTTCATTTTTCAACATTTAATAAATTTAATACATATCTTTGTTACCCTATATATCAATTATATTTGAGTAAAACGATAGCTATTTTATCATAGTATTGTAGTACATAACGGTATTTTTAAAATAACGATATATATTGAGACTTATATACAAATAGTATTAATGGAAAAAAGCTAACTTTTTATTTACATTTTTTGTACTTAGTTGCAATTTTGGTAGTTAGAAAACACTACAAAAACGTTTTGCAACGTGCTACTTATAAATTAAATTGAGAGAACAGACAAAAAATGTCTTACTTGATGACAACATTTCTAAATAAATGTACTTTTTACTGATGATTCGATTTTCCAAAAATTAGAGGTAACTGATAATTGAGAAATCTGCATACAATAATTAATTCAAAAATAAGGCTAAAAGTGAGATTCCAGTGAGCGCATAGTTTTTGCTTTCATAATTTTGTTGAAATCCTTAAACAGAAAAAAACATTCTGGTAAAATTACGGAACTGTATGGTAAAGACATTTCTGGTAAGAAAAAACATAATTCTGCTAATGAAAGCAAACGGTATTTAAACTATTCATACGGTAACGATTTTCGTTAATATCGTGACGGTTCATCGGAAATTCTGGTTTTCAAAACTTGCAGCTCTTATTACCGCACAATTAGTAAAAATACACAACTGAAAAATAAATTTAACAGAATAAATGGTTTTTATGCTATGCTATATGGCAGTGGCGTACGCAAGGGAGGGGTTTAAGCACCCCCCTTGAGCTTGGACAAAATGGCAAAAATAAAAATTTTAGTAGAAATTATGCGAGCTATTATTTTTTAAGGCTATATATTTTGATCTGCCTCATGCCTACTTTTTTTGTCTCACGGTATTTCTCAGAATACTGAAAAAACATTTACTATAATAGGGTTGTACTTATGAAACCAAATTCACGCGATACTGTTACGGACTGGTTCCTTTCTGTCCTACCAGTATAGTTTTCGAGACTGGCTGTCATTCACGAGGTCTTTACGCGATGATTCTGGAATCCTAGACGTTCTGTCGTCTTTGAGACAATTCGAGAATTTTGGAGATGCGGTGAAAAATTATATAAAAGGGGGAACGGAGTACAGTGGAGTTAGTTAGTCAGACTAAGAGTTATCTCTGCCGCTTGTCTTTCGGAGCTTGTCGCTAAATCTGTTTTGTTTTGTCTCAACAAAAAGTTCATTCAATCGCCGAACCCGTCGTCGCCACTATTTCGACTAGTGAAGAAATCAGTAACAATACCATTGGAGATACTGTGCTCGTTGAAGTTATTCATTCCAGCTCGAAACTTTGAGATCGTAGCATAGCGGATATTTCTGTGCCAATATATATATATATATATTTGCTGTTCTTGGATCTTTAGGATGTCAAAACGCAAGAATTTAACAATTTTTAATTATTTTGAGAAAAAATCACGACCTGAAATTAGTGAGGTGACAGCATCTAGTACCAATGTAAGTTTTTCTGTTGTACAGAAATGTGATACTTCCGTTGAAGAAAACGTTTCTAGCATAACAAAATCTGATGAATGTGAAAGTGGCCCTCAAAGTGTTACTTCCCACCCATATGACATTGGACTTTTTTTAGAAGATATTACATTATGTTCTTAAACTTAAAAAATCAAATCAAAATTTAACTAAACAATGTTGTCTAAATAAAAAGTCAAAATTGTCTAGCTGTCTAAATTAGGGAAATAATAGTGCTTTATTACAGACTCGAATTTCTTTTAGTAGTTTCAGAAAATTATGAACACCCCCCTTGAAAAAATTCTGCGTACGCCACTGCTATATGGTATCATGATTAAAATTATCGAAATTTATCACATTTATTAAGTTTTAGCCCATCCTAAAAAATGATAGCTTATTGTTAATTTTTCAAAAATCTCTACCAAAATACTTCAATAACAATAACCGTGATTTTTGGTGTCCCCATGGAGCCAGAAACATGCTAAATGTTACCATATTCTGGTAACTTTGACTATACTTTTTTTCTCATTGTAAAAGGGAAATGTTAAATCTAAAATATTTGACGTTTTTATAGGGTATTTTTCCAATTAATATTTAATCAATGAATTTTATAAAGATTTAAAGTAATAAGTTATGAGGTGAATATTTCACAGGAAGTCAATGAATTCGTTTTTTGTCACACAATTGAACTGCACTCAATAAAGTTGAGTACTAGCACTACAGTTTTTAAAGCATGATTCAAAATTAAAGTGAAGTACAACGCACCCCTCATGTAGAAAAATCTTTCTGAATTGGAATTGACTTTATTTAAATCGATGAAAGGAAAAGGGGTGCAGATGTCGATTTAAAATAGACAGCATACCCCTAATGATCTTTGACTTTGCATTAATGGGATTTTGAAAGAATGTAAGCTTACATGTCTCAGCATGAAATGATTTTCGTAATCCTGAAACGTCCTGAGATTTTAAGTTCCTTTTGAAGTTTGTGAAGTTAATGTCTGAAATGGAAAATTACTTAACTTTCATGTTACTAAACAACCATCGTCTATGATTCTATAATTATCTAATTATAGTATTGTAACTTTAACTATTTTAACAAATACTACATTTAAACTAATACTAAAACATATTCTTGCCTATAAGTAGATAATTATTTCCTTACATGATTTAAAGTATTTTACACTTTAAGTGCATAAAGTACATAAAAGCATTATATTTATTGAATTCTTATGCATGCTATATTTTGGATTGAAATTAAAATCATATTCAGTAAGAAGACTGATTAGTTACACAAAGTGACAATTAATTAATATATTATTAATAAATTGGTACTTTATTGAACAAACGAAAGATGAGAAAGGGAATTTCTTCTATACCTAGCATTGTTTGGTTTTCAAGACTTGAATTAGCTGAGTTATCTTGAGTAATCTGAGTTATTCCAATGTTATCTGAGATGAAATATGGATTGTTTGAGATATATTTATAAATAATGCATGCGCTGTAGTGTCAAAGAATACTTAGAAGCGTGATTTTATCAAAAATATACCATTGTTGGTCAGAATTACAGCTTCATGGGGTTTGGTCAAAAAAATATTATGGGATAATCAGAAACCTCTAAAAATTTATGGATTTCGAACTTAAATTAACTAGAATTTAGCAAAGCATGTTATACAATAACTTTTTTATAATACAAAGAGATTTTCAGTAAAAATTAAATGCAATCAGTTTGCCCTCATATCCCTCTGAAATTTCCCTTGAGGTAATTTCATCCTGCCTCAGTATTTCACAGTCATTCGACTATGACAAATAAAATTCTTTACCAGGCACAGAATTGTCATTATACGGGATTGGGGTTCGATCCCCAGGGACGGGCTTATACCATCCCAACCCGCAAGGGTGGATTATGCTCACCCAACTTCAGATTAGTTAGTACCAGCTTTTCAGTGAAGTACAGCTGGTGTTTGTGTCATGAACTTGATTTAGCTTTGATAATAGTTGAGGACTAGAAACAATAATGTCATTGGGGAAAAATAATGGAACTGAAATCCTCACGGGCTTCCTGGCCTACAACGGGCTGTTGCGGGAATGCTTTATATACAGTTTTTGAGGCATTCTAAATACGTTTCGAAAATTTTATGAAGTAGTAATATAGTCCAAGAAGTTCTATAAAGTTATATAACGTAAATATATAGTTACATAATTTTATAAAGTATTAGTCTTAAATGCTTTAGACGAAAACAATTATTGTTATTTGAATAAAATTTTATGCACTTTTCGACGGTTTATTTAATATTGCTTTTGAATGATACAGAAATTAAGTTCCAAACACGATGTGACATGAATCCTCGTTTATAATAAATTTCAACTAAATTCAGAGTGTTCTATTATTGTAAAGAAATTTTTGAATGAGTTATATTTATTTGGAGAATTGTAAATTCTATTCACTTCAGAGAGATAAAGTTTTGAATAATAAATAAATATTGAAATACCTATTTCAGTTTGCATGACTATGATGTATTCTTTTACAAATTCACCACGGTATCGATGCGGATATGTTTCAACTAAATCTATCGCAAGGAAACGTATTCGAAAAATATTTGATGTTTTCTATTTTTAAAAACCTGCGTGACTCGAAACTTCGTGTAATGTGATGCGTGTGACATTAAAAAGAAATTGCAGTAATGTTAGAGAAGGTTTTAAAATATAAATACAAAAATTATTTGACTACATCATATAATTTTGTATACTTGATTTAAAAGATAAATATAATTATTTAAAAGAATAAAAATCCTATTTATTACTGTTTGATATACATAATAGCGAAATGCATAATTTCAGTTCCATAAGAAATTATTAGAATATCTATAAAAATATAATATTGTTCAAGAAAAAAAAAACATTTCTGTGTTAGTGTGAAAGAAAAGGTAACAATCTAACATTTTTCATTAAATGAATTTGTTGTCAGTATCATTTGATGAATAAAATGTCGTTAATGAAACGAGCTCGAATTTGTAATTAAAATAAGAGCAAATAAATCTTTTTTTTTTTAAAAAAAACTGTATTTTCCAATACCCTTTAACAGTAAGTTTGATAAAAGCTTTTTTCCATATATAGCTTCTAATAAGTTTTTGAAAGTTTAAGAGAAGAATCATTACTAATTACAATATTTTTCAAATAAAGAAAAATTCATAAATCATACATGATGCACTATTAAAAACGTATATAAAACATGAAACAAAGTTAACCTAAATTTAGATTGAAAAGAAATTATTCTAGCATTTTTTATCAGTTCGTAATGGATTATGATAATTATGCTTTATTCATGTTATATAATCGATAATTTTCTTACGCAATTCATGCTTTATTCTGAGATTGTTTTCTTTTTATAACCTGATATTTTTTATTGATACTACTATATTCTTAAGGAAAAGCAAAAGATTTGTATAATTTTTTTTAACATTCTGTTTTGAATGAAAGAGCTCATAATTTGCATAGATTATATTTGTTAAGTTCATTTATTTTTGCAACATTATTAGAAACAAAACACTAAACATTGTTTTACCTAATAACATTGAAAATATCAATATTTCATTGAATAACACAGGAAATAAGATTGTTTCACTTAACACAACATTAAAACAAACTTGCTCACATACATAAAAATGAGTCTTATTGGAACTTAAAATTTGCAAATTTGATATCAACCTCAATCTTACATTTGAAAATAATGCTTAAGTTTTCTTTTACACTAATTTATGTTACAGCTTGTCCTCAAACGAGATTTTAGTCATTAAACGTATTAAAAAATACTTGTCGATTTTTATGAAAAGAAAAATTTGAAACAGATTCCGAAATAGTTTCATGAATAGAACGTTAAGCTAGCTAGGTTGATTCGTGCACTAGAAATTATTAATTTAAAAAAAAAATAATGTTAATTTTTTAAAAAAATAATTAATAAATTTTTTTCTGATAGAAAGTAGTTTGTTTCAGGCTTATGTATTTGGATCAAATTCTAATTGGTTATGTGGCGCATCCAGCTAACATTACCGTAATCGAAAAAAAGTACTGATTTGTTTAGAAAAATTTATTTAGACGTAATTTTGAGGATCGAGATAAATATATATATTTCTCTTTCAAGTGGAAAAAATCCTTCGCCAATACTTCAGCCAAAACAAAATTTTATTCGCCAAATTTGCGATTATATCGGATTTTTGGAGATGGTGAATGCTTAGCGCGGGCCCTGAGAATATTATTAGTTATTACGTATCGTAGGGTAGGAAAGATATTTTTTTTGAAGTTTCTAGATTTATTTTAAACACGACTATCGACACTTTTGTTTTTCTAAGACATATAAAATATCGTTTTGTCTTTCAGGCGTAACATTTGTTTAATTCATATAAATAATTAACTTAAAGATGATGCAGCGTAGAAAAAAGTAATGGTATAAAATTCTTTATTAAGGTTGAGATGCAACGGACTAACAACTTTCAAACGGTCTTGTAATAATAAAAAAAAATGAAAAAATTAAGAAGCATAGTCTATAAATTCATTGAAATATATAATTTACTTACCCACAATCGAAAGTTTTCTTAAAAATAGTTTATGAAATATCCTTAATTTAAAACGATGTGCTCTTGTAAACGTTCCTGGAAGTCACAAAACACCAACTTCAACACGTCACTTTTAATGGCTGCAACTGTATCAACTATGGCTTGTTTAGGGCTCTATGTTTGAGATTCAACATATAATGTGTCTTTCAAAATTTCCCCAACAAAGCCAATATAGTATTCCGAGACGAATTCTTACCATGAAGACTAATATTCAAGTGTTTTTGAGAAAACGTTGCACTTCTGTCTCAGACTTAGGTTCGTAATAATAATGAATTGAAGTAACGGAAAGAATGGTCTGTGCTCTTATGTAATTGACCACACAACGTTGAGGGTTTTCTTTACCATTTTTCAGAGCGTCAAACTTTAAAAGTAATTACAAAAGCCTCAATATTCAAGCATGGTATCAAGTATGGTTTGTTAGCCGATTCGGCAAGACGATGTCGGCTTTTTTTGATTTTCAAAAAATCGCATGCATTTTAAATACACAAGGACTCTACTTACTTAAATATTAATGGAATAATGTCGTATTTAAGCAGCATCGCACTTTTTCTTATTGGGTCCCATACCGTGTATTTTTGGTCAAAAATAACTTTTTTTAATCCTATCACTCATATCGTTGTCCTATTTATAAATGAATTCAATTAATAATAAATTAATTATAATTTTTAATTATTATAATAATGCCTGAGAACTAAATTTAAAATACTTCTGGGAGTTAATGGTTAATTTAGTTGTTCGAAAGGAAGTGTTCCCGTATTTTCAGATGCAAAGTAAATTCAGGGAATCATAAAAAAGTTAGATAAAGTTTTTAAATATTATTGAGAATATTGTAGAAATATAATATTTTACATAGATTCAAGAAACATTTTTATTAATAAATGAGGTTATTGATGTTTTAGTTTTATATTTTGTATTTCTTATTAAACATTTGTATTTGATCAAACAGTTCTTATTTTGAAATAGTAATTGAATTAGGTAAAAAAAAAGGAACATATAATTTTGGTCACACGTTCAATAATTAATTTTTCAAATTCTTTATGGAAATTTTTCAGATAAAATATTGTTAAAAAACGTAACACAATTTTTATTAAACATTTGTTTTATCAACAGAAAATAAAAAGTTTTATAAACAGTAAATGATGGTTATCGGTAAAATGTACTGAAGAAACAATTTTTTTTAAATAATCATAAAAATCAAACGCATACAGCTTATCAATTGAACAAGAAATACATATATATTTAATGACACACACAATGAAAATTTTCATTACATATAATTTATTTCATTCACTGAGTTTTCTTCAATAACTAGCTGAAATCCGTATTCAATTACTCAACGAAATACAGAATCTGAAACTCTTCAACAATATAACATTGGCTTTATAATGGTGTTGAATTGAACAAACTATTGTGGGAATGTTTATATTATATTAGACGCGACTTTAAATTAAGTCAAATAAATCGATGAACGCATTTCAATGATCTGAAAGAATTTGTTTAGTATTCTATTCATAAATTTATGAAAGGATATAGTTTGAAAAGTTTACAAATCACCATTATAAAGTTCTTATGAAGTTTTAAAACTTTTTGCAAGGCTTGTAGTTTACGAAGGTTATTTACGTTACTTTAAGAACGTTATAGTATACCACTAATACTAAACTGATTAATGTAGATTAACCTTTTTCGGGTATGAACCAAAAGTCAACATCAATCATTACCAAACTCATGAGATGACCTACTATGGCTTGTTTAAGATTCAAAGTGCAACGTGTCTCTTAAAACTTTACAAACAAAGCCAATATAGTATTCCGAGGGGAATTCTTACCATAGCTACTAACATTCAAATATTTTTGAGAAAACATTGCTCTTCTATTTCAGACTTAGAATTGTATTAGCAATGAATTGAAGAAAAGGAATGAATGTTCTATGCTCTAATGGGATCCACCATACAACGTTGCGTTTTTGTTTTTCGTTTTCAGTAAGTTAATCTTTAAAAGCAATTACACCTGTGCAATATTCAAGGATGGTATGTCAGTCGACTCGGCATGTAGATGTCAGCTTTTTTGATTTTCAAAAAATTACATGTATTTAAAATGCATATGTACTATTTATTTAACTATTAACGGAATAATGTCGTATATAAGCAGCATCACACTTTTACTTATTGATTCCAATTTCGCTTATTTTTCGTCAAAAATCTTCTTTTATCTTTTCACTCGTATCGTAGGCATATTTATTATTAAATACAATCAATGTTCATTAAAACTAAAAAGTTTGAACAGCTTCATTGTAAAGCAAATTTGTAAATTAAAAGCAATTGAGATAAAAAAAAATTTCTGGGAAATTTTATTCATTATGTTTTTGAGATTCTATTAAGCTGTAATTTGTTACATCCCATTTAAATATTGGACTGTGGAGGCATCATTTCAGTTCTTTAGAAGAATTGGTTGAAGTAAGTGGGATTTTTGGTACATCTGCGTATCTTATGAAAGATGGCTTACTTCAAAGATGCATCAAATGAAATTGCTTCATTTAGGGAATATTTTTAAAATGAATAAAGTATGTGAATATGAACAAAGAAATAATAAGAAACATATATTTTTAATCTTACTTAATGGTTTATCATCTCTTCGTTCCATCCTGGTTTATTCAAAAATATTAATTTTATTAAAAGGGAAAAGAAGATTTAGTACTAATATTATTAGTTAATCTACTTGATGAAGAATTTGTTTTGAAACAGATACATTCTTTCATTTAATTATGAGATGCTTGTATCTTCAAAGGAAGAAAACTTAAAGCAGTACATTTTATTCCTTTGCTTGCTGTCAAATGCATCCGTAAGAAACTAATTCCTTATCTAGAAATGGACTGGATTCTTTGAATAAGTTAATATAATTACTTCAACTTTGATTGCGAGAGTTAGTTCGAACTTAGTACTTTTTTAAAATAATACAGTTAGTATAACGACAATTGCAAATGAAGAACGTTTTCAAATAACTTTGAAAATTATCTATCTTGGTGTTATTTCAACTTGAAGCACAAATATCAAACTAGAAAATTAATTAATAGTTGAACTATTTAGATAATCACATTTCTTAGTTAAGAAATTCATTCTAATTATGTTTTTTTTATTATTATCTAAATTTTGATTCAAATGACTTAATATATCAATTAATCACAATGTGTTTAAAATTATAATGAATAATTATTGGGTTTTATAGAATGACCATCAATAATACAGATAATATTTAATTATTGCCAAAAAATACAACGCATTAAGGATCGCAAATGAATATTTAAGTTTCGTGAAAAAACATGAAAAATCAAAGTTTAGCGAATTACTACTACAAAAGGTAAATGAATCAAAACCTCTTTTATTGCCCATGAATACAGAAAGAAGTTCGGTGATCTGAATATACGTCTCAAAATTTTACTAAATAGTAAAACTGGTTTTGATGTTTTCCATTTCTCCTTCTTTACTAGTAATTCAATAGAATTCGACATTATTTTTTCTTTTTCAATATAATGCAATATCAGATAAACATACGTCTTCGCTATTTCTTATAAATTTTCAAAAATTCCTACGATAGCAAATAATTATTGATCAATCTGCATAAATATATAAAATTAAGTATTTTTTTATAAAATATTTAGCAAGACAAATTTTAAAATGATTGCAGTATATTCAAATATCAGGAATGCAAATGCAGTATATTCAAATCAGTCGATCAGATTTATTTTATAAATGCACATCATATATAAATAAGGTAAGTCTATAGAGATGGCCATAGTTTTTTTTTAAACAGAATAGAAGTGAAAGAAGTGTTTGTGTATATATGGTGCAATATGGCATACAGCTTTTGCTGTTAGTCAAGCTGCTATAACGAAATCCAACACTTCTTCCTTCAAAAGGTATAAGGTATTACTGGCTACCACATTTTATTGTGTATCAAACATACAGGTATATTTTAAACTAATTAAATTGTATCGCTTCTGAATTATAAATAATTACATCAAATAAATCAAGCATGTATTTTATGAATTTTAACTATTGTGAATATAGATAGTGTACGTTATTTCCGTCATCAATATATATGTTTAGAATTTTTACCTAATTGTAAGAAATTAATATATAATCAAAAAGAAAAAACTTTATAAAAATTTAATATACCAGCCAGGAAAACAAGATTGAAGACATCAAACTCTTTCAATTTTACAACAATGCCAAGTAACTGCAGTTTTTCTGCAGATTCATCAGAAAGTATACTTCTGAAACAATGACTGCATAATTATTTCAAATTTACTGCAGAATGACCACGGATTTAAAGTTTCAGTTTTTTCTAAATTTATGATTTTAAAGTGACCTCACTTAAACTACAGTAATTTTGTAGAC
>NC_092206.1:47055339-47095721 GCF_043381705.1 Parasteatoda tepidariorum
CGGAGAATGACAATGAAACAGTTAGCTATGACTTCGACGAGTACATCCGAGAAAACTTAGCAACATGCGAAGCTGAGAGAACCACTGCTCCATCCGTGGACGATGTTATGGACTTTTCATCCGCCGATGAAGATGAACAAGAAGAAACAGAAGCACAGCCCGTTCCTTCTTTCAACACAGCATTGAGAAGTTTGCTAATAGTGAAAGACTATTTTCTATCATACAAAGACCAGGAAAAAAATTTGCAAAAGATTTCAGTCCTGGAAGATGAGGCATTTACTTTGAACTCAATGTCTAAAAAACAATCTACTATTACGCACTATTTTGCACCTAAATTACATGATTCTTAACAAAAATTGTAAAAGTGATCTTGAACTGGTATGTTTTTTTCTTTAAATACTAATATTCTTTTCGTAAAATATAGATTTTAATAGTACCTTTTGAAAGAGTCATCTTTACTACCTTTCGTTTGTTTTATTTTCCCATTATTATTATATGATTTTTTGCTATCTAAGTATTTCCCGTATTTTACGTTTTCCCGGATTTTACGTTTTTTTTACCCAGTCCCCTGAGAAACGTAAAATCGGGGTTTCACTGTATATATATATATATATATATATAAACAAAATATTCCTAACAATTTATGAATCTTACATTTAATAATTACAAAAGCTGGAAGTTGGAGTTTATTTTCACCTTAGATAAAGGAAGAGAATAAAAGGAAAATAATTTTCTTCTCTTTACGAAAATAGATGGGGGAAAATGAAAAAGAGTCTAGATTCCTTCTTACAATTCAAAAGATCCGTGATAAGCTAAAGTAAAACGGGGAAAAAAAAGCCAAATAAAATATACAAGTACCAAGTACGCATATGTCATTTTTCAGAACATATATTAGTCTGGGCATAAGCCTCTTTTAATTAATCAACAGGAAAGAAGTTCTCGAGAAGAACAGCATGCAATTTTTTTTCCGATTTCTTTTTTTTATTGAAGATACGAAAATAAAAAAGCATTGTTTTAATATTACCAGTCAAATAAAAAAAATACATGCTAGAAAAAAAAAATACACTATTTTATAAAGAAAATTAGTAAATAACAATTAAAGCTTTTTAAGTATATCTAAGCTATCGCATCGGTTGTAAACATTCTTCATGTATCTTTTTTTAATTAAAAAACAATCTATTGTGTTCGTAATTTTCCATAAATACAATTATTAAAAAAGTTTTAACGGGTTTTATTGTGCAGAAATTTTTATCGTGGAATTGTTTTTTTTTTACATTATCGTAAATCGTGGATGAAATTTTTTGCGAGTAGCTATGTTTCGAAAAAAAAATTTTAATTAGACACATGTAAATCAGTGATTATAAATAATTCGTAATTAATTTAATATCTAATTATAAATTTAAATATATATATATATATATATATATATATATTAAATAATAATATTAATAGTAATAATTACATATTTTTTAAGTATTTTAAATGTCATCACAAAAGCTGAATTGAAATAACTTGCGCAACTAAACTGAACTTGTGTAAATGACTGAAATGTATTACTTATTTTCAGATATCATTTGAATAATGTTAAATGCTTTAAAATGCTCTACTTCCCTTCAAAGTATCTATTATTCAAACTATTTACAAAATATGATTGGATGTAGAATCGACAGACAGACGCTGACCTGTTTCGACATTTTGAGCAGATGTGCGCTCCATGCATCGCAAAAATTGATACGTTCAAATTCTTGAAAAAAGTTATTGAAAATCTCTGATTATGTGTTCGTGTAACACTTTTATCAAAATTTATTTAAAAAACAAACTAAACATATCTTTCGGTTAATTAAATTTGTTACGCTGATGAAACAAATGCTGATGAAAACACGTATCTAACAAACGCTGATGAAAACACGTATCTAATTTCAAAATTTTTATTAGATAATGAACAATCACCGTGCAATAGTGTCTGAAGAAGAGCATTTGCAAAGCTTACATAGCAATAATAATAAGAGACACGAATAGTAATTTAATTTTTTAGTTTCATCTAATTCATAATAATATTATCTTGTCGAACTTGTCAAAAATAAAAGGCAAGAAATTAATAATGACATTTCCTTTGCTTCGAATGAAGCAATACACAAATGAGCATCGTTTCAAACTTGATATTTAATAAATTATTCAATAAAAAATAGAATACTTTAGTATTAATTTGAAAAGTAAATATTTATCAAATTAATAATTCTAAGTTAAGTAGGTATAATAAATTAAAACATAGTTAAATACAATATTGAAGAAAAAAAAATAAATGCAAATGATTGGATACGTATTTTATATCAACTATTATTTTTAGTAATATACTGTATAATAAAAATTTGAACTTTTTTCAATTTTTATTTTCCAAATAAAACAATTGATTAGTAAATTTCTTATTTTACTTGAGAAATTAAAAAAAAATCTTCCTCTGATGAAAATGAATTTCTGACTATTGTTTTTACTCATAAAGTAATTTTAGTTTCTTTATCAATCATCATCTTTCAATCTAATATTACTTTCATCCGAATATCCATTATTTATTTTTGTCAGTTTTATTCTACTATTTTCCTATTTTTTATTTCCTATTTTTGGGTTTAAGGTGGGTATATCCAACATTCATGTAAAGAAATTCGCAGATTTTTTCCCCTCTCATTCTTAGATAACGATTTCCGATACATAGTGCTTGTGATCTAATATCGATATTTCAGATTAATAGGTATTCACACTTCAAACTTGTTTTTTAGTAGCTTGCATAAAAGTAAAGATATTTAATGTGTTATTTACAACAGATATTTTATATAGCAGATGATATATACTTTTTATAACTTTTATTTATAACTGATACTATATACTATTAATGACGTTTATTTATAATAGATAAATACGATCGTAACATGGAGGTAACTGGTTAAAATCCCTAGGGTACCTTGACAATGGCATGAAAGCCAAGTTTTGTACTGAGCACAGAAGCCTACGTACATAAAAGTAAGCTAGTAAATATAAATAAATATACATAAATAAAAGCACCTGTGGTTGTTGAGTGATTACACTATCTCTACGCTTCCATCTTTAATCTATTGGGACAGTCCTGTTGCTTAACAGTTAAGCTACTGATTTAATTTATCCATGTCCAGGCATTAGGTACATTTGTAAATGCATTTTTCTAGTTTTAAAGGTTGATAGGTGTTAACTTATAGCTTACATAGAAATAAAAAAAATTAACCTATGTTTACTGTTTACCAACTGTTTACTAAATAAAATAGAGATTATCAAATTGTACGTTTTTGCGTCATCTCACACTGTACTACTGTTAAAATTACCGATTTTTGGTTAAATTACCACATTTTACCACATTTACTACCAAACAGCATGGTAATGAAAACCCATTTTTTATTGTCAATTTTACCAGAAAGTCATTACCAAAGAGAATCAGTAAAAATTACCGTGCTCTTGGTGTTCCCATAGAGCCAGAAACACGGTAAATTTTACCATACCTTTTTTCCCAGTGTAGTATCTATATTTGGGTCACTTACCCTTGAATTTTTTGCGTCCTAAGTTATTCACGGTTACGTTGTAGTCCTGTATATGACAAACTAATTTATCTGTCTTATGATCAATAAGAATTTTTATTCGAAAATTTATAGTTTCACTGATAAATGGTTCACAAGGAAAACTATGATCCCACAATTATAGTTCACACATCGTAGGATACGTTTTCCTGCACATCACCAAAGTCAAGCATTACTGGCTTTGGTCAGTGAGAGGAGATTACCTCTTTGATTAGTCCACGAAGGGACCGAGAGTGGGCAGTATAGATACGCGTTAAACTATTCCACTGTAAAGTGCCGATTTCACACACAGCTCGTCAGGTTATTAAAGCGGGGTAGCTATCTCCTCTGCAGAGGATCAAAATTTTTATGGCATGTCCACTGATCATCTTCAGAAATGTTGCCCAGACCACCGCCAATAGCCCATTGTCAGTGCAATTTAAATAAAGTACTACTTTTACTACTTGAAAAATTAGAGGAATATTTTTCAGATATTTTATTTTTAGATTACCAAATATAAGAACTTTTTTAAAAGAAAATTCTAGACCCTATATTATAATGAATGCAAGTCATATGCTAATTAAAATTGAAAACTTTCGAGAAACAACAAATGTCAATCTAACAATGAATCCTGCTTTAGCTTCTTAAAAATTCTAATATTTTTTTAAAAAGAATTATTTATTTCATGACAAGAAAAAACTGAAGCTGATAAAGTTTGGTTAAGAGGTTTCTATCAAGATTAATCTATGAAACGTAATTATAAATTTAAAGGATTTCTTTTTTACCTTTTATGCAATGTTGATAAAGCCGTTTTTGCGTTTGACTAAAAAAGAACTATTAATTAGTCTGAATGTGGAAAATAACGCATTGTTTTTGAATTTTGTTCTCGTTTTTAAATGGACAAGGTTTTTTCTGTGATCAGTAATTGCATTTGAAGTTTTTTCAAGGTAATGTTTTGAATATATTTTAATGAAACTATTCAAACTAGACAAAGACGGTTGAGGTTTAAATGAATGTATTTTATATTCAAATATTGAGTAAAATGTAATTTTTTTTTAATTACTTGTTTAAACTAGGAAATAAATAATGCGTTCTTTTTAAATTTAAGCAAATCATTTGTTATTTTTATATGCTTAAAGTAAATTTTATTTATTTATTTTTCACAACTGAACTCCAATCTAGAATGACTTAGAATAACTTTGATGCTTTTAATAGTTATTAATCACCTAAGCAGAATCTCTTTCATAAGAAGGATATTTTATGATCCTTTATGGAAAGGACACTTTCTGGATTAATCTTTGATAAATCAGTAGAAAAATAAATCAGTAGAATTCTCTGATAAATCAGTAGAAAATTTTTAGTTCGAAGCATACTGATCAAAAGTTCTTATTGACACAAAATCCAAAGTTGATACTCTCCGTGATACGATAAACTTCTAAATAAGCATTGAAAGTTAGAACAAGCAAATGAAAGTGCTAATAGCATGCCAGAACGTCCAACGCTAAAACGTCCAACGCGGAAACTATCAATTTTTAGACTTAGTGCCAGTGAAAACTTTAACTCAGACTGCTTTGAACTATTTGAATGTTTTGAACTACAGCACATATTGACAAATAATTATTTTCATAAACCCTAAGATTCGCGTGGTGTTGTCTTTTATAAAAAAAAGTTTTAGGTATCCGTAAAAGCGCTTCGCTGCGTTACCACATCGCATTAAATTGCTAAAACGGAAGACTTGTACCTCCTTCATCTCATTTACATTGTTTTGAAAGTATATACTGCCCTCTACATTTAAAATTATAAACTAAATTTTTTTATCCTACGATAATAAGTGTTTGGCCCTTATTTGGTAACTTACCAGATTAAACGTGTGCAAAATAAAAGTATTCAAAAGTTTCAGAAGAAATCAGAAAGAATAAGAGTCATGTGTCTAAATATATGATAAAATTTACTGCAATTTATATCAATTTAAAGCAAGTCCTGCAATTTAAGATTAAATTATTAATATATGAGAAAATACTAAAGATGTGCTTCATAGATCACAATTTATTACTGAGAAAATACATTCGGCGCTAATATACAGCATAAAACGAAAAATAAATACTTAAAATTTTTTTTTAAAATTTCGTTTCTATATTTAATGTTTAATAGTAGTATTTTTAATAGCAATATTTAATAGTAGTATTTTTAATAGCAATACTTAATAGTAGCACTTTTAATAGTTCTGTCAAATTTTGAGAACTAGTACTTTAATTCCCATCGAAAACATACTATTGAAAAAAATGGGATGAAAAAATTTCGACTATTGTAATTGTAAAGTAATTTTAATAATTGTAATTTTATCATTAAGTTTTGCTCTACTCTTTAGGTATTACAACAATATTTATATCATTTTATTTCATTTGAAGCATATTAGAATTTTTTTTGGGATGAGTTTTTTAGTTGTCCAGAAATGTTAAAATATTTTGTGTGTTAATGTCAAATGTTAAAACAAAATGCTAATAACAGGATAGATAACTTTGCATTTTAAACATGACTGCAGATTTTAAGTTTTGTAAAAGAAAAAAAAATGTTTTAATGCTTCACAAGCGTTACAAAGATTAAAATTCTTAAGCGTTATTAAATGGTTGTGAAAAATAAAGGAAATAAGTAAATTAACGATTCTGAAAATCAACTATTCAAGTTTTTCAACGATTAATATGTTGATAAACTGTTGAGAGTAGTTAAAAACTTCCAACTTCATAACTGTAAAATTAAAAATTATTCACTTTAATAACTGGAAAAAATTAGATCTTTAAAAGCAAGTCAGTGACACTAAGTGAATAATTAAGAAAGAAGAACAAAATCTACCAGTGTTTTATCGATTGTTTAATGCTGTTAATAACCTCATTTTTTAGGATTTTTTAAAAAATAATATTCTTTCGATAGAAATTCAAAGGAAGTCAAGTTTATGAACTTCGTTTGCATAATTGCATATTTAAAAAAAAAGTGGAAATTTGACAATGAATTTGATTTTTAAAATTAATCCCAATTTACTTATTTCCGCTTATTATTGTCGAATTATTAAAGGATTCAGTTATCCAAGGGTTGTTCTAAAACCATACAATTTTATTATTATAATTATACATATATATATATATATATAGANTCCCAAAAGTTAGAACTGTAAGTAATATATTTTTTTACGCCATTTATAAATACACTCAATAACAAAAAAATCGACGCACCAAGAAGCAATCATCCGATTGCTTTGAATTTCGTATGCATGAATGTTTTGAACAGATCAGGCTAGAATGATGCCGACTGGGGACGTATAGTCTTTAGCAACGAATTTATTTGCCCGCTTAACCCGCTTCCAACTGTGTCCTGACGATCATCGAAGACGTGTTTGGAGACGCACGGGGCAGAGGGGGAATCCTGCCTTCACTATTGCACGCCACACCGGCCCTCAACCAGGCATTATGGTCTGGGGTGACATTTCCTTTGACAGCCGGACCCCTTCGGTCGTCATTAGAGTTACACTTACTGCACAGCGGTACCGCGATGATATCCTAAGAACTGTTTTGATACCGTTCCTTTCGCAGCTCCCTGGGCTGGTTTTTCAGCAGGACAATGCCAGACCACATACGGCACGTGCTGCTATGAACTGTCTGCAAGCTAGTCAAACTCTTCCTTGGCCTGCCAGATCACCAGATCTCTCTCCCATCGAGCATGTCTGGTATATGAAGGGAAGGCGATTGCATCTGGCACGGAATGTTGATGACCTCGTTCGACAATTGGATCGAATTTGGCAGGAAATGTCGCAAGAGACCATCCGGGAGCTTTATCGGCCTATGCCACACCGTGTGGCAGCTTTTATCCAGGCTAGAGGAGGATCAACACCTTATTGAACTTGTTACTGTAACTCTGCAATAAATTATTCAATTGTTCTGAAATTTTAATCATTTACTATTCTGTACATTGTTTTGCTATCCCCCAATTTTCGTTTCAATCGGACAACTCCTTCTTGGTGCGTCGATTTTTTTTGTTACAGAGTGTATATATATATATATATATATTATTCACACTGCTCTTTTATTTCTAAAATAAAGCTGTTTAAAGGTTCTTGTGGAATACTGTCGTTTTAAGAGCCTACGAGTGTTCAAGTATGTTTTTTATAATTCAGGTCTTGAGAGCAGACTTGAGAATCCATCTGAAGAATGTGTTGTCGTTCGTTTAAATAAAATCTGGGCAAGCTGTCTCTTTGAAATGGCTGGAGTAAAGCTTTAGAACCGTATCCCTGTGGCGTCTTTTAAAAAAATGTAAGCGAGTACGTTAATCCAACATGCTAAAATGCTTGTCTCCAAATCTCCATTACTAAAAGGATTGATTTCTCACACATTGAAGGGAGGGTAGCAAGCCTCCGGATTTGTACGAAATGTACGAACCATATAAGCGAACCATAGATTCACTTCTTCACCTTTAATGTCCAAAAAACGATATTCATTACAGCAGTGTAGGTTTGAATTTAAAAACCAGACTTAGAAACTAGAGTCCTATACTCGTTTTTTTAAGGGCACAGCATGAAAAGACTCCATTGACATCTAAAGCAGCATGCATTTACCATACATCTCATCTGGTCATGCCTGTATGTACTTCTTTGAAGAAAGTTTATTTTTTAATCGAAGAATTTCAAACTTTCCTCTCTTTCGAAAGGCTAATGATGGATTTTAAATGAAAAAAAGTCAATTTTGATTAGATATATTTTCGTAAAGGAAGTGATAATGTATCTAAATGATCTTTTGGTGCTATGGACGAGCTTTATTCTCAGCCTAAATTTTTTTTTTCCGATTTGTTCTTTATATTTTCTCATAATAATTTGTACTTTATATCTTCTCTCCATTAGCACAAGAAATTACCTTAAAAACACCTTCTGTATAAAATCATGTCCAAGAAAATATCTCCTGTCTCTTAATTCGTTGCAAAAATGTGCGTTAAAACACTTAAAAACTGTCTCATTAAAGAACGACTTTGGAGAAGAAGTTTAAGAAATTTCTGGCATATTCTGTTAATAAATTGAAAAAAATTCTTCGTTGGAATACGATTTTAAATTACTTTATTTTACCAGTCCTCTATATTAAAAACCAAACAAAAAATTAAAAAATATAATTTCAATAGTTTGACTATAGCATTTAATGTTATTTTTTATCAAAGAATGTCTGATAAAATACAAGTTTTAATATACATTTCAACTCCAAAGAAAAAAAAAAGGGAAGAGAAAAATCTATATTATTAAAAGCTTTCTTATTGATTATAAAAAATTTCTATTCATTTTACATTTCCAGCATATTTATAACAAAAATCTATATTATAAAAACAAAAAGTTTGCTTTTAGTATAGTATTTTTGTTGTACTTAAAAGTGTTTAACGATTAGAAGCTATGAAGAAATACTTATGCCTGATAAATTTTTTTCTGTCAATATTTACGAAAGAATATTTTGTGTCTACTTTAATCCACGACTTTAATTGAGCCGATGTCATAAAATATTTATTCAGTTTTTTTACCTGTGAAAATAATGAACGTTAGATTAAAAAGTCGTTTGAAAAAAAAAGTTTTATTAAGAATATTGTGTTTGGATAAAATTGTTTTTGTCTACAAGGAACTTGATGCTACGCCTAGGGGTAAATGAGATATGAATTACTGCTTAACTTCTTGAAAATTGTTAAGTGTTTAAATAGCACTGATAATACATATAAATATATATATATATATATACATCTTTCATTTTGAGTGAGTGTGACAATTAACTACTACCTATTAAAACTTAGTGCTAAAATTTTAAGATTAACTGCATGGATCAAGTTACTAAATAAAATTTAGATTTACTATTGCTCACATAGTCTAATGTTTATTCTTCAATTTATTTTATGAAACACGATAATGTTTTATAGAATTTATGTTTATTATTTCTTGAATATGTATGACTAGTAAAGCAGAAATCCTGCAGATTGTCACCGCAACTGCAGATTAATTTTCATCCCAGATTTATAAATAAATAAAAATGGCTGAGGCTTCGATTTTATACTTATATTAAAAATGAAGAAGAGAAAATATTTTTTCAAAGGAAAGGGGTAATGATTTGCTGTTGAAAGTGTCATCGCCATCGGGTAGTATCAAAGGAAAGGTGTTTTTAAAAATAAGTATAGTTTTTAAATGAGCAGAAGTAAGCATAACGGTATCCAGGAATAAAAATAAAATATGCACTTCTGCAGAGTAGTATCAAAGGAAAGCTGTTTTTAAATGAGCAGAAGTAAGCATAACGGTATCCAGGAATAAAAATAAAATATGCACTTCTGCAGAGTAGTATCAAAGGAAAGCTGTTTTTAAATGAGCAGAAGTAAGCATAACGGTATCCAGGAATAAAAATAAAATATGCACTTCTGCAGAGTAGTATCAAAGGAAAGCTGTTTTTAAATGAGCAGAAGTAAGCATAACGGTATCCAGGAATAAAAATAAAATATGCACTTCTGCAGAGTAGTATCAAAGGAAAGCTGTTTTTAAATGAGCAGAAGTAAGCATAACGGTATCCAGGAATAAAAATAAAATATGCACTTCTGCAGAGTAGTATCAAAGGAAAGCTGTTTTTAAATGAGCAGAAGTAAGCATAACGGTATCCAGGAATAAAAATAAAATATGCACTTCTGCAGAGTAGTATCAAAGGAAAGCTGTTTTTAAATGAGCAGAAGTAAGCATAACGGTATCCAGGAATAAAAATAAAATATGCACTTCTGCAGAGTAGTATCAAAGGAAAGCTGTTTTTAAATGAGCAGAAGTAAGCATAACGGTATCCAGGAATAAAAATAAAATATGCACTTCTGCAGAGTAGTATCAAAGGAAAGCTGTTTTTAAATGAGCAGAAGTAAGCATAACGGTATCCAGGAATAAAAATAAAATATGCACTTCTGCAGAGTAGTATCAAAGGAAAGCTGTTTTTAAATGAGCAGAAGTAAGCATAACGGTATCCAGGAATAAAAATAAAATATGCACTTCTGCAGAGTAGTATCAAAGGAAAGCTGTTTTTAAATGAGCAGAAGTAAGCATAACGGTATCCAGGAATAAAAATAAAATATGCACTTCTGCAGAGTAGTATCAAAGGAAAGCTGTTTTTAAATGAGCAGAAGTAAGCATAACGGTATCCAGGAATAAAAATAAAATATGCACTTCTGCAGAGTAGTATCAAAGGAAAGCTGTTTTTAAATGAGCAGAAGTAAGCATAACGGTATCCAGGAATAAAAATAAAATATGCACTTCTGCAGAGTAGTATCAAAGGAAAGCTGTTTTTAAATGAGCAGAAGTAAGCATAACGGTATNTTTTTATATATATATATATATATATATATGGTGTGTGTATATAAAGATTCCTCTGAAGTAAGAAGAAAGTAGAGTAGTATTTATTCCAAGTGATTCCCTTTTAGTTGGTTTCCTCACAGTGTCAATCCATTTCTTTCTCTGGCGTGCTCCTCAGATTCAGAAAAATAAAGTTTCAAAGGAGACGTACCCTTGTGAGTAGTACCTCATTATAACACCTAAGCTTCTTCCTAAGAGCTTTTGCACAAAGAGCAAAAAGAGTATGTCGGTTGATAAAAGCAATTTTATCCATGAATTTTTTTTGTGGTATCGTATTTATTCATTTTTCAGTTTTTTTCAACAGCGCTTTTAAAAAATGAAGTTCAAAACACTTCAAAGGGACAGAAAGTCTATCATATGGTATTTTATATCACGAAAACTTTAAACTGTTTGACATTACATTTTCATAATCTAAAATATATATTTTTAATTTTAATTTTTTATAATTTAAATGTATCTACGTTTCTAATCTTGGATAAACAGTTTTGCTTTACTTTATATAAAAGCGTTAGTGTTAAAACTTATTAGCGTTTAGTGTTAAAACTTAGCGTTTAGTGTTAAAACTTATATTATGACTTGAAGATTTTAAAATTATACTAGCGTCTAATTTTCTATTAAAATTTTTGAACCTTAAGGATTGAAATATTTTTTTAAATAAACTAAATACCTTTTTTCTGCATACTTAGAACACGATGGACTATTCTATTCATGTTTAAAAAGTACTTTTTATTTTAAAAATCGTTAAAATGTATGGTTTAAAATTTACAAATAAACTTAAACTATCGTAGTTATTTTAGGATATTTTTGAAATATATTAATTTTATATTCTATGGAAAGCCTTATCCTATTATTTTCAATAAAAAATATTTTTAATCTCATCTGTTAAAAATTTAGACAACAAGTATTTTTCAATGATGAAATAACAATTTCACAAATGATGTATTACGAATTTTAATTTAAGGTTGTAAAATGTTTTTTTTTAGTGAGGAAAGAAGGAGGTGCTTAAGAAATTAATGTATATAAATCATTCTTCAAGTTGATTGTTAGAGGTTAAGAAGCTGTTATCTATATATATATTTCTCTTACACGGGGACAAAAAAAAAGCCTCATTCCACTCCCCGAATGGCAACGCTAGAAAATCAACCAATGATTGCTGCTAAAAATGTCACATGTCAAATCTAGCTGAGATGGCTCAACATATAGCGCTCTTAAAAGTGGAAACAGAAATAACCAGAGAGAGCATAAGCTAGGCAGAAGTGAGTAGTCTTTGTCGATAGATCTCTATTTTAGTATTTTGTCGAAAGCGCTTTTTTTCACGAATTTATATATTACGAATTTATTTGACAATTTTTGATTTATATCACGAATTTATTTGTTTTGCTGGAATTTATTTGTTTATGCAGGTTTTCCATTGCAATTCACTTATTTCAATTTTTAATAGACTTAATTATAGCCAAAATTTTAACCTTTTTAAAGAGATATCAGTTTTAGAAATTTTATCTTAAGATTTTATACTATAGCACATTTCTAATAGGTTTAACGAATTACATGTCATTTATTTGAATTCAAATTTATTTTAATGACTTAGTATTTACTAAAAAGATGTAATTTTTTTTTAAAAAAAAAGTTGTTATATGGATTTGAATGATTGTTTTGAATTCTTAGAATTTTGTGCATTTGCAATGTACCTAAGTTAGTAGCGAGCGAAGCGAGCTTGGTTTGCGAAGCAAACCATATAAGATTGCGTAGCAATTTTAGGGGGTTTGCGAACGTTAGCGAGCAGGGGGGGGCAGCCCACTAGTTTTCATCATTTACGAATAAATTGATTTTGATTTTGAAAGAATAAAATGCAAGAAATGAAATTCATTTTTTAATTATTGAATAAATATAAGGCAAACTTAATTTACGTTTATTTTTGTTACTATTATTGGTAAATGCTCAGCATGATTTGTTTTTTGAACTTCGAAATCAGGATTTGATTGGACCTTAAAGTTTTTAGTTATTTTTTTCATTTTTAATGTTCAGTTTTGTTTTTCGCGATGTCATTAAATGTTAATCTATTTTCCACAAAAATTATACAAATGCAGTACGAGGTGTTTAGGCAACATCATGTACCTAATTTAAATGAATAAAGACAATTACCTTGCCGAAAAGAGAATCTAGGAATTTCATAGAATTACGTTAATTATGTTTTGAATATGAGAATTATAGAATATTCGTAAGTATTAATATTTAGTTTAAAAATAAAAAAAATTGCTATAAATAAAATAAAATAGCCCAAATTTTGAAAATTATATTATTTTGGTCACAATATACCTATTTTTTCTTAATTCTTTCAAAATAATATAAATTTGAGGGTAAAGTTAACGATAAAAATAGAGTTGCAGTTTATATCAAACAAAATAATGGAAGTATTTTTTTACTGAAGTCTTTTACATTTGAATAAGTGCTAGACTCGATGACTTTTCAAACTTGAATTAATCCAAATTTTTTAGTGATAAATCGAAAGTTTGTACTTTTTAATGCAAAATAGATCTCTTCAAGGGAATCTTATTATAATTTATGAAAACCTTATTTAAAAGATTGTTATGCATGATTTGAAAAGTTATGAGATTGAGATACTTAATCGTTTTTTTAATTTGTGTACTTTAAAAAGAACAGGGACTCAGTGTGCCGCTACTTTCATTGTCAGACGTGAATGAAAAGAAGCAAAAATTATTTGAAATAAAAAAAAAACGTTAAGTTGCCAGCGAAAAAGGAAAAAAAAAAGGGGGGGGGAGGCAAAACTAGAAAAACCACAGATGCCTAGAGAAAAAACAATGAAAAATAGAACAAGAAAACTCACAGTTGCCGAGAGGCAAATCAGGGTATAATGCATTTCCACGTATTATGGAGAGGAGGGACGGAACGAATGTCGTTAACAAGGGAATCAGAGTTCAAGTGAATAAAACAAGATTCCAAGGCATCAAGATGAGCCCTGCTTTAGCTCTGATTTCTTTCCTAGTCACTGTGATTTTTCTTGTTCTGTTGTTCATATTTTATCTATCTCGGCTTGTGTGCTTTTTGTAATTTTGCTTCTCACCTTTATTTCTACATTTTTCATTGGCAACTACAAGTTTTTTTTAAAAATCATTTTTGTTTTTTTATATATTCACATCTGACAAGTCTTGAAAATGGGCTCTGTCACAGTTACACTTTGTGTAATGTTATAATTACTCTTATTTAATACTCATTTGCTATATTATTTCGCTATCTTATTTAATACTTAGATATACTTTATTTAACTCTTATTTTATAATTATTTAAATATTTTTTAAAATTTTTTTTAAACCTTTATTAACTTCTAATTTTATAACAGTTTTAGTCAATTCTACGTGGAATTTTGAATTGATTTTTCTTAAATTAAGGGATTTTTTTCTCAATGTAAGCGCAAATATATTGAATATATTTTGTCTGCCAAAATTTCCCTTTTCTTTTCAAAAAGAATCTCTTCACCCGTTTTGGTCAGGTCAACGGTCATTACACCTGCAGTTTGATCTTAAATTTCCTTTGGGTAGAAACACCCTCTCACCTTTCCTCTGATGTCTTACCGTCTTTTAGAAGAAGATGTCATAGAAAGTAGTTTATGACCTTATTTTTCACTAAACCACCAAATTAAAGCCCTATTTTTTTCTTAATTTTTTGGAGTGGGAGGGGCTTACTTAGCCAATCTTAGTCGTCCCCTTTTCAAAATCTCTGCTTCTTGAATTTTAATCGGTCATCTGGTGCCTAACAGGTCACGGCCCTTTTCCTTCTTTCTTTCATTACCTTCATATCTCGGATATTGTACCTGTGGTCAACCAGGTACACCAGAGCATTACTTATCAACTTGTCTTTACCCAATATCATGGCATACACGACTTTCAAGCATTAATAATTTACATATTTGGCAAAAAAATTGTCTTACAAATAGAACATTAAACTCTAAATTAATTAACGTAATGAATTTTCTAGCAGAAAACGACTCCTTATTAAAATTTTAATTAAACCTGACTTTTTATGTAATCTTGATAGTGTTTAACAGTTTTTGATTTTGTCCTTCATTATACATTTCGTCCTCGTTTACATTTTCCTTATTTGTTTTCTTTCTGCTTCTTTTTTTTCAATTATTATGTATATAACGAAATTCGCTTCATTGTTCTCTTTGCTTCAAATTTCTTTATTCATTTTTTTTTTAAATTTTCTTATTATTATAAATTTAAGTAATGTGATACGAATTATTGTCATCTTTATTGTCATCTGTATCATCTGTATTGTGCAGTTATGAGTTTTGTGCGTCCAGACGTGGCCTATACGGTTAAGGGTTTTGCAAACCTAGGTACGTGTCCACGTCTGGAAGAAAAAAAAAAGTCAACGGTCAACGAATTTTTCTGAATATTGACACTCTCTGACTGACTCGTTTTTGTGTACCTAATGCCCTTTCTGTCCGAGATGAGGATTTAAATCCTTTTTCTTTGGCATTTATATTGATACAAATTCTCAAAACCATTTTTTTGCTAATTTCAATATCCTTCATATTTACCTTTTTAAACCTTTGAAAATTTCTTTAAATATTAAAGATCCTTTCAATTTAAGCAGCGTTTTTATCTTCTTATCACCATTTAAATTGATTTTTCGTCCTTATTTTTTTATACTGTATTACGTTTAAATGCTAAACATTCGTAAAGTTTAAAAAACTACTGTTCGGTTACCCATTTCTTGAAAGATTTTAGGCATTTACTAAAATACTTTCTAACCTCGTGTTTCCTGTTTTGGGAGTGTTTTAGTCTTAATTTATTTTTTATTTTAAAAATTTCGCCTGTTTGTGATATAAAGAAATATAAATCGAAAATTAAAAAAAAACTGCTTTGAATCAAACGTGTTTTTTTCGGTGCATCCTTTTTCTTTGTCTCTTGTAAGCGGTGAGTACATATTTTGTTTCGTGGGCATACTTTTATTTCTGATTGGAAACATCACTCGTCAGTGCGTCAAATGGTTTGCTTGTATTTGGATATGTCAAGTCATTGTTTTATTATCCAACATATAAAATGTTGATTATTTGTAGCGTTCAGCTTATTGTAAATAAGTGATACCAATCTGTTCAATGCTTACCTCACATTGAGTGACCATTGAACCAATTGGGTATAATATGAAAAAAGCACAACTACTTCCACTTACTAGGAATAACATTTAGCTTTTAGTTTAATTAAGAAACTGAGTTTTAAATATGCTTACTAAATTCATAAACTTCGGTAAAACAACAATATAAATTATTTCCAAAGGAACTAGACTAATACAATTCCAACCTGGCGAGTAGCGACTTATAAACAAGACACTTCGTTTGATGCTTTTACTTGTTGCTAGAAATCAGGTTCGCAGAAAATGCTGTTTACTAGTTAAATTTAGTAGGAATAACAGGATCTGTGACGTAGGCTATAGTATACCCAATTGGGTTAATGCTATTCCACGATGTTTTTTTACTACCACTTTTCATGAACAATCTTGTTTCCTTTAATTTAATTACTTTAAATCCTATTTCCGACCTTTTTTTGCTTCTTTTTAACTTCAAAATCAATATTTATTTTTCTCCATTTAATGTACAAATCCAATTACAATATCTTTCCCTTTCAATATACCCAGAAATCATGTAACCTTATGGCAACCTTTTGCCGGAATTTTCCTTTTATTGTCCCGAAAATGTTTTCACTAAAAACCTTTTTTCAATAAGGCAAAAATATTGAAGTTTCAAACCTTTTATCCTAAAAGGATTAAAAATTATTTCTTAAATCTTTCCTAAAAAGAATTACCCCTTAGGTCCATAATGACGTCTTAGCTGACGTCACACTAACGATACGCTAAAATTGCCTAGTCCATTAAAATTTCATGACAAAGGTGGATTTTAGCCGAGCATACCTGCATACAAGACTTTGTGAAAAGAAACCTTATAATTACCTAGGTTTAAGATTATTTTCACCTGAGACTAACTTTATTAAAAACATTTTTTTACGCCAACCTTGTCAACCTTGATTTAAGGTTTTTATATAGAAGGTTGTTTTCCCTGGTTTTGGATTAAGGTAATGTGCGCAGAATGGAGCAGATTGTCACATATCTCATTTTAAGGTTAGAAGGTTTACAAGTAAACCGCATAACAAACCCTTTTGGGTTTACATTAAAAGATTTTTGCTCAGTGAAAGTAAATCTTATTTTGCTATCTGGGATATAATATTATTACTGTGAAGTATCATTTAATACAATTCTGAACCCATCATGTAATCTATCATCAATCAAATTATCCATCTCATTATCTTATCATAGTAAAATAGGATATTTAATTTGTGAAAATGTACAATAGTTTAATACTGTTTTTACTTTCAATAAGCGCCTACTTTTAAGCGCTTGAAACATGTCGATTGTTGTTTCATATTTGTATGTTTTTGAAGCAAATGAAGTTTTCAATCGGGTCATGTCGTTCCGCTTCAGTTTTTTGGGACTATTTATTTAAAACCCATCTAATTGTCCTAAAAATAACTTCTTTCTGAAAATATATTTCAAGGATATAAGTTAAAAATGTGATAAATACACAAGTAAAAGTTTTTGTTTTATAAGTCACCTCTATCTCATATCATTTATTAATAATTAAGTTTTTTTCTCATAATCTTATATGAACTATATGGCTTTAGCACAACAATTTGAAATCAGAAATATTTAACTATATAAATTATTTATAAACGATAAATATTTATAAACGATAATTATAAAGTATTTATAAATGGTAAATATTTTTAACTGGTCTTAATTGATTTAATAATGTCAGCATAAACGTTTATAAAAGAGACAGCTTTTTCTAAGATCTGACTTGATCTTCAAAAAATTCGCAAATTTATTAATGATGCCTGCAATTCTTTGCTCTCCTAAGCAGAATTGTTCTGTTGGGTAGGAGGCAAATTATTATATCTTAATAAGTCAGAGAATAACATTATTGTTTGGTTTCGTTGCATATAGGTTCTCAAGCATCAGAACCTTGAATAATAAAATTGGCAGAAGTCACTAAATAATAATATTTTTATCACGGAAAAAGTAAAACATATTATTATATAAAATGTTCTCTTTATTGAGTATGTTTAATGTATTGAAACAAGATATCATTTTGATGGTACATAAAGTGAAATACAATGCATGATGCGTAAGATTTGAAAAGAAATGTCCTTTTTCGTGAAGACACTTGGATGTTTTCATTATCTTACTCTTTCTGAAAAAAAGAAAACATAACTATTTTATAAACATTGAACGTATCTATTAATAAAAAAAATATCTTGGCAAGACCTATAAATGTGTTGGAGTAATGTTTCTTTTCCATGTTTTTTATTAAAAAAAATTAAAGTAACATGAGCCTATTTCGAAACTGTGATCTGGCTCTAATATTTCTACGGCGAACATTAGGAAAACAAAACCAATGTCTCTAAAAATAATTACAAAAAGAATAAATTATATTCAGAAAATGCCAATATTAATGCCAATATGAAAATTAAAGTAAATTATGCTAAATATCAAGGTTAAGTGAGACAAGTAGATGAACTGAAATTCAAGAAGGACCATTATGTATCATTGTACTACCAGTAGACTGAGTGTATGACATGGCTCCTAGTAGTTCATCGAAGTCAAACATCACTGGTTGCGGTGAGTGCACGGGCTGGTGTCCACTTTGATAAAAATGCAAAAAGATTGAGGATTCATTGTATTGATCCTCGTTAAACTGTTATACCGTTAATTTTTTCACTCCCACGCAGGTCTTTGGGCTACGAAGGCGTCATGTCCTCTGCAGACGATCAAAATTGTGATGGCATATCTTTGAATCATCCTCAGGTATGTCTCTCAGGTCGGGACTAAAAACGCATTGTGCTGCTTCAGAGAGACGTAAAAAACGTACTAGTCACGTATCGGGTTTTACCAACCTTTGTTCCATCTAGTAATTTGGAATGTATGGTTGACAGCTTCAGATTACCTTTTGAAATTTACCTTACATATTGAAATTTTTGACTTAGTCTGTAAAACAAAACACTTCAACCCTTTATTAAAAAACGTAACCATATTTTTTGCCACAACTGAACTTAGCCAATGCGGGCTTTCAATAGATGCTTAAACCATAACTAAACACCGAACCCTGTCTAGATACTGAAGCTGACATTCGTCTCCGTTTGATTAAAGTTAAATGAAGTGTTCCAAAATTTTGTCAAATAAAACGACGTCCTTAGTTCAGCTAACTCGATGTTCAAATTGTTAATTTTGATATTTTTTCGTTTTGCACATTTTAGTCTTTTAATTTTAATTTCCGTCTTTAAATTTCGTCAAAATTAGGTTGAGGTTTCAATTATTTACCTAAGGTTTATTTATATAGTAATATCATCAAATACCACCTAATTAGTACTTCATGGTAATGACATTTCTGGTAAAAAAAGAAGCATAATTCTGGTTTAAAATATACGGTATTTTAGCCATTTATTTGGTAATTTTTCCTCTCATCTGGAAGTGGTTTACCAAAAAATCTAGTTTTGAAAATAATAGTTCTTATTACCGCACATTAAGTAAAAAATACAAAACTGAAAAATAAAATTATCCAAATAAATGATTATATGCCATTCTTAAAGATATCATGGAAAAACTAAGTTTGATCATATTCACTAAGTTTTATTACATAATATAGGATCATATTTTACTTTTAATTTTATTAAAATCATGACCAAAGGACTAAGTAAAAATTTACCTAGCTTTTTGGAGTTCCCATAAAGCCACAAACACGGTAAATTTGATCATATCCCAGTAGCTCTGACCTTACTTTTTTTTCAAGAGTAGGAATATTGTAAATTTGTTTAATGAATGGAAGTTTGTTAAACTTTATTTCGCAAATATTTGAAGGAAGGTGTTTAGCACTGATTTTAGTTCTGTGAGAGATTTCCGTGTGGTAAATTTCTGGGAAAATGCTGGATTAGAGTATTAAAATCATTACCAGTTCATATAAACATTTTATGAGAAAGTGCTCAAACTGTATTCGAAGATATTCTTATGATTTTTTGGAACAACTATTATAATATAATTTATTTATATAATACATAAAAATGATATGCAATAGAAATCTTATTGCTTCATTTGTAGAATAATTTCTGTACAAAAACTCAGACTTAATTTTTTTTTATCAGTTTAGCGTTGATTATTTTTACGTGCAGTTAGGTTTAGTTTTGGTACGCAATGCTAGGTTTAGTTCAATATCTTATGCCTCATTCTATAACGAAAAAAATATAAATAATATTTGAATTTCAATCTTGAATATATAGACATGCATGGCTTCGACATGCCTCAACCAATTCAGTAGAGAAAAAAGAGCATAAATATTGATGAAAAATAGCACTCAAATTTTTAATTTTACTCATTAATGAAAAACCCTGTTATTTTAAGGATGTATTAATTAAAAATCTGCCTTTTTAAAATGTTAAAATATTTTTGTATTTTATAGCAACATATACAAGCTAAAATTTAATTTATACGCTAACATAATTTAGCTAATCAAATCTATTAAGGTAAAATAAAGCAACTTTCTAAGAAAAAAACATTTTCAAAATAATATAATAGTGGTTCGATGTTGAATTTAGTTTCAGAGTATAAGAAATGGTAATAAGAAAAGTGCTTGAAATAAATTAATTAAAATTTAATATGAGCATAATTTCAGATACACATTACATTATGCAAAATTTTTTTAAATGTTTTATTATCGATCTTTTTTTATAATCTTTTGCTTTATTTTAATATNATAATTTAGCTAATCAAATCTATTAAGGTAAAATAAAGCAACTTTCTAAGAAAAAAACATTTCCAAAACAATATAATAGTGGTTCTATGTTGAATTTAGTTTCAGAGTATAAGAAATTTTAATAAGAAAAGTGCTTGAAATAAATTAATTAAAATTTAATACGAGCATAATTATAGATATACTTAACATTATGCAAAAATTTTTTAAATCATTTATTATCGATATTTTTTTTATAATCTTTTGCTTTATTTTAATATATATATATATATATCAAAATTATTTTATACATATATTAAAATAATTCAAAAACTTATAATTTAAAGGCAAAGTATTAAAACTAATGCTTAAAATAAAGATTGAAAAATTTCTTGAGATATATATTTGCGCTTTAGTAAATATAATTATATCTTTTTTATTTAAATGATCTAACACGTAAATATGCTTAAATTATTTTAAAATAATTGTGACAGTTAATTTAATATTTATCGTACTTCGAGGTTACATAATTTTCTATGTTGAAATAACTAAACTTTGTTAAATATTGGATTTCAACAGCAAAGTTCACTCTCGAAGGTTCTAATTGTCAAAAGTGTGTTGATTTATTCGATCTTCCGACTAGACATACATAAGTTTTGGAGTTACTTTCTTTAAAGAATAATTTCTTTTAAAACGACTTTAATGGTTATTTTATAAGATTATATTTCATTAAATTTGCTAATATTTTATCAGGTTTGTTTATGTCTCATTCGAGCACTTATGATAATTTTAGAATGATTTAACTTTTTTAAAACTTACGACTTAGAACAGATTATTCAAAGTTTTGTTGTTAATGTTTTGTTATTGACAAAAAATATATCCCTCTGCAAGAAACAACATCTACTATTACAAACTATAAATGCATAAAAGGTTGTTATTAATAATCACAATTTATTATTGTCATTGCGTGATTTGTTTGAAAATTGCTTCAATATTTTTTTAAGATTTTGGTTAAATTTAATTTGATTATTTTACAATAAACTTAGAATGATATAACTTTTAAAAACTTTTGATTTAGAATCAAATATCGAAGGCTTTGTTCTCAATGTTTAATTATTAAAGAAATATACATTCCTCTATGAGAAATATGGTAAACATAGCATTATTTCTTTCAGTTTTCAAACTATTAATGTATAAAAACTATTATTAAAAATTTACAATTCGTCATTTTCATCACACAATTTCTTTAAAAGAGTTTTGATGATTATTTTATAAGGATTTGGTTAAATTTAATTAGGTTACTTCACAATAGTTTTAGAGTGATGTAACTTATATTTTAAAACTTACGAGTATGTACAATTTAGTAGTATCTAAGTTTTTGTCTTAAAATGATAAGTAATTGAAAAACTATATATTTCTCAGTAAGAAAAACGATAAACTTACTTAATTTTTTTCTGGTTACAAACTATCGGTTTATAAAAAGATTTAATTAATAATTTATTAGTTTCATTACATAATTGTATTAAAAATAATTGTTATTTTATAGGGTTTAGGTTAAATTTTATTACATTATTTTACGATAATTATAGGATATAACTTTTAAAACTTAGGATTCTATACCAATTATTAAGCTTTTTTTCTACAAGGCGAAGTTACTGGAAGCATAATAATTCCATTGTAAGAATTATGATAAGCTTAGTTTTTTTTCTTCAGTTAATAATCTATTGTTGGATAAAAAGTTATAATTTACAATATTCATTTTACCCCAGAAAGCTCAAGTTCTAGATATAGAAAATGGTTGAGAGATTATGTTTGTTACAAATGCTTAAGTTTCAATAAGTCTTAGAAACATTTTTATTTTCTCAAAAATGTTGGAGTATCAACATCTTAAAATCATTATAAAAATATTCCATTTATATTTATGAGACAACTCAAAAATCTTGAATAATGCTTGAAATGTTTTTTATTTAATCGATATAATTATTTCTATTAATCTATCATTTTTTCTTAAAATTATACACTTTAAATATTTTAATGCCATTTATTTATTTGAAATCAAAACTTTCAGTTTGAAGGGATCAGATATTTTTTTATTCTTTGTCTCGACACTGAAGATGTTTATTACTTTTGGTAATGACATGATCAAATAATAATCTTTCTTCCTAATTTGTTTATTTGTGTTTATTACGTTGTTCCTAATTTGTATTTCTACAAGAATAAAAATCTGTTGCTCCTAGGGAAAAATAGGTTTTCTCGTTGGGTGCGAAAAAGGAAATTATATCTGTTTTATTTAAATAATCTTATTTGCCAACAGCTCCATTTATTAAAATTTGCTCTTAAAAGAGCTCAAGTTCTAACCAATCTCAGTTAATTACATTTTATATTTGATTACTGAAAACAATACTAAAAGAGAATAAAATTTTGCGAAAAGAAAACTTGATGCATTCATTCAGATGCAATATCGACTGAACTTTTGAACTTTTTTGGAACTTAATTGTCACTTAATTCGATTTAATTATTTACTTTTTAAAGCAGCAAAAAAAGCATTTTTGTACGAAAAATTTATTTTGCATTTTAGTATAAAAGGTTCATAGGTTGTAAAAAAATAAGATTATATTTTAAAATTTTCAAGGAAATGTAAGTGATTCTAAGCAAGGAAATAACTTATTTGGAATATATACTCGGGGGATAGAGTATTCGTCCCTCAATGAGGTGATCTCAGGTTCGAATCCGAGTGGTGGCTGGTTGTCACGAATTCTGCCAACGGCTCGCATCGACCACAGTGCTTACGCAAGATCTTCTCGGTGGAAGACTCATCTTGGTCTCGAATCCCCTCACCTCTGGGCTCACCGTGGGAAGTTTTCCTCTCCAAGTAGCACAAATGTCCTCAACGAAGGGTTGGATGTCTACAGGCTTGATTCAGGAGTTATCTTGTCTTCTGGGTTGGGTTAAAAAAAAACAAGGATACGGATGATAGGTGTAAACTCCAAATTGATTAGGCTGTATAAATCCGGTTATATAATAAACTATCATTTATTTATTATTATTAACTAGTTGTTAATTTTGGACCATTATTTCATTCAGTATAAAACTATATATATATATATGTCTAGAACAAAAAGCATCAATAGCAGGCTGGATGTATTGAAGGTTTATGAATGACTTATGCGTTGAATTTCGCCTTTTTTTAATTTTTTTTATATTCATAAAAGAAATAATGCAGTCGAATCTCAATCTATTCTTCCCGCATCTTTAGTTTTCTCGTGTGCATCGTCTTGTACTAACGGTCTCATCAGAAATGCCATTTTTACAATGTTCATAAAAACCATCTGGATCATTTTGAAAACTAACGAATTCCCACGTCTATCATTCAGAAATTTTACCAACATTTAACAACATCGAAGTTTTTTCCATTTTGAGAAGAAAAAAAAAATTGTAACTTCTCATTTTAAGGATGAAGAAAATAAGGATGTGTCAGTTTGGGTAAAACAAAAGCATGTTTGATGTTAAGGTATTAGTTGATGAAAATGCTGAATCATGAATCATGTTAAGTTCAGAAGCGGTTGCAAAAGCTACGGCGAACAATAGCCGGCGAAATGGAACAGAATGCAATGCCAACATTTGCAGAAGGCTAAGAATCAATGAGCAATGGCATGTCTCTTATTCACGCGAGTATGTGCAAAATGAATAGCAATCTTTTACAAATATCAGAAATTTGTTATTAGCACACAGAAGAAAATAGAACATTCAAACCAAAATTTTAAAATTTTTTAAATAAATAAATTTGCTTATTCTTTAGCGTCGTAAGTAATTTTACAATATGGTCATAATTTTTTCAACTAAATTTTCTTTTGCTTATAGTAAACTAGTTTTCTTCTATATTTCCATGCTTTTTCATGCTTTCAAGCCATTAATTATTATTTGATTTATACACGCATTTACCGTTTCTCCGTATCTACTGCTAACAAAGAACTGTTCCCATGAGAAACGATTAATTGAGGTTCTACTGTATACACATGGGGAATAACAAATAATATTGATATAGTAAATAACATTATTTAGCTTCCATCGATTTAAAAATATTATATGTATATAGGTGCAAAAAGTTTATTTATATTTAAATAACTAAGAGTAATACCTGTATTTTTTTCATTAAGTTGAATCTCAACATCATCAGTAATTTGTTTTTCTTCCGGAAAGTGAAGTTCTATAGCCAAATAATAGAACCAAGCCCCAATAATGCAGCCTATATGGGGACCCAATAAACCAATCCACCAATAACCATAGTTTCTTATGCTGCAAGAAATAAACAATACAAAAATTGAAAGTCGGTTTTCATTTTTATTTGTTTAATTACAAGAATAATTATAAAATAATTTTCCTTATAAAAGCATTTCTTTATATTTTTCACAAAGAGATAATTTACCAGTTTAAAAATGCTTCTATTCTAAACATATTGTTCTCTATATCTTTAATTTATTTTAGTTTAAGAGAATGACTGAACTGCTGAAAAGCATAAAACTAAAATGCCTTGAACTTTCTATAATAGACTAATTAAAATTCTGGGTTTTATTAAACTAGGTTTAACTTAATTACCCAGAATCTTAAAATGAGACACTATATAATTTAAAAATTAATAGTGAATTTTAAAATGACGTAACTAAATAATAATGAAATTGGTTTTTGGTCATTTATTCAAATATCACTCAAATATCGATGTAACAAAGTCTTTTAATTGAAAACAGTTGTACAATTTGTGTATTAAAATAAACAATGTATTACTTAGAATGAATAACGCAGAGGGACGAGTTTTTCTTTGTATTTATGTAAATACTTTATCTTACCTAATCGAGTGTGGATATTTGAAATCTGTAGATCAATCTTCGTTAAAATGCACAAGATAAAAACCGTTATCTATAACAGTGGGTCATGTAAATGTTGCAACAAAATTCTAAGTGAGTTAGGATGCATCATCAATGCCATAACTCATGTCACCGTACGCGGCTAGTGGCGCTTTCTCTACTATGTCCTGGTCAGTAGAACATCAAGAAAGAGTTCATAATAGGAAAGCGTCCGTAGGGGCGTATGACGTCATTTCTGGGAATGGGTTCCGATGTAATTTTGGTTGGTTAGTTCTAATGCCACTTGCCATCACAAGCGCAAGCCTGCTTGGTGAAACCGAGCAAATTTAAGGCAAAGTGTGCGTTTCTTGTTTTTCAGTGGCGCCATCTATGGCCAGGAATTCGATTTCTGCCACACCATACATCGCACCCGCTTTCATCCACAGATCGTAATTTTGACCTGAATCAGAGAACGATCGATCTCCAATTCAGCACCCCAAGAGGTATTGATTTGTTATGGGAACGTGGAGGACTTTTGCGACTCAACAGATTTAACGCGCATCAGTCACTTTACTACACGGGGAGTCTTCTACCGGCGGGGTTCGAACCGACGAACTCTCGGACATGGGCCCAGTGCCCTACCGACCAGGCTATCCCGGCCACTATGCAATTTCAATCCTGATGATGAGCCTTAACTCTCCTAGAAGTTTATCGTAACATTTACGCTGGCCCCTGTTATAAATAAAGCTCTTAAACTTACACATTTTGACAAAAAATACTAAAGGTGTCATTTAAAAAATATTGTGGTTTGAAAAGAGAAGCCGATTTCAGATTTAGAACCAGTGTCGTAAAAATATACAAGTTCGTTAAAAAAATCTCATTCGAAAAAAATATGTTCCCTTATGTTGTCATCGAATAATGTAAAAAATATGGTATAAATATCAAAAATTTTAAAGAAATATTTGTATCACATTTAATCTGTACTCAAGTAATTGAAACTGTAATAATAACGATTGTTCAATTTTTGCGCTAAAATAATTTATGAATTAAGTAGATCATAAAAATATAAATTTAATCTGAATTTAGTAAGATTTAAATTTAAAAACTGCATAAGTTAAATTTATGCCAACTTAAAAAATATTACCTGAATGTTTCCTTTCCCCAGCCAGCTATTGCAGTAAAAACTCTTGTTGGAAAATCACGAGCTGGATTGATTGGAGCCATGCAATTCAGCCCAAACGTCTGAGCAGTTGTTTGAATCATAAAACCAATGAATATTGGCCATAAATATTTAGGAATGTTTAAGTTCTTGGAGTCTACAATTGCCATGACAGTGAACATTAGCAGTCCTCCAGCAACTAACTTTACAAGAAAAAAAGAAAACTATGATCAAAATGAAATTATAAATTACATGTATATTATGAATTCAATAGATTGAAAAGTAAGTTACACATGATGCAGATAAAATAGCTTAAGCTGCACTATAAAAAATTCCAGATCAAATTACGGTATAAAGTATAGGCACTTTGGGTACATCATCCATGAAATTGATTTTACCATGAAATATTATACTGTAATTTTTATAGTAATATTTGTTTAATTACAGCGATTCAGTTATTTAACCGTACTAATTACTGTAAAAAATACGGTTTATCAGATTTTTGGATCCTTAACGTGTTAGGGTAAAAATTTATTTTAAGGTAAAATGTACCGGCACTGTGTGGTTTCCCGTAATTTGATCCAGAACTTTTTGCACTGTATGAAAGTACTAAAAATAATGCATATACACATTGAAAATAACACACTTGTTACACATGAATTATTATAGATAAATATAAAAAAGATAATTCGTATAAAATAATAAAATCCATACAGATATATAACTAATACCTGTTATGTTTTTATGAAAAAACTATGAAGAAACAGAGTTTGTCATTTTTAGTTTTTATTTTAATCTGAATAGACAATTTTATGAAAAAAGTTTTCAAATGTTGGTTATAATTTAATTGTAACCTAGTGAGGAAACAATAGTATGCATCATGAATAAAACTTGAATTTAGATGATACTTCGCGATGAAAAATCTTTAAATTTTAAACTAATTTTCATGATTCGTTGAGGAAACGAAAGATAGTTAAATGATATAAAAAAAATAAATTATCATAAATTTAAAATAACAAATAAATAAATTTCTATCAAAATAAGTTATCTAAAAATATACCATTTTTAACTAAAAAGAGAAAGAATTAAGCACAAGGTCTTATTAAGGGACATTAAGTTCAACAAGAATTCTTATTTCATACTATATACAGCCTAATTAAACCAATTTTTTAAACATGATTATAAGTTAATTAATGATCTTTGTGTATATAAAAACTCCCAGTCAAAGTTTTGAGAAAAATATATTTCTTCCATTTAAATTAATTATTGTTCTGAATTTTAAGATTTTAAGAATGAAGCGTGATTAATAAAGTCTCTTTTATGGGCTTTAAAACTATTAACGAGTAAATAATCTATAATTACCTACTTAGAATAAAGGTGCATAAATCTAAATTTGTGAATCCAAACATGATCCAATAAAAAATACTTATTTATAATTTATTTTAATTTTCTAAAACATTATTTTAGAGCTTTAAAAAATTATAAAAATGTATATTTTATCTTTTATTTGACATGCTTAATTTAACGTTGATTTTAATATTATCCAAGGGATACAAGATTAAATCAGTGACAATCTAAGATACATTAAAATACTGTAAAACAGGTAATATCTTTCACTCTAGAATTTAAAAAAATACCTCGTGAAAAAATATGGAAATAAATTTTATCAAAATTTAACAAACTCATAAAAATACAATAAAATCTTAATCAAGATAAAATAAAATATTTTCAGAAAATTAACAAATAAACATAATTTTGACTAACCTCACCAAAAAAGCAGTCAAATATAGAGATTCCATCCCTTGGATATGTTGCAAAAACCCAAGCAGTCCTGGTTTCTCCAACAACAGTTCGCGTTGGATCATAGAGCATAAAGGCATCTAATGATGAAGTATAATTTTGAAACAAAATGTTTTAGAAACAAAGCATGCAATTTAAATTGATTTATTCTACCTTTAATTATAAAATTAATACTTTTTTGAGTAACAACAATATTTTTAAATATTTATAAAAATATTCAGGTGAAATTTTTTTTTGCCTTGAGTCTGTGTTATTCAGCTTTCTTTAAACTGTACCATTTTTAAGTGTTATGAAACCCATTTTCTATTTCCCTTGCTGTTGCTACAGTTGCTATTTAAACAGATCAATCTGAGCTTTGAGCTTTATTCTGTTTAAAAGCAAAATAAACAAGCAAATCAATCTTAATTAATTAATTTTTATTAATCAACTTTAATTAATTAATGTAAAAATATAGTATTTTCAGAACATAGTATTTGGTATAAATATAGTATATGGTATTTCAACCTTAAAAATCCATAGTATTATTTGATTTAGACGGTGATTTATAAGTAAAATGCATGATTTGATTTAGATGGCAATTTATGAGAAAAATCCATGATGATTTAATTTAGGCGGTGTTGTATAAGCAAAATCTATGAGGATTTGCTTTAGATGATGTTTAAGCAAAATTCATGATGATTTAAATTAAACGGTGATGCGAAACAAAACGCTTGATGATTCAATTTGGACGGAGATGTATAAGCAAAATCCATGATGAGCTTTTCATGAAAAAATTTTTGGTACTGGCACTAAAAATTTCCAAAAGAATTCGTGATATACTTTTTTTGCCGGTCTTAAAATTAAAATTTATGTGTAGCTGAAAATATGAAGTTTATTAACAAACATTGACCCAGAAACAGTGAATATGAAAAGTGAACAGTTGAAAAAATCTGGATTGAATCATAATATCACTCACAATAATTCCTGAATCATAATAGCAGCAATGTAAATAATTCTTTAAAACGGTGATAAGAACATTCAAATGAGCAAAGACTCAAAATTCATCAATACTACTCTTAATTTCTTTAGGATCCTTATGGATTTATGTTAATAAAATTTTGTAGTTTAAAGAAAATGAACAATATTTCGCATTATTACTAATATATCTAAAGTAAAATTTTTTAAAATAAATCATAGACTGTATACTTTAAATCAGTATGTTATTTTAATAGTATATATTTTTAATTAAAAGTTATTAAGATTTAATAAAAATATAGGTAGCATATTCAAATTAAAATATACAAGTTCAAAGTACTTGAACGTATTTTTAAAGCAATTTTAACTCAAATTAAAAACTACTTTCCAGTTTTTGTTTATAAGAAATGACGTTTGAAAAAGAACTAATACAAGAAAAAAATATTAAATTACTATTTTTTTTTAAAGTTGAGTTACTTTGTAAAAATAAATCCCACTGCCTCTTTGCATTTATAATAAAGTTTTATCATAATGACTTTCAGCTTAACGTTTCAGTGAAAATGTAAAGTTAAAGTAGTGCCATGGGTAAGGCTAAAAATATTTATTTTATCATAAAAGTAACTAGTATATAAAGTAATGAGTTTAAAAGTTGAGTTTTCCTTTTTTTCTGCTTTAGCAATTTGTTTCATTTTTTGTGAATATTTTTTAAAACTATTCCACTTTTTGAGTAAAAAAAAAAGTAAAAAAAAAGCAAGTTCATTTTGATATAAGTGTTTTTTTGCAATTAAGTAAAGAATAATTTGTTTTAACTTTTAAATAACGAAATACTTTCTGCAGAGTAAAATGTTCTTCAAAAATATGTGAAACCATTTTCTTTTATCCTTGAAATTAACGAAAGAACTGTGCATTTAATTTATAAAAGTAACTCTCCCTTTGGGAGTACTATTTAAATGTAGTTGATGTTGACTAAGTCAAAATTAACATTATTTTCAGTGTAGCAATGTATTTTATGTAGATATTTCTAGTCAAGTTTTAGAATTTCTGTTAATTTATTCTGGGTAGCTGCAAGCATTTGAATGGTATGTAGAGTAATTTAAACACATACCCAAATAGAAGTGTAAAATTGATGTTAATGTCAGTAACTAGTCCAACAGGATTTATAAATGATTAGCAAATAAATGAATGAATAGAATATTTGAATTTGCCTTAACAAAATAAAGCTAGTAAAGTCTTTTGAAATCGAGAATTAATCATCATTCACAAATCAATCGTAAAAAGTGTTCTCAAAATAAGAAAGAATTCACCTTCTCAATTTTTTTTAAAGATTTTTATGACCATTACTGAAACAAGGTTTACTCGTGCAGATTTTTATATTCTGGATAGTTTTCACTTTAAAAAAGAAAGTTGGCCTAATCATTAAGTTTTCAACACAAACAAAAATGTTGGATTTGAAAGCCTAGGCAAAGCTAGAACGAAAAAAGGCAAAAACAAGGTTATATAAAACAAGGTTATATATAGATTAGTGAAATCATCTTTATTGAGAATACCCAGTAATTAGATAATAACTGTTATTCTCTACCCAAATGTTTTTTAGTTTAAAAAAAATTTTCTCAACATAATCTACATTGATTGTTTTTTTAAAGTTAAGTGCCATTTCTCTGCATCATCCAGACTAATTTTCTAAAGAAGTTAAGTGCCATTTCTCGGAATACGCTTGCTTGGTATTTCTTACACTAACGTTTTTTTTAGGTTATGTACCATTGCTTATTATATAATCTATATATTACCTAGTATTAATCAGTAATAGTAAAAGTTAAAAAAGTGACTTCTTTTTTGTAAAGTTTTTGCATGGCTTTATTCAATCTTTAAGGAAACAAGCTTGACAAACTAATATTTCTACTAAGTTTAAAAATGATTAATTAGTCCACCTTTCTATGCCACCCAAATGAAATTCAATATGCGATGTTTGCTGTAAAATTACCTGCAATCTGGGATATAAGCTCTCTTTGGAATTGTTTAGATTTTAATATAGGTTAGTTTTTTTAAAAAGACAGTATTACTAATGTGTCTAAAATTGACTTTACTTTCTAATGACTTTTCAGGCATTTAAGCTGCTTCTTTTCTTATTTTTTGATGCATAATTATAAAACTAATTATATTTGATAAGTGCGTCTGATGTATAATTATATTTGATACGTGTGTCAAAACAACAATAATTGAGCTCAATGCCTTAAAATATTAAACAACGGCTCATTTTATAACAGAATTTATTATTTTTACTCTAACCTGATGCTACCTAAAGTTTATAGAATTAAATTTATTTTCAAAAATCTGTTTTTAAAACAACAAAATGGATCTTAATGATTAAAATATTTTACCATAGTAAGTGAAGTATAAAACAGCTGATGCTAAAAATCCTCCAAGATGTTGTCCAGCCAGATAGTGAGGAACTTTTCTCCAGGGAAGTTTACCTACGGCGGCGAAACCAACAGTGACTCCAGGATTAATGTGGCCACCTGGAAAAATAAGTTATTGAAATTGAATGTTACGCATGATAGCTTATGAATGATACATATGGAGCATTTAGTGAAATTAAAGTTTACAACTGATGATATATTTATGGAATATGTATGTTACATATCAAACATTTAGTGAAAGTTATAACGGATGACATATTTATGAAATACAATGTATACATATGTGTACATTATGTTTCATAAATGTCTCATCATATTTCAAATGAGTGAAAATAATGACATCTTATAAGGACTTATTTAGGAAATATGATGACACAATCAATTACAAATTGACAAATGTATAATTAAGATGATGAAACATTTGTAAACATTTATTAAAATTATAAGTTATACCTGATGGCACATTTATGAAACATGATATACACATGTATGAATGATAATGCTGATACACTTACGAATATATAGAGATATTTATCAAATATGATGACACAATCATGAAAAACATTTATGAATTCTGGATCTCTGACCCTTGCATAATTTAGGTCTAGCATTACTTTCATTAATTAAATTATATTTCGTTAAATGATTCCTTTTTTAAATCTTTAAGACGAAACTGCGAATATTGAAAGTAATCGAAACATACTTAAATAGGAAATCACAGAAACGTTTTAAGACTATAACCACTTAATATTTTTTTCTAATCACAGCGATACATCTTAGTCTTGTAATTTTGAACCTGAACTTGAAAACAAAGGAATAATTTGCTCTTGTAATTTTAAAATTTTTGTGGAGGACATTTTATTGGAACTTACTCACAAGTGAAGGAAAACCACGAAACTTTCTCACTGTAAATTAGAATGTACAGTACATCGGAATGCACAGTACAATTTACACAGTATGCAGGAATGCACAAAGCACAGCAAGGAGATTTTATGCAATGATCTGCTACTAACTGGAAGCAATGAGACTCGAGATCATCATGCAAATCAATCAAAATATTTATTTGCATAATGATGTCGAGAGTTGTGTGTACTAGGATGGTTTTTATTTGATGTCTATTTTTTACTAGGATACTAAAAACGTATATTAATAGGAAACTAGGACTGTAATAAAAGCTAGGACTGTAATTATTGAAAAGCCTTGTAGTTTTATTTTTATTCAGAATCTAGATCGAATCAAATACTTTATCAAGCAAAATTAAAAGAGAACAAAATTAAAACCTTACAAATGATAAGCATTTTTCCCAAACTTAAAGTTTGCTTTACTAAAACAGTTACCATTTGGTTCACATGCATTTATTTCCGTACTGTGTACATTGTAATCGTAAAGAGGTTTTAAGACAAAGAAGAGATTTAACATGCTTTTGAAATTCAAATATGTAAAATCAAGCATATTAAGAAACAATTGTCTAACTTAATTTTGACTGTAATTTTAAAAATTAAATTATGACTGTTTATTTAATTATATGGCATCAATTCCGAACACCTATTTTTCATTATAGTATTTTATCAACAAAAAAAATTGTAATCATAATACTAATCATTTAACATGGAGGGAAAAAGATGGTAAAATCATCATACTGTTTAGTATGACCTGTTCATTAAAAAAAAGAAAAACAACAACAACAGCATTATTTTGGTTAATAAAACCTAGATACACAGTATTTAAACCATTTATTTAGTTATTTCTTTTTGTATTGGTTTTTAAAATGATGATTCTGGATATTTTTCAGGGTCAGCAATTTACTACAGAAAAAATAAATTTAATGGAGAGAGTATTAACTCGGATATTTTAATTTATTAATTTTCAACCCTGTGTTTTGTTTAATTTCTTGAAGGAACAGAAAAAAATCAATATCATTCAATTTAATTTGAATTCAGCTAATTTTTTTACTGCTCCAATAGGTGGCAACAAATTAAGATACAGTGCCACACATTTTGTAATAATAATTACAAAACTGAAAACTTTAGCCTAATAAATGACTTTTATGTCATGCTCTAAGGTATCACAATAATTCCTCATTTACTACCAAACATAGGATAAAAAAAAACATTTATATTGTAAAAAAACCCACATTTTATTGTTAATTTTCTGAAAATCACTGTCAGTGTGATTCGGTAAAAATTACTGAGATATTGGATCTCCGATAGAACCAAAACACGGTAAATTTTACCATATACTGGTAGTTTTGACTATACTAATTTTGTCAGTGAAAGAATGATATAGTTAACACCATTGTTTGAATTAAGATTAGAATATATTATGAAGTTCTCAACTGGGGTTTAAAACTAAACTAATTTATTTCCTTAAATATATAAAGTGTTTAAACTTGATTCTAATTTAGAGTAAAATTAACTATTTCGAAAAAGTTTTGGTTCAATATAAATTACTTTTGCATTCATCATTTGTAAAAGTTCAGCCAAGTCTAATACAATTTCCTCTGTGTATCAACATTTTTTCGAAATATTCCAAGACATTTTAAGAACTTACAAGTTGATTCTTTATTTTTGATTTTTGACAATTAAAACGTGTTCCGCTAAAACTCTACTCAAATCTTTTAAAGCTCCACAGTACTCATGCGAAAAATCAATTATTGTAATTTAAGAAGCACAGTTCCAGAACTTTAAACGCTTTTAACTCAGTGCTCAAGTCAATTGTTATACAAACAATCTCCATTCTAGACTGAGTGATTCTTCGGTATACTTGTAGCAAATCCATAGGGAAACTCTCGTGGCAGAGTTTTATGTATCTTATAGTTAGTCTTTTAAATGAAACTTAAATACTTTTCTGTTGTATATTTTATGTATTCAAAATTGGACGAAATAGTTAAAGGGTATGCAAATAAGGGAAATAATATATAATGCAATTTGAGCAAAATATATTAAAACTATAAGTATCTTTACTTACTATCTCTACTTTGATTCCTTATTTTCTTTAGAATTATCCATTAATTAAAGGATTTCAAATTGTAGTTAATGATAATGTCAGCAAATTAAAGCGTAAAAGCTATTCTTTGTATTCGTATTAAGAATCTGATTAGAACATTTTCTGCAAATCCTAATATTTATGCTCGAAATGATATAGAAGTATAAGCACTCATCTCAGTCTCATTGCTTGAAAAAAAAAAGATAACATGTATTTGGTTCTCCAAAGACAAGAGAATGTCGACTTTGAGTGTTGAATGTCAACAGTAACAGAGTACCTTTTAAGAGTGCCCAATTTGTTATGTCCGATATAATATTTATTCATTAATATTTTAGTTTCTAATCGATTTGATATTTCAGCATCCGATCAGGGAAAATTAGTAAAAACAGTGTTGAAATTAAAGAGTAAATGTATAGCGGGTAATGGCACTTAACCTTAAAAAAACGTTAGTGTAAGAAATACGAAGCAAGCGTATCACAAGAAATGACCCTTAACTTCATTAAAAAATTAGTCTGGATAATACAAAGAAATGACACTTAATTTAAAAAAACCCCATCAATGTAGATTATGTTGAGCCAATTTTTTTTTATCTGAAAAACATTTGGATAGAGGTGAACGGTTTTTATCTAATTACCGGGTATTCTCAATAAGGATGATTTTTTCTAATCTATTCTATTTGAATATTCAACTATTGAATAAATATTTAAATACTAATGAATAAATTAACATCAGATTAGATCTATCATAGATAATAGCAGAATTAGATCTCGAATCAGATCGAATTAGATCTAACATAGATTACAGATCTATCATTGATATTAAAGTTGAAAAACGACAACCACGAATCACGGCCTTTTAAAGTGATACATCGATTTGTCACTATAATAATTCGTCATTAATGAAATTGTGCTTACTGTTTCATGACGGTAGTTTAATGAAGGTCAGTTTGTTGTTGTCAGTTTGTTTGTAGTTCACAAAAAGAGAAAAAAAAACGAAACAAAAAAAGCGGACCAACCTGAATAACTTTTGATCTAATAAACGGATCTTAACGTTCTAGGACTCAATCTTAATGGCTCAAGAGAGTGATCTGAAATATATTAATTAAGAAGTGCAGGCGATATTTTAAATTACGAAATCAGACACAAAAATATACTTTCTCTGATTTCTCTACGAATTTGCATTTCTGACCACCAAAATATAGGGGGTAGGTGCAATCTGGAAAATATGATCCCCTTAGTTTGGTTACGGAAGCGATTCAATTTTTGGACTAATGTTAATTTTACTTTTTACGTATTTCACCAAATCTCTTAAACTTTTTAAATATTATTATTATTATTATATTATTTTAATGAAAACTTCTGCACAAAGCTATAAAATTCGTTTATCCAAAGATAATTCAATACAGAAAACAGATTTCAGTAAATATTTATTAATTTTATTGTTTTATTTAATTGAAGTCGAAAAAATTTTGAATTGTAGGGTATACAATTTTTACATCATATTAAAGTACTAAATTTTATATGGTAAAATGCAAAATTTGACTGAAATCCGTTGAATAGTTTTTTTTTAATAGTTTCACGAATTTTACAAAAAGTCGTATATTCAAAATTAAATTTCTCAGAAACTATTCAACCGATTTTGTTTAAATTTTTTATTTTGCCATATGAAATTTAGATACTTTAGAATTATGCATTTAAAATTATGTGCCTTACAATTCAAATTTTTTTTGATTACTATTAAATTAAATATTAAAAACAATAAATATTCAATTCAATTCGCGTAAAAAGTTATCGAGATATAGCGCAAAACGCCATAAAGTAAAATTAGCATTAAGGAGTCCAAGCTTTGAAGTGCTCTCCTCATCCAACTATTGAGACTATACTTTCTGGATTATTTTGGAAGTTAGTCCAAAAAGCATGTTTATTCAGAGAAAGTTCTTTTTTTCGTCTGATTTCGTTAGTTAAATTATCATCTGCACTAAATATTTGGCATATTTGAGATCACCCCTTGAGCTATTAAAATGGAGTCTTAGAATGTGAAGATCCGATCATTAGATCAAAAGTTATTCAGAATGGTCCGTTTTTTTTCGGCACTGCGGCCTATAAATAACACAGCGTTTGAAAGTGAAGTTTTGAATTCCATTAACACAGACGTGTATCCAATGTTTTTAAGGAAAACATCGAAAAAATAAATATGCTGAAAAATTAGCATTTGTTATGTTGAAAAAATTCATATTTTTGAAAGATTTTTTTTTTTTTGCTGTTTAAGACGACAATGATTTATTAATTTCTTAAATTTTAAGAATTTTTAAAAGTTACGAGTCAGGTGAAAAACTTAAGTTACGAAAAAATATAGTTAAAATTTTCGCTTGGGAATAAACATTTTGTCACGTGAGTTGTGGAATGCGCATTTATTTGCTTATATAGTGATGACATCTATCGGGAGAAATGCGATATATTACTTGACATTTTGTGTTGAGCAGCTCTGCTGTGCTGCCATCTACGCGAGTATGTGAGTTTCATGTTTCAATAGTCCTAAGTCACCAATTGAAAAGTGCAGGACACTGTTTACCCCTCATGTTTTAAATGAATGGAGGAAATACTGTGGTATCATCGCTGGAATTCAATCTGTTCAGCTGTCAGATTATCTCTCTCAGCTAAACTATATATCCAGCTGCAAGGAATGAAGTTGCTTCATAAAGTGTTCAACACATATTTAACGCTATAAGTTAATAAGCCAACAGCTGTTTTGTTCGCATCCGATGAGGAAAAATAGGAATAGATATCTTAAACCTTATCACTTGGCAATCATTTGGATTTCGAAGAACGTGCGTCCGATACTCATTTTTTGCGAGCCTACACTGTAAAGAATTCCGGATCCAAATACGGTATAAAGTACCGACATGTTGGATGTATCATCAGTACAATGAATTTAACGTAAAATCCACTTTTCCGGTAAAATATTACACTGTTATTTTTACAGGAATATTTATTTACTTAGAGTGATTCAGTGATTTTACAGTAATTATTATTGCAAAAATTACGGTATATTTAATTTTTTGCTAAATAAAATGTTCTGATAAAAATTGCAAGTACCGAAACACTTAGTGCCGGGAATTTCAATCAGGAATTTTTTACAGTGTTGTTGGATACTAGGAAAAATACTAGGTGTTTAACCGTATAAGGTAAAAACTGTCAATAATCGATTTTTCACGCAGTAAACGCGTTGAACACTATCTTCTTCACCATCTTGAATATGGTAAAATAATATTCAAACAAGTTATTATTCAACCATTTTATCAAAAAATTTCTAAGAGTGTCGTTATTAACTGTGAGAAATTTATTTATTTGACAGATACAAAGAAAGTTTTAAATGGAAAAAAAAGTATTGAAGCTACTATAATAAAAAAGCATTTTCAATCTTACCAGAAATGCCTCCGGCAGTAGTTACTCCCAGTATCACTCCAACACCCCAGGCCCAAGTAACTCCAAACACATCTGGAACACCTTTTCCTTCTAATATTGTTGTTGCAAAAGCAGCATCACCATATATCTGGAAGAGATGCATGTTTATTCTTATTTAAAATGTTTCGTGAGTTTGTGGTAAAGTAAATATTTCGTTTTTTTGCCTTTGGATAAACTAAATTTGCTTCTTCAACGTAAATTCCTATTTTTAAATTTATTGCATTGTAAGAAAATATTAGTTAAAGTAATTATAAATTTTAAATTTACAAATTATGTTTGTAATTAGAGGTATCATTAAAGATTGTTTTGTGTTTCGCTTTTAATTAATTCAATTAAAATTTAATTACACGCGTTTCATTCATAAGGAGTTCCTTTTTACACGATAGTAGCTTTTAGTGTTGTTTTAATATAGTGTGAAGTATTCTTTCTTTTTTTTTCAAAGATAATATATATTTCTATCTAAATACCTATAAATTGCATTTTTACTGTTATTTGATAAAAATGAGTTTGGTTCACTTTTAATTCATTAAATTCATTCGAAATTTTACAAATTATTTTTTCAAATATGCCTTTTATATCGATTGGAGATAAAAATTGGTTATCTTTATAAGTTCTTAGTAAAATGACATTTTACATTCGAAGAGTGAAGTTTTTTTAAATTTATAAGGGTAAAAATATTTTATGATGTGTTAGTACTCTATTTTCCGATAATAATTTCTCATATGTAATATTACTGTGAGTTAAAATTATAGTTATTATATAAAAAAACTTATATAAATCTTTTGAAATTTAATGAACGAAAAATTAAAATTATGTTTTTTAACAAGTTATAGAAATGCTAAATTTACAGTATTTTTATCATTAAAATTTAATGCGTAAGTATTGGCTGCAATAAATCTCAAGTTATTCAAAAGGATTTTTCATAATTAATTCGTTTTTCTTGTGCCACAAGTAACGTGAAGTAAATGTTTGATTTTTTCCAAATTTTGGTTTAATCAACACTAAATTGATGCTTCAAAGTATCAATAGAAAATATTCGTCAATTGTTCATTTTATTTCAGATATTAGAAAAGTAGGCTTTTTTTATTTGAGGAAAAAAGTCATTTTCCTTATAAGTCAAAATTAATAACATATTCTCACACTGTGAAAAAAAATCGAATAGAAATTTACAAAATATGGTGAAATTTACAGTGTTTCTGGCTTTATGGGAATACTAAAAGGTTCAATAGTTTTAACCAAAACGTTTAGATAATGATTTCGGTAAAATTAACATTAAAATATGGTTTAATAATCTGTGATAAAATTTGGTAATTTATCATAATTCTTTAGAGCATAGCATAAAAACCATTCATTCGGTTCATTTTTCCTTTCCGTTTTGTATTTCCTACTTAATGTGCGGTAATAAGAACAATAATTTTGAAAATATAATTTCTGATAAACCATTAACATATGAACAGAATAATTACTGAATGAATGGTTTCAATACCATATAATCAAATCTTGATAATCAGAATTACATTTTTTTTAAAACCAGACATGTCATTTCCATACAATACTGCAATTTTGCTGGAAATTCTTCCTTAATGCAAATAAGGATTTTCTCAGAAACAATTATAGTTTTATAAGTCAAGTATAAATAATTTAAATTGTAATAATATTACAAAATATTTAAAAGGTTTAAAATTATAAATTGCCCCTGGCATTTTATCCCTTTTTAGGATAGAAAGATAGATCTCTATCGTTCTGATCATAAGATAAGTTACTTAGAGAAAAACGTAAAATAACAATTTTTATGGTGTAAGTCTAAGCGCAATTTGAGGAAAATTACTTGCAATCAATAAAAAAAAATAATATGCTATCCTACAAACAATATTGGGCATTTTCCGTCAACGGCAGTTTAAAACTAGCTGAATACTCACTTTTCGTACTGGTTGAGAAAAGTAAATCTATACATAATAATAAACGCGGCTGTGTGTGTGTGTGTGTGTCTGTCTGTATTTT
>NC_092206.1:47096621-47103108 GCF_043381705.1 Parasteatoda tepidariorum
TTTCTTAAGCGTTGTAGCTATATAATTTCAAACATCCTCAAGAGCTATAACACATCTGCAGCAGAACTGGATATGAAGACAAAATTGCTGGACAGGAACACTTTAATTGTCCACTAATCTTCAGATTTCCTGCTATGTTTTAAAAAACTTTATTTGTGAAACCTTCAGAGTGGCGGACAGCTGGCCGCCTTAGGTGGCTAGTAACCAATAAAGCAGGATTATTTAACACTAAGAAATGATGCACAAGTGACATAAACTGACATAATTAATTAAGCTTAAACAATTCCATTTTTTAATTTTATTATTTTTTGCTTTTTCCGATGGCTTTATGTTATCAGATCTTTATATTCCGATGACTTTAAGTTCATCTCTTCAAAATGAAGATTAATTATGATCAGCATTATTTGGCACAATGCTGCTGTTTGAGGTATATTTCTGATAGTCATAAACAACCATTTATACACTTATCTAAGGTATCTATGATTTACTTATGCCCTTCCTGGTAGCTTTATGTTATCAGATTAAGAAAATCATGTTTTTTGAAGTTCATCCTTCGAAATAAACATTAGTTATATTCAGTATCATTTGGCGTAATGCTATTGATCAAGGTCTCAAGGTCACATACATCAAGGTTTTCTACATAATAGTAAAAAATTATCATGATCAACAATTTTTGTTTTAATTATCATATTAGAAACTTTTTCCCTTTCAAGGGTCCATAAAACCCTATTTCCACACAGGTATCATCACTGAAATTAAATATGCATCATTGGTGTCATAAGGCAATTTTTATAGTTTTTCTGGAGGAAAAATTATAGTTTCTCCGTTATTTTTGCAATATAAAAAAATTTTTTTTTAATTTTTATTTGTACCTATAACACTAAAACTAGTCAATTGTAATCCCTGTCATAAAAAATCTTCAAACTAATATTGAGTTTAATAATGTTTAAGTAAATATGATATTAATTACTTCAATATACATTTTAAAGGAAACCAGAAAACCAAAGGAAACCGACGATAGCAAAGATAAATAATTAGTAAAAACATGCAATAAAACTAATTAATAAACTGAAGCGCGGAATTTTGGTGCAGATTGGTTCAGAATTCCGGATTTGTACTATATACGTATAGAAAATATTAATATTCTGCTTTTTTTATATTGATTATTAAAACTTTCAGATGGTTATAAGTTTTTCTGGTTCACTATAATTTGCTTCTTACCATCTGCAAAAAGTTTTTGTTGAAAATCATCAGTGAACAGCAATTTGGCTGATATAACTATCTTCGCTGCTAGATATCATATATTTTTTACTTTATATCAGGCGTTGAACAGCAGACAAAATTCCGAGTTTACGACTATCTATGTTAAACTCCATAGTCCTGTAATTTTCAACCCAATCCAAAAAAATAAGGAAGTTCTTGGATCAAGCATTGGGACAAATTAGTCTTCATGGATCACTTTTTAATGGAACTAACCTGCAATCGCGATACATGTGGATGAAAACAACGGAATTCCATGGTTAGACAGATGACAAAGAGATTCTAACTACTAATACATCAGCAACTGAGGATATTTTACGTTTGTACTGTGGTCGGTGCGTGCCGGGAAGGGCAGAATTTGTATCCACCTGTCGTATCGATCACTGGTGTTCAAACATAGGTCAACTCATTGGCAGGCGAGCCCTCCATTACCTACCACGATTCTGTTGGATATAATATGATCTTAATATTTCTCTAAATACAATATTTGTTATGAAGCAAATGATAAATCAAAATGGTAGTCATTAACCGACTGAAGGTTCTGCGCGTAAAAAGTCGTATTTTAACTTGCTGTCCTTTCTGTATGGCAAAACCTGTATTTCCATGTTACTAGATAGAGAAAGAGAGTATAGGGAGAAACATTCTCTCAATTTTGTCATTTTACTAGACCACCAGGGAGTTGAAATCACAATAGAAAATTTAAAAAAAAGAGAATTCAGCGTTGGTTAGGAGAAATATCTGTTTAAGCTGTGTTTTTATCGGAAAAAATCACACCTTTTATTAACTTCCTATCAATAGCATATATCCATCAATTCACACACATTAAAGAAAAAAAAAGTTGAAGAATTTTTCTTTGTGATAATAAATTTTTCATAATTCTTATTTTTCAAATTTTTTTTTAAATAACTCAATATTATAAGGAGAATCTTTCAAGTTCTATTAAATTATTTTCAGAATTTCTACATTAAACGTGAATGGAAAACAAATTATTTAATATTATAAAAATATGTCTTTACAATAATTAAAATATTTTTCTTTGAATCAAAGGGAACTCTTTTATTGATCGGATGGTCATTGTTTCGAATATAAATTTTTATTTTGTATTGAGAAAATAAGACTTTCCATTTATTTCTATATTTTTCATATTTCAATTCCTTTTTTGTGTTTTTTCTAAATCTTACGTTTCTCTTATAAAAGTAACTATTATGATTAGTTATTAGAAATAAAAATAGGTTTATATGCTTTTTTCTTACATGATTTTTATTTTGTTTCATAAGGAAAGAATTTAAAAAATCTATTTTAATTTTGTAACAGGAAATTTGAAATATTGCGAAATAAAGATGATATTTATTATGCTTTATGCACTTCAAATAAAGTTCATTTTTAATATTTATTGTGTAAATGCACTGCAATTATTTTGATTGAAATATTTGTATTGTTCCTCATAAAATTTACATTTAATTATACTTTACAAATTAACTTTAAGAGGTAAAGTTGAAAACAAAATTAAAGTCATTCAATCGACAATTTTGCTTTTGGAGATTCGAATTCATATCCAATAAATACAAATGTGGTAAGCTCAGTTTTCTCTAAAAGCAGCAAAAAGTATATTTTTTTAATAATTTAAGCCAATTATAAATTTTTTAATTAAGCATGACTCTCAGTCAGAACGTATTAATACTAAAAAATGGAATAGCATAAACAATTAATATTTTATTTTCTATTAAATGCTAGAATTGATTTATTTATTTTCTATTAAAGCACTTTTTTGAAATATTAAACAATATACATTTAGAAATTTGTATTTACTTTATAAACAAACAAAGCGATCTGCTCCAGACTTACAAAAAATTTCTGATATTGCTCGGATTCTTTTGAAAATATTTTTTTTCCGTTTTAGTTCGAAATTAATAATGGTAAAGTTTTTTTAGTTAAAAATGATTTTTGTATTAAAACTATGCTCTTGAGATTAAAAAGTAACGTCATGGTTTGTATTTAGATTTGGTATGAATTTTTAACTGAGAAAAATAACCTTGAGTAAATAATTTGTTCAAGATAAGTTTTTTTCATTGATTTAAAATTTTGAGTAAGAACATTAATAATGAGGATTTTATTAGTAGATATTTGTTTTTACATACTTTTTACTCTTTAAATAGCTAATAAGGGAAATAATTCTAAAATTAGTAAACTGTTAGAATTTTCATTTTAAAATTATGATAAATTAATCAGTAACAGTTTGCCCATCAAATTAATAATAAAGAAAATATTTTACCGTTACGGTTTTGAAACTGTTTACAAATAGTATGGTAAAAAAAGCATGGTTTAAAAACCATAAAAAAAAACTTAACTGAACATTGCATCAAGGCCCTTCGTTTGGCAACGGGAGTTAGGCTTAGGTTTTGCTTGAGGTATGCTTTATCAAATGAATTGTGGAATGTGGTTTAATTAGTTTACATGCTTGTTCCACATATCTTAAGAGATAGAAAATACTTGATTTTTGTGTTCAGCAGGTTTATGGTGCTGTCATCTATGTGTGAATGAGAATATCGTATTCTAATAATCCAGGATAGCAAACTGGGAAGTGCAGTATACTAGAAACTATTCATGTGTTGCAGAAAATGGAGAAAAAAATGTGATGTTAATGATGGGACTCGAACCATTGATCTGTCGGTCATGAAATTGACAGATTTGACTTTTTGGCTATAATATGTAACCAGTTGCAAGGACTAAATAGTCTCATAAGATGGGCCTAGTTGGTGCGATGAAATTCTGTTTGTTTAACCATATTAGGTGAAAGCAGTTAATAAATTGTTTTTCTAACAGTTAACAGTAGAATACCATTTAATTTACGGTCATTTGACTGTTTTGTTCGATATGGTAGAATAACAATGAAATAAATTGTTATTTGATCATTTTCCCAAGAAATTTCTAACAGTGCAGCTTAGTATCATTAATTTATAGATTCTGCGCAATATTTTCAAGGATTATTATTTGGAATACTGATGGTGATTATAAAATTATTGTAAAGCACGATTCATAGTTAAATAATTAAATAATTGAAAAGTCGACACAACTAATTAACTAAACTAAACGTATTTATTAAATTGATAATTGTTTGTTAACCACTTGAATGTGATGTTTCATAAAAATGTATATTTTATTAGCAATAATTATTAATTTGTTTCTATTTTCCTTGATAAAAATTAAAATTTCATTTATTTATTTCTGAACTCAACCTTATGTTGCTAGTCCGTAATTATTTCTAAATTAAAAAGTAAGTTTGAAAAAGATCTACAATAGCTATTTAAAACAATTATTTTCTTATTTAAGTATTTGTTTGCATAAAATCTTTAGCTAGAAGGTCTCAAACCATATTAAGTTACTGTACCCTTAAAAGATTTAGAATTGCCTTATGGCATCCCAATTACTTGATATTAGTGTGGTGTATAATATTTAACATATAATTTTAATTTATGTTGTATAAATGTAAGATGGGGGAATATAAACACAGGGAACACAACTCACACTTAAAATGTACTTTTAAGTATTTTAATTGTAATTAATAAGGATGTGTTAAGAATAATATTTAATATTATAAGTTATGCTAACATAAGAGAAAATTAAGATAGATTACCAATCAAACTCGAAGGTACATTGTTGGAAATTTCTTTTAAAAAAAGGTTAAATTGTTATTTGGTAAATTAATATGTTACCATACTCAAACAAAACAGTCAAATAACAGTTAATAAGATGGTATTCAAACTATTAACTGTGTGGAAAACCATTTATTAACTGTTTTCACCTAATATGGTTAAACAACCAGAACTTCAATGCACCAACTAGGCCCATCTAATGAGACCACTTAGTTCCTTGCAAATAGGTGCATATAATGGTCGAGAGGGTTAATCTATCAATCTCATGACTGACAGAACGAGGTGTGAGTCCCAGTGTTGACAACACAATATTTCCTCCATTCCCTTCAACACTTAAAGAGTATCCAGTGAAATGCACTTCCCAATTTGAGACCCTGTGATTAGAATACGATGCATTCATTCACGCATAGATGGCAGCACCACAAAGTACTAAACTATCTCCAATATAGTTTAACATTCATGGTTTTTAACTATACTAGCTGTAAATAGTTTCAAAACCGTGAAGGTAAAAAATGTACTATACCTTGAACTTTACGGTTAATTGAACGTACGGACTTCTACTGGTTATTTTACGATAATTTTAGAATGAAAATTCCAACAGTGTATACTAATTAGTTTTGTGCGATTGGTTAGCCCTTGCTGTTCATTATATTAGGAAGACAGGAAAATAAAGTCATTTCGGCTCATTAAATATTCGTTATTCTTAAAAACCAATTCATTTTTACGATCCATTTCGATTTATTTTCGATCCTGAATTTAATGGTTATTGCTAATATATTATTGAATAAAATATTGATATATGAATATATTATTGAATAAAATATTGATATATGAATATATTATTGAATATAATATGGTGAATATTGTATTATTGAATAAAAATAAAATCTTGATAACAAATATCAAATGCATCGAAACTACATTACTTTCCGGTCCCCCTAATATAAAATTTTAGACAGTGGATAAAAGCTGTTAGCATTTCTATTTCTTTATTTATTTTTGGGCGTTTTTTGCTCTTTAGACACAGTTAAAACACCAGCTTTGGACATACTTTGGAGTAGCACAGAAAACGAGAGTTTCCCCAGTTTCTCAACGTATAATATAAAATGCATATTTTGCATAAATTTAAAAATTTATCAACTTTATCAATTCTACCTTGTAACTATTTCCCCCTCTTTTTAAAATGTAAGAGGTTATTATTGAAATACAAATATTAGACTTAAGTCTAAAAACACTAAAGTTTCTTTAACTTCAGGTCTAATATTCTTCGTAGGTTTTCTTCGTGTAATTAGTGGTCTAATTTTCGTCTAGTTCTAATATTCTTCAACGGCTCTTTTTCTTTAGCTCTATTGCACCTCAGGGTTACGGTAGACACTTTGGAAACTTCTTCATTATTACTATTATTAAACATTAATTTAGGATGCATGCACACTAACTTTTGAACTAAAATTAATCTTTTAATCAAACATGAACGAGCATAGAGAGTATATTGATATAAATTCAAACTAGGCATGAAAAATGAAAAAGTGAATAGGAATTAAATGTTATAAAATTACATTACATATATATATATA
>NC_092206.1:47103608-47108684 GCF_043381705.1 Parasteatoda tepidariorum
AACCAGTGTATATATATATATATATATATATATGCAGTTACCTTTGGCTTAATATGCATTTAAGGTGCTAGTTTTGAAGGAGGTGAAGGAGGAGTTAAAAATTAGAATATTTAAGTGCAGTTGTGCTGTGTAATAATTTATTTATCAATAAAGTTCATTTGTTGAAGAAGACGATTTTGAAAGGTGACCAAGCTGGTCACCAAAAGTGGCTTGTATTTTCACATAATTTTCAGAATTTTACATAATGCGTATTACTGCTTTCAATAACTTAAGACGCATAAGTTTGTCGCCTAATGTCAAAATGCCAGATGATTTCGGTCTATGTAAGAGAATTTTGCTGAAATAAGAATACTAGCCTTCTATATTTTGTTATCCGTTCAGCTTGCAAAGCGAGCACAGATTACGCAGCTTTCAAAAAGGAACAGCAATATTTGTTCCTGGGGTTTAGTTCGGTAGCAAATAGGATCGGTAGACTTTTAGTTGGCAGTAATTATTTTAGTTGGATAATTTATACGCGGGAAGAACACTGTTATAAATTTGTCCGAAAAAGATCATATGACATTTTATCTAATTGTTATTTTACCATGTCCAACCGAAGCAGTAAAACAACTGTAAAAAGTGGTATTCAAGCTTTTAACTGTGAGAAAATTCGCTTAATGACTATATTTCTAAAATAGTGTTAAACAATAAAAATTTTATTTGTGCCAACTAGACCCACCTTATGAAGATACTTTGGTTGAACGGAGCTTTGAATCCCAGCGTTGATACCATATTATTCTAGCAACGCATGAAAAGTTTCCAGTTTCCTGCATTCTAAAATTGCTGACCTTGAACTGAGAGCATACGGAAGTCTCATTCTTGCTTTGATGGCAGCACCACAAAGCTGTTTAACACGAAAAGTCTAGTATTTATGATCTTCTATAATAGATGGCACCGCTAGAGATAATAGTTAAACGGTTCATTTAACAAAATACAACTCAACCGTAACTTAACTTCAATGCTCATTTTTTAGCGAAAAGCGTAGCCCAACCCAACTCTAATGTCCATGTAAATGGTTTGTTACGGTTTTAAACGGTTTCTTATGGTTCTGGTTTTGTATGGTTACAAAACCGCATTGTTTTGCTTTCATGGTTTTTTCAACCATACTAGTTGTTAATGGTTTCAAAACCGTAAAGGTTAAGAAATGTTCCTAACTGTATGTTTTTATGGCTATTTGGATAGACAGATTGCTACTGGTTATTTTATCTTAATGTTAGAATGGAAAGCTCCCCAGTGTTCAAGACAATAAAGAATGAAAAAAAAACTTTTTCGCTCTTGTCTAGCATATTTTTCCCATGCTGAAAGTTATCGTTATAAGCTTGGTTTCAAATAATAAATTTTCGTATTTTTTCTTCAAACACAAGAGAAAAGTTTTGTCTGTTATCTGTTTAGTTGCATTTAGTTACTGAAAATATTACAAAACTAAATAAACGACTAAACGGGAGATTAAATAATAACATATTGCAAATCAATAAAACGATATTGCGGTATCTTTTTATCAGCTTTCTTAGTATATACATCATTAACTGAGTTCAGCTACAAATGAACGTCGGAAATAATTATGAATAATAACTATTAACGTTGTATTTTGGACTTTGCCAAGGTTTCCAAATAATCTAATCTACGTTCCTTGAAATATTGAATGCATAGATAGAATAAGATAAATTTCCTAATAATCTAATGACCTACAAAGAAAACGCTTAGAGCTAAAGTGGATCAAGTTGAAAAGTATAAAAAAAAAGTTTGTTTATTAGGGATTAACAGTTGATAATGATTTATTTTCAGAGCCCTGGTGAACCAAGTTCATTAAATGAAACAAGTTCTTGAACCAAGTTGCAAAAAATCACTGAGAGATTTAACTAGTCTTAATAAATTATAACCTTGATTATCTCCCAACCATAGTTTATGAACATCAACTGCTTTATCTATAAGCGCCTCGAATGATGATGGATTTTTTATCTTTTGATATTGTTTGTCTAAGAGAAGATCTTCATTTTTCATAATAGGTTTTATGTAAACGTTACGTTGTTTAAGATGTCTATTTCTCTCAATCTATTTTGTTGAGAAACTGGAATTACGTGGGGAAATATCATATTTAGACCGTGAAAGATAACTCAAGCATTTTGAACTGTATTTGAATGATTGAATAAGTTATTCTTATTTTTAAGTAAAAGAAATTATTTGATATTAAAAGAAATATTTTTATTTGTTGCTTAATTAATATTTAAACACAAAATAGTGAAAATAAATAATATTTTAAATTTAGAGGCACAGTTTGAAAATTTGAAATTAAATATTTATTTTAATAATACAATTTTCAACAATCACACTGCGTTAAAACTGTTCATGGAACTGAGTGAACGTGATACGAAAAACACGAGTTTGGTAAGGTTGAGAAAAAAATTTAAAACATTTTAATGAATTTTAATATTATAAAAATACAATTAGCATGTAATTATTTATGGTATTTATTTTAATGTTGAAATGTTATAAATGTGAAATTTTATATTTATTATTTGGCCGACCGACCTATGTTGAGGTCAGAGAATTGGCCTTGCATCGAAAAAGTTCTGGATTCGAATCCCGGGTAAAGCATGGACGTTCCTTCATTCTCTGTACTATCTATCATTACTGTGTACAACGTTGGTGGCCCACCTAATATACGCCCCTGAAAGAGTGGCTAACAAATCTGCACTTAAAATGCCTATATGATGTAGGTAATTCTCCAGCTGGGAATTGGAAAAAAATTATAATTTTCTTTTTTTTTTATCGATTAAACACACCACGTTTTATCGATTAAACACACCACGCAAAAAATAATTAAGATACGACTTTGCTTAAGTCTAGGATCTCGCATTCAAAATAAATTGAATTGTACAGTTATCGTTAAGGAATGCTGGGTTTTAATGAAAAAAAATCGTATCCAATTTAAAATCCATAATGAAGATTAAAAAACAAAATAAAGTGTTCGTACATTTTAGACAGAATAACAACTTCATAAAATATTTTACGTTTTAACATTTTGTATATATAAGCTGCAAGTTAAAACAAATCACGTGCTGCTAGTGTGCTAGTTCGAGTGATGTGCGTTGAGTGTCAAAACTTAAAAGCGTTAAGAATCTTTTTAAAAGGCGGAAGTCGTAAAATCATTGTAATAATTATATTAATTACATTACGTTATAATTATTAATCAACTTATTATCAACTAATTTTGGTGTAAATGGACGGAAATTAAAAATAATAAATTTAAAATAACATTCATCTGCAACCGTTTTGAAACTTCAAAATGCATCTACGCTGCTTCGCTTCACCTAAATTATGGATGTGCCTTATGCTGGTCATCTGCAGCTTCAGGACAACGAACCGGTACGGTCCATGGATCTCAAATAGTACCAGGCTGCCTAAGGATCATTAAATTTATTTTACATTTATTTATTGAGGCATATTTCTCTTGGGTTTGTGTGATTTTCCATGGGCGAGAGGTTAACCCTGAGATTGATACAGCAGATCACAACCAATCTGTGTGAAGCGGGGATTTCTGCAGTGACAGCAACTAAAGCGAAACACCGGAATATACTGGACATAAGCAACACAATTCGGGTGCCATTGTCTCCTATTACCCTTAAATGGAATCGTCTCGTTACAAAAAACGAGCTCAGGGTTCTAATTGATTTTAACTTTCTAGTGAGTTAAAATATTAAATCACTTTAGATTCATTTTTCGATGCAACTGTATTTTACTTAGAAGGCATACATGTTTAAATGTAATTAATTATCAATAAAAACTATCTAAATTATAAGTCATCAACGTTTCCTCCCCTCAGTGGGCCGTGATTAAATTATCAAATGATGACCACTTCCCGATAATAAAACGGTTGGGGACCACTGCCATGGGATGTAACATAGAGTTAAAGGGTACATCCATTCATGAAGGGAAAGATGATAATTATTCAGTTGTTTAGAAGCACTTATTCAGTTATCGTTGCAAATAAATAATTTAAAATAGATGACTAAATTTGGCTAAATAAAAAAAATAACGCAACAGTAAAGGGTTAGTGCATGTAACTGATGATTGGCTTAAGGAATTTCATCGTATTCATACAGAAGATCTCTATGAAATATCACCCAAAGGGACACCAATTTATCACCAACTACTATTTATAAATCATGACGCTTCAACATGCAATCATGATTGTTTGTGTTTGTGTTTGATTTAAGAAATCAAATAGTTTAAGAAAAAAAAACTGATGGCTACTAATTTCTTTCTTTGAGATTTCTGATGAAACTACTAAATTAGGGTATTGTAGATTTCTACTTCTTTCCCAAGTTTATAAGGAAATTGAATCATTCGATAGTTCAGAAAAAAGCATTGAAAAAGAGACACAGTGAAAAAAGCACAGTATAAAAAGCTATGTCTTAGAACTTCCGAGTAAATTATTTTTTTAAAAAACTTCTGTTGTATACCGTTGAATTTAAGTGAAAAAAAAATCTTCTCGCAATAATAAATTGCTTCAAATTGAAAGTTTAATTTAAATACATGATAGAAAATCTACATAGAACAAACGATAGTGCTAAAACTACAGCAATCCATGGTAATGACATTTAAAAAACTGTAATGTAAATTTTACCAAATAAAAAGTTTTTATTTAGTAAAGCATCTGTGCTACACAATTTTTCCAAATATATCAAATTTTACCGTACTTTATTGTTAATTATAAAATTATATCTTATTGTTAATTTTAAAGATAATTACCAAAGTGATCTTCGGTAAAAACTTAGCAAGCTTTTTATTCCCATAGATCCAGAAATACGGTATATTTACCATATTTGGGTAGTTTTCCTATCGTTTTCTTATTGTAGGTTAACCAGATAAAATTGTTACGTTTATTTAAAAGCCTTATTCATATTTATTTAAAAAAAATAATTTATGTTATTATAAATAGTACACTTTATTCGTACGTAATCATTGTTTAAATTTAAAAATGGAAATATATATATATATATATATATATATATATTCAACAATATAAATAAATAC
>NC_092206.1:47108882-47156012 GCF_043381705.1 Parasteatoda tepidariorum
AGATAGATAAACATATAGATAGATAGATAGATAGATAGATAGATAGATAGATAGATAAGTGTGTGTGTATATGTAAATATAAATAAATGTATATATATATATAAATATATAAATAGGATATCATTGCTTAGAGATTTCCCTCAAAGATAAACAACTTTTTAATAAAGTGATTTTGGTGTTAAAAGCACGGCAGAATTTGAAAACAAGTTCTAAAGAAATATATATTGCCATAATACTCTACTATAATACTCTAACACAATAACAGAAATGAAATAAATGGACTTACTATAAGAATGAAAGTCCCAAAAAATTCAGCGAGAAATTCCCGAATTGATTGATTCTGAATTTTAAGCTTTTTCAGGAATTGATACCCGGGTGGAGATCCCATACTCTAGCTAGAACAAGAACGTTGCTGTGTCTGTTGATACCGAAAAAGCAATAAACCAATCTTAGAAGATGCGACTGTTAGACGATTTATTGGATATGATTTCAATCAACGCAGAAGGTCAATTGGGCGACACATTCGTGGAGGAAAATTTTATCTTCTTTGTGAATTCTTTTTGTCTATTATATCACAGAAGTGTACTCTTGATTTTGATTTGGTAGAAGAGCATTAACCCGAGACTTGATTTCGGCACTTTGAAGACTATAATAGAAAAATTGGTGTCGTTCATTTCTCTTTCGTTTTGTCAATTGTGTTTAATATTAACTGATTCTTGTGTAATTTTGTTTGGTATTTTTCTCTCGCTTATAGTTTGAGGATGTTTGAAAAATACAGAGACTTAATAAAAAAAATTTTTACTTTAAAGAAATTATTTCACTTTGCTGTTTTCAATTACTTTTTTAAATAAAAATATTCACATTACGAATAGAAATTTCCTTTTCTTGATATACTGGGCAAAAAAATGAATTAACCTGTATACCTTTTAATTTACTGTTCGGATTTTTGAGCACTAGGGCTAAACCTTATTGATTTGCGGGGTTGACTTCAAGTAGGCTAATTAATTATTCCAGACGATATTTTAAGTTACATAATCGAATCGAATTCAAAACATAGTCTCTCTAAAAAAACATTCCATTTTTTTGAAGTTTTAGTTTTTTGATCCCCAAAATAAAGAGGACCACAGTTTCAATGGTTCGTACAAGAGAACAGTCCAAAGTTTAGATCTCTTAATGTTGATTTAGTTTTTGCGTATTTCGAGATAGATCTGGAACGTTTTGAGAGAATCTAAAAATTTTTGCGCACAATTATGAAATTAGTTTATTCAAAGATAATTCCAGGCAAAAAAGCAACTTTTAGTAAATATTTATTATTTTTCATTATTTTATTTAATAAAAACTGAAAATATTTCGAATTGCAAGGTATATAATTTTTACAACTTTTTAAAGAATGTAATTTTAGATGACAAAATACAAAATTTGTGCAAACTCACTTAAATACTTTCTTAAAAATTGAGTATTAAAAAGTCGTATTTTTAAAATGCAATTTCTCAGGAATTATTCGATTAATTTCCCTGATTTTTTTTTTTTGCCATGCAAAACTTCATTCTTCAAAGTAATATAAAAATTGTATAATTTACAATTCAAAATATTTTCGTCTCGCATTAAATAAAATAATTAAAAAAAATAAATATTTACTAAAAAGTGTTTTTTGCATGGACTTATCCTGTGATAAACGAAGAAAGTAATAATTAAAATAGCACTGGTTAGTAAAAAGTACATGTTCTAATAGAGATAACCATGTCATCTAATTTTTCCTAGAAAATTGGATGTTTTGAACTTCTAGATGTTAAGTAACCAGTACCCTTAAGATATATTTTTCGAGTCCTTTAGTATGAAACTTACACTGTATTGGTCGAATCAAAAGACGGAAATGCTGTCATAATTTGACAGTTCGCTATTGAGGAAGGAGAGATTTGAAAAATAAAAACTGGTTTGATTGTATGTCGAAACTTGAAATGTTTTTACAGTCGCCTTTCATCATTTCTTAGCTTACTTCTGTAATTAAAAATATTTTGATGCTTTTAAACCAGCCTTTCTTCTTAATGTTTCTTCAAGTTTGGATAACGTTTTCTTTTCATCTTTGCTTAAATATTTATTTTCAAACCCTATTATACAAATTATTCCAATTTCAATGTAACAAAAATTCTAGAGATATTCTAGAAGACATTCTAAAGATAAAAGTTGTGATTATAGAGAATTCGGCATATTCTCATTTTTTTTCTTAAATCATGCGTTTAATTCAATGAATTATAGAGCTTTGATTTAAAAGAAAGTTAGAAATAAACTTCAGTACGGGCGCATAAAATATTCAAAGAGTACTCTTAACAGAACGTGCAGAGGAAAAATGTATGAAAATAATGTATGCAAAATTGCTTTTTCTTACGAAAGAAAATGGAAAAAGTTTCTAGGATACAAACATCTTGAAAGCTGAATTTTAGATGCAAAATTTATCAAATGCATGCAAAAGAAAAATTTTACTTTTTGTACATTCGAGTTTCCATTTGCATGAAAGACAATGTATCTGCATAACTTGCTTTATGGATTTCATAACATATTTTATATTCGTGTCTCAGCGAATAATTTTCAGAAATTGTGAATCAATTTGAATTGTTGAGTGTGTTCTTGTGTCCTTATTTAATAAATGTGGTTTAAATGCTGATAGGTCTTGACAAGTCCTATTGATGTACTGAGGTACTTAGGAAATTCCAAAGGGGAATCGGAATCGGAAGTACTTTAAAAATTTGTATAGTCTTGAATGATAAAAAGTTTATTTCATAATTTTAATCACTGATCTTTTGTTTGTTTTTGTATATTGTAAATAATGCCGCTAAGTAATTTCAGAAAACTTTTTAATATGCTTTTAAATATTATTGTAAAAGAAACATTTAAAAAAACTAATTTATGGCGTTAGTAAAACTTTATGATAACATATAAAAATAATTATATTTAATTAAAGAGAAAAAAAATAACTTGAACACAGGGCTCGAAAAACCACCCGTCCGCCCGTCCTCGGCGGTCAAAAATTCTCCGCGGACAACGAATATCTCGAATCCGACGTCCGCGCTGACGGCCATTTTCCCGTTAATGTTGTTGATAAATTTTCAATTTTTGTTATCTTACAAGAGTGTAGCGCCTCACTTCTAAAATGACCCTCTAATCTAGAAATACAGCAACATACTGCGCATGGTGGAATTGATGTTTTCTCTGTCTCGCGTACTGCAGCGGTTGAAAGGGACTTTTCAACTATGAACATACAAAAAAAAAAAAAAAAAAGNAAAAAAAAAAAAAAAAAAAAAAAAAAAAAAAAAAAAAAAGGAAACATTACGTACTGGTCTTAAACAAGAAGCGTTAAACGCAACTATGACCATCTACCTAAATGGAAATCCCCTTTCAGATTTTTGTGCAAAAACCTCTGTAAATCATTAGCTTGATTGTGGAACTGGCAAACGTCATATTTGATTCATTGTAAAAACGCAGTACCCTCGGATAAATTGACATTCCAGATAACTTGACATTTGTCATTTAAATTATTTCATAAAAAAAATAAATTATTTTATAAAAGAAATACTAGGTTCCTATTAGTAACCTAGTATTCCTTTTATTACTGTATAATGCAATCCTAGTATTTGTAATCCTAGTAACTACCAATTCATTGAGCAATTTATATAAATGTTTGTAATAAATAAGAGAAAATTATATTTTTATTTATTTAGAAGCGACGGGTTAGTTTCAAAAGAGGACGGGTACATTGTTGGGCAAGCCGTCTTCGGGGACGGGTAAAATTTTTGAGTTTTTTCGAGCCCTGCTTGAACATTTTATAATAATTGTTGAATAAATTTTTGTTAACAAATTACATTTAAAAAATATTGCGTATTGTTATACTATATATTTAGTTTAGAGGAGCACGGGGAACTGCAAATAGAATAGTAAAAGTAACATTTGGATAATGCATAGTCTGTCTATGTAACGAATTAATCTCACCTGCCATCTGGAGCACTAAAGATAACTATGGCTGCAAGGTAAAGCTATTTCAAGTTGCTGTGGGAGGCAAATATTTTTTCGACCCATTTTGTCAGGGATCTGTGGAAGAAGCATCGAAATCTTTCACAGATCCCTGGCAAATCGAATCTTCCTAAGAAATATCGAAATCTTCTTTCCTGAAATGCACTCTTTCTGGTTTCCATTGCAATAGACAATTCCAGACTCTATGGCGGAAAAGTATTTTAGGTGGATTTGATGCTGTGTAATATATTCAAAAATTATTGAACAATATATTTGTTATAGATAACTCACAAAAGTTTAACTCGCAAACATTTGTAACTTGAACATTACAAGATATATTTTGCAAAATATTTTAATCAAAAAAGTTTGACATCCGGTGAGTATGAAGTTTTATTTAACCTTATAATCTTCACCTATTGCATGGTTACTTTTCTTAAATATTTTTATATTATATTTGGATTGGAATGGCTCAAGAAATAGAGACAACCCAGTCCAATGAGGCAACCCAGGTTTGAATCCCGAGAATGACTCTAGTTAATATTATGGTTTTGAAAGTATACTAGATGTAAATGGATAAAAACAGTATAGTTTTCTATTCCTACTTTTTAACAACAGTAGTTGTAAACGATTTCAAAATCGTGAAGGTAAAAAGTGTTCTTTACCGTAAACTTTACGGTAAATTGGATAGACAAACTGCGGCTGGCTATTTTACCATAATTTTAGAATGAAAATTCTAAGAATGATCGTTGAAAAGTGTTTAAAAAATGAAATTTAAAAGAAACTGCGTATTTAAATTAAAATTTAAATGTTTCCTGAAATAAAGATTAAAAAAAAACATTATTTTCTTCTGATACTGAAAGCGCTCCGATCAGTTTGAAAACAACAATACCGATAATTATCGTAAAAAATTTCTATTCAAATAATTTATTCAACAAAATGAGTACAATACATATACAAGTCAACAAACATACGATGAAACATCAATAAACTTTCAAGTACATTTTGAAAAACTGATTACAAATTTGCAAATATTTGGCAAAAATTACAACATTATCTATACTATGAAAAAATTCACTTTACCAAAGTATTTTTTAAATCGGTTGGCACATTGGCTTTTTTTAAAAATTCTTACATAAACAGTGAAACAACAAACACTGTCCCAAGCAAATTTACATTGAACAAATATATCAATATTTTATGTGTACATACATATTTATATACTTGATATATCAACATTCAGTTCTGAAGGCCATTCATGTAGAAGCTTTAATGTATAAGCGTTTACCATATACTTTTAAAATCGGAAGAAAAAAAGTACGCGTACAAATTGTTAAGTTAACCGAATTCATAATTAAAATGCATAAAAAATAAGATATTAATAAGCTATTATGTTGATTTTTTATTGTGTTATACACTGCCTTGATAAAAAAAAAGCAACACAGCATTTCATAGTTTTCACTTTTAGACATAAAGCTTTTATTTTTGACTGTTAGAAAATTCTACGGCAGATTTTCGTAAATGTTTCATGGTAGATATATAAGGAAATGCTTCGTTATTTTTGCCAGTCTGGTGATTTCTTTTCTTTCAGATTTCTTTTTTGGGTGTTCTCCTACATTTTTATTTCATTTTTAAAATCAATTGCTTTTATATAATTGAATCCAATTGATCTTAAATTCAAATGAATCCTGGTAATGATTGAAAACTCGTGTTGTTTCCCATGACACATGGGCAAGATAAGCACGCCAGTCATTGGCTGTTGCGAATTAAGTCATGAAAGTGCGCTTTTCGTTCCATAAAAGATCACAGCAAGGTGAAAGTACGTTTTAGCTCAGAATTTCACTGATAGATGGCAGCACCACTGATTCGTGAGGCCAGTTCCAAAATTTTGACACAGATCTGAATTTGATGAAAATTTATTACAGAGCCCTGTACCCATAATACAGGATGCAGTCAATGATGGACCACAGATATCGCATATACTCGGTGGGTCTTAGCGGAAACGCGGATTGAACCCCGGTCCTTCTGAACCGGAATCCGATTCTCAAAGCACTGGGATAACGTGGTCTTGTAAACTCATTAATTCATATACAATTCTTTTATTTTATGTTCTATTTTATCTTGTTAATCGCTTTCAACTCCAAGCCAAATAAAATTCGCGTCCTCACACAAATAAAGGTAGCAATTTTCTCCTTAAATGAAATGGTTTAATCAGAAACGAAGAAATTTCGTGAATTCGGAGTATCCACTTTTTACAATGTAGTTAAGGGAGGAAAATTCTGTTCAATACCATTACTTTTATTCTAACTGAATTAAAGGGAAATGATCTGTCTTTCTTTTTTACAAATTGCAAGTTCTATCAAAACATTTCATTTTTTTATGTTTACTAACCGGTTTAATAATCTTTGCGGTAGATTAAGGATTCTAAAGAATAAAACTCTTATTGGTTTTACGATCAACTATCTTAGATCTGTATTTCATCTCTTTTTGTCAGTCATTTCGTCCCGAGATCACACAATTTGTGACTAATCATAAACTAACAAATATTTATCAAAACTGCTTACTCACTCATACAAGGAAAGATTTCACAAAAGTTAGTAAAAATGTGTCAAAATAGTTCCTAAGCAACAATCTAATTATAAAATCCTATGTATTTGAAATGGAACAGCATATACTCTTTTTTGAGCAAAATTCATAATGAGAGAGAAGCTCATTATTTGTCGGTGATATTTTGGTTAATAATTTAGGCAGGGACAGTATATGCAAAAGTATGGACAAAATTACCACATTGTGATAAAATGTACCGGATTGAACCCCGGTCCTTCTGAACCGGAATCCAATTCTTAAAGCACTGGGCTAACGTGGTCTTGTAAACTCATTAATTCATATACAATTCTTTTATTTTATGTTCTATTTTATCTTGTTTTATGCCACTGTAGAAACATCGGAAAGTACGGTACTTTTAACCGAAGTGCTTTGGTAACGACTTTTTGATAAAATAAGCAATAACATAAGGTGTTATTACCAAGCTATTAGGTAGTAAATGTGATAAAAATATACAATTTAATTATGATAAGAAGCATAATTAGGAAATTTTTATTTACGAATAAAATCTGGTTACCTAAATCGCTGCCATACGAACGGAAAAATTACGAACTTAATGGTTTAAATATTGTATATTTTGATTTTATTAGCAATTTTTAAAATTTTTTTTAATCTGAAATGTTATTACCATACAAGTGTAGTAATTTTATCAGATTTTTTTCTCCGTGTAAAAAAATTTAAAGTGAATGGAATGTATGCCATGATGTGTCATTGTGGCGACCACTATATAAAGCTTCCCATCTCTCCCCAAACTGAACAAAATTACATACAAAATTATATAACAAAAATTCACTATGGTGGCTAGAGTCGGTGATATTCGAACTGATATTCAAAAACTGGTTACCCAAATCATTACCATACAAGTGGAAAAATTACCAACTGAATGGTATGAATATTATTTATTTTGAATTTATTAGCATTTTTTAAAAATAAAATGAAAAATAAATCAGAAATTTTATAACCATAGAATTGAAGTAATTTTATCAGTTTTTTTCTTCTCCATGTTAAAAAAAAATTAAAGTTAATGGAATGTATGTCATGATATGTCAATGGGACAACCTGTATCTCGCCCCGAACTGTGGTGGTTAGTATCGGTGATATTCGAACTGGTTTTCGAAAACTGGTTATCTAAATCAATACCATACAAGCGGAAAAACTACCAACTGAATGGTTAAAAATATTGTATATTTTGAATTTATTATCAATTTCTTGAATTTTTTTAATCAGAAATATTATTAGTTATTACCAAACAAGTGCAGTAATTTTATCAGATTTCTTCCTCCATGTGAAAAAAATATTAAAGTGAATGGAATGTATGCCATGATTTGTCATTGTGGCGACCACTATATTAATCTTCCCATCTCTTCCCGAACTGCAGTGTATAACTATGGTGGTTAGAGACGGAAGGCCTGGGCTCGGCAGCCAACAAACATTTCTTCCTCTACATCATTTTAGAGACTGTTAATTTTGCTCAAAAATGGATATAGGCTGTTTCATTTTGAATACATTAAAATTTGACTCGTACGTGTTTCGAAGTTATTTTGACACAATTTTGCCTTATTTTAAGAAAACCTTTCTTGAAAGTGTTTGCCTTCTTAACGTGCATTTTTATATTTGAATTTAAAACCTATTACAAAAAATTTATGTCGGGATGATATAGGGGCTAGCTCTCCGTATAGTCAATAAGGCTAATGAGTTTGGTCACTACTGATGACTGAGTGCTCGTTTACTCATAGTCCTTTTTTTATTTTTATGTTGTACTTCATAAAATAATAATTTTTCTTTATCATCCCTAATGTTTTTGACTGAATTCCCAATCTTATATAAGTAAAGATAGAAATATCAGGCATCTTCATGATAGAAATATCATGAAGATATAAATACCATATCATCTTCAAACACTCGAAGCACTTCTCAGAAAACAATGACATTTTCCTGAATCTTAATAATCCATTTCTTAAAATAAGTAAAAAATTTTATGTTGTATTTTTTTTTCATGGTTAAAAATAGCACGCTAACGGTTCATAAATTAATGTCAATTATTGCATTAACTCATTGGTAGATATTATTGTTTTTATTCTGAATTATATTTTATGTAACATCCTATAAATAAACCTAAATATCCATAATGTTGGAAATGATATAATAAGGATTACGTTTGCATTATGTGGGTATACTTTATGTTTATGTCTTTATAACTCATGTATGAAAACTCACATAGTGCAACATATTTTTTTTTACCAAGCAGTGTATTTTATTTGTATGTGAACTGTCGTAAAAAAGCACATATAGATTATTAAATACTAAGCGGTATGCTTTAATGGCTAAAAAAATAACAAATCTAGTTTTCTTAGTTTTTCATAATTTTTTAGTTAATTAATGTTTTTCTTGTTAATTAGTGTTTTTCGTTTTAATTAGTGTTTTTAATGTTAATTAGTGTTTTTCTTGTTGATCAGTCTTTTTCTTGTTAATTAGTGTTTTGTTAATTAGTGCTAGTCTTGCTATTTATATGCAAAACAAAAGCAGAGAAATATGTTTAATAAGTGAAATTTTTTTATAAAAATATATTATCAAAATTGTCCTTATAATACAAACCAAATTCTAATTCTCAATAACACTTATAAAACACTTCGATTTCTAGAAATTGAAAAAAAAAAGGTATTATAAGCCTTTTATTATACTTTTGAAAAATTTAAATAAACTAATATCATATATTTGTTACATTATCCGTTCGAATTCGTTATAAAACTGCCTTAATGGGAAAAATTTACTAATATGTTCAATTTTTATTTAATTATTATTTTTTAAAGTGATATTTTATCGCTGAAACATATTAGCGTATTTAAACCAGAGCTAATATATTCGTATTGTTGCGTTTAGAAATTTCACTAATATTTTTATTGTTAGAAATCGCTTTTTAAAAATTCTATAACTAATACTGGATGTTTTTTTTTATGTATATTACAAAAAGTTCATTAAATCAGTATTGTTTGGTTACTTTTATTGTTTTGTTAATTTTATTGTTTTGTTACTCGTATTGTTTTGTTACCTTCAACAATGCATTTTGCATTTCTTGAATTAACAAATTTAGACGAGTGATTGGCAACGTAGAAAGCAGGAATTAAATTATATTCACCAAAATTCCTGATAATAATGTGACTGTTTTGTTTTCAGGTTGTATCAAAAGAAATAATGAATTTAAAAAGAAATAATGAATTTTTAAGTTTGGATGTATAAGAATAATAAGTTAAAAATTTTGGGAAAAGATGGAAAATAATATAATAACGATTAATGAAAAGAGAAGAAAACTTCTTAAAGTAAGATATTTTTAAAAATCTTTTACAAAAATCTTTCTACTTAAAAAATTTATTTAAAAGCCGGAAAACAAAATAATGAAAAGATATAATCTCGTCAACAGCTAACTCGATTGTATCAAAAAAAAAGGAGTGCTTTCGAATATTGTGTTAATATAGGCAAAGCAAAAATTACCAGTATGAAAGAATTATTATTATATGATTATTATTATTATTATACACATTATTTTTTTATTAAAGATTACATTAAAAATTATTCTTCCTAATTTTCTTCTTTTAAAATGAAACAAAGCAAAATTCTTTGAACTAACATTTCTAGTTTTTATGTCCCTTGGTGTTCCAGAAGAAATGAAAACTGATTGAATGTAAGAATGCTTTAGGCATATTTGCAATTATATTTACAAAACAAATTAATATTATATTATTTCAAATTCATTTAAATATGATATAGAATGAATAATAGGTAGATATTAATGATTTTGGAAATCTTCTGCATTATTTCGTATGCAGTGTATAAATCGAAATTTACTTAAGAAATAAACATTTTATAGTTCATGCTACGATTCTGTTAAATTCTCAAAATATTTACTGTAAAAAACTTTATTTTAAAAGTTAAATTTAATATTTTACCTTTATAGACGATTTTTTATTATATTCGATGATTTTTTTAAATATTGGTCTTACGCTCGTTAGGTTATAAATAAAAGAAAACAAATTTATTCTTACAATTTACTTCCTGGGTAAATAATATGTTATGAATATAATAAAAATATATTAATACCAATTAAGTGAAATTGCCTAATTAAGTGAAATATTGTTTCATGCAGCAATGTTTCGTATTGCATGACCTGAAATTTTAAATAATATGCAAATTATGATTTTTTTCTCACAAACCGGAGAAAATAATATCCTCCTGTTTTCGAAACAGTTCGGAACATTCTTTTGAAAATTCTGTTTCGTTTGAAGATTTAAATATTCCAATTTCATCTTCTCTTGGTTGGAAAGTAAAGTTCATGTGAGTTTTGTTAATTACAGATGAGCCGCAGCATGGCTTTATACCTTGTGACTTTCACTGAAAGAAAATAAATAATTATAAAAACATGGTTTTCAGAGTAGAAACTCTAGATGGCGCAAAGTATCGCATTTACATTTTGGGAGCATGTTTTTAATAATGCAGGAATGTACTTTGATTCAGAATTGTTTCTGGAACGTAATGTTGGCAATGTAGCATATGTTGACAGCGATGAACTAGATCCTTAATTAAAAGCGATGAACTAGATCATTTCTTTGAAAACGACTATAAAATAAACAGTGATCCAGTTTCGACATAGTTACGATGGGTGATCTAGTTACGCCACTGATGTAGTTTCTGACGCATCAGCTAGGTTAACTGTTACTGTATATTAACTATTTATGTTTAGTTTCAGTTTGTATTTATGTTTTAGTTTCAGTTTGTGTTCTATGGTATAATTCTTTCTTTGCTTTACGTTGTTATGTTTAAAATAATAAAACGTTGTTAAGTTTAATAACGCTGTTTTTCTTTCAAAAATAGAGTTGTGTTGCAGTTCTAATTTTCGTGTTTTAACAGCATATACACTGTTAGAAATTTCTTGGAAAAAATGGTTAAATAACAATTCTACCATTCCGTTCAACGCAAGAAGGGTTTCCAGTATCCTGCACTCTCCAATGCCCATTACCTAGTGAAAAGTCTTTCGCCTATGTCCGGTAAAATTTGTCTTTCGCGCTTTTTAAACCGTGCTAGTTGTAAATGGTTTCAGAACCGTAAAGGTAAAACAAAATGTTACTTACCATAATATTTACGGTTAATAGGAAGGAAGGACAGCTTCCGGTTATTTTACCGCAATTTTAGAATGAAAAATCTATCAATGTATGTAAAGGCAAAGATCTATTTGTGAACACTATATTTGCAACTACATTTTACGGAGGGAGTTCTCTCTCGGATATTGCCTTTCCGATTAGATTCCTGAGTTTAGATTTCCACTCATCCTCTAAGTATATTGATGACTTATCTCTTACCTTGATAGCAATAACGAAAGTCCCATGTTTATACCCGATTTCTTATTGATTATCCAATTACCCAATATTGATTATCCAACTTGCATTGATCATCCAATACATGCTGAATAAATGTATGTCAAAAATTTAAAATAACATAATCAGGGTAGTTTTATTAGGCATATTTTATAAAAGCGCAGACATTGTATTTTTATGCTTATAGAAGTGACTAAAATTTAAAAACAGAATATAAATATTTTACATAACATTTTCTGCTATCTTTAAGATTCTTTTTTATTATTTTTTTAAATTTTCACTGTGTGAGAAGCTTTATGCTTAGTATATTGCAAACTAGTTCAATTATTGAACGATAAGCATTATTATTTTTTACTAATATAACAACTATCTTTTCAATGCCACCAATTTACTAATCACAATCTACTTTTAAATTGAACGTATTTAATAATAGATTTGTAGAAAAATTATTTCTGGTTTGATTTGAAAAAGTCGCGGGACAAAATTCTGTCTGGGAGGAAAAAACCTTCGTAACGAGATCACCGTTATGAAATGTTTTACGAATAAAATATTGTTTTAGCATGAATGCAATTTATTTTTTCCCTATTCTTTTTTTTACCCATTTGCAAAATGAGTCTCGGTTTGGATTTCATGGCGTCCTCACTTTTCAACTACAATAATCAAGAGTAAAAGTAAACAGTGCGCATGTGTTGCTATGGCAACCGCTGCTGTTTAATAATATTTTCAGAATTTTTTTTCCACTTTTAATTTTGTTACGCATTAAGTTGGTGAGTTTATTTTGGAGATATGGGACCAGAGAGATCCCAAAAATACTTTTTGAGTTGCGAATGAAAGATAATTTCATCATTTGAACGATATTTTCGTTTTTATTGCCTTATTTAAGAATCAGAAATTCTAACCTACGGTTTTAAATGGATAGTTTTCAATGCTAATTCAGGTGAGTATCACATATAAAGATTGTTCAAATTGATTTACACGGTACCAAAAGTTAGAGTTGAAGCAAGAAAAAAACGATGCCAAGGCCTAAAATTAACGAGGCTGAAAAAGCCAAAGCCAAAGAACGTTGACTGGAATACCTTAAGCGTTACACACAAACGGAAAAACAAAAGGATTCCTTTCGTAAACACAAGCACGCCCGTGGCACACAAAAGTACCAAAGTGGTTGAGAGAATTGAACCCTACCGACGAGCGAATGGTGACTCTCTGAACTCCTTTCATGCAAACACGAGACCTGGGTGTTAATCACCAGTTGCAAGTCCCAATGACTTGCACAAGACTGTAGATTGTCTTCCACGCAATATAAATGATTCGTTTACTATTCATGCAAAATTGAAAAAAAATACTAGCTTTCAAATCATATTTCATGTATGAGCTTGTTAATGCGAAACGGGTACAGCTTATGATCTCCATCAAACACTATTGTACCAATCCGAAATGCTAATTTTGATCTCGATTGGCTGTTCAATGTCTATTCAGTCATCAAAAGAATTTACACAGAATGTGTCTAAGCTGCATTTAAATATGACTACGAAATTGTGCACCGAGCAGTTCAGGAATAACAATTATATATGTCCAAGATAAAAACACAATAAATTTTCTTTCCTAAACAAAATTAGACAACAACCATTTCGCCAATGGGTAACCTGAGATCGCTGCAAGGCGATTACAATTTTCTTCATTTCGTAGTGAATCGTATTTTATCTAGTGTTTCAAAGTTATTTTTAATTTTTACTTTTACAAAACTCTGATAGAACAAAGTTTCCCGTGTATAAAACTCATTTAATAATACTATGAACTAAGTTCCAGATATATTGTAAATATTCCAATTAACAAATTATTTTTTGAAGTGAATAAGTCATAATTCATAAAAATATGTTCCTTAAGAAAATCCCTAAAATTCCCTACAGTCTGTATGGCGCCATATATACTCCATAACAAAAAATTCGACACTCCAAGAAGCAATCATCCGATTGCTTTGAAATTTCGTATGCATGAATGTTTTGAACAGATCAGGCTGGAATGATGCCGACTGGGGACGTATAGTCTTTAGCGACGAATCCCGCTTCCAACTGTGTCCTGACGATCATCGAAGACGTGTTTGGAGACGCACAGGACAGATGGGGGATCCTGCTTTCACTATTGCACGGCACACCAGCCCTCAGCAAGGCATTATGGTCTGGGGTGCCATTTCCTTTGACAGCTGGACCCCTTTGGTCGTCATTAGAGGTACACTTACTGCACAGGGGTACGTCGACGACATCCTAAGATCTGCTTTGCTACCGTTCCTTTTGCAACGCCCTGGGCTGGTTTTTCAGCAGGCAATACCAGACCACATACGGCACTTGTTGCTATGAACTGTCTGCAAGCTTGTCAAACTCTTCCTTGGCCTGCCAGATCACCAGATCTCTCTCTCCCATCGAGCATGTCTGGCATATGATGGGAAGGCGATTGCATCTGGCACGGAATGTTGATGACCTCGTTCGACAATTGGATCGAATTTGGCAGGAAATACCGCAAGAGACCATCCGGGAGCTTTATCGGTCTATGCCACGCCGTGTGGCAGCTTGTATCCAGGCTAGAGGCGGGTCAACACCTTATTGAACTTGTTACTGTAACTCTGCAATAAATTATTCAATTGTTCTGAAATTTTAATCATTTACTATTCTGCACATTGTCTTCCTATCCACCAATTTTCGTTTCAATCGGATAACTCCTTCTTGGTGCGTCGATTTTTTTGTTATGGAGTGTATTAAAATGAATCGAGATAGTTAAATTTTCCCTTTTGGATGACTTTCGATTACGTTAAGGATAATCTTCCAACTCATTCACTTTCAGAATCTCTAAATGTAAGTCGGGACAGACCATTTTGCGTAGCTTTTTCATGATGTAACTGATAACAAAACTACGGCCCAATTATTGTAATAAATTATTTTTGTTTTTTTTGGCAAAAATGTGGCTCATAGCTCCCTTTGTGTTCTAAGTTTATGTAAGGTAACCCTTATGAAAATTCTCATCATATTTGCTATATTCTAAGAAAATGGAGCTATAGTGAAGTAAATATGTTTTATTATTTTTACCCACTGTTACAAGCATATGTGTTTAAAATTTATGGTTTTATTGTTAATTTATTTTTTATAATGGTAACATAAAGTTATGCCTGTTAATTTTGTGCAAGCACTTCTGCTTTTCAATGGAACCTATCCAAGGAAATTGACTAGCAATTTCCCTTTTTACCAATTTGTTGCTTTTTCATTCTGTTACTCTTCCACTCTATTGCTTTTCCACTCTATTACCATGCACATAGTAGTCAATTGTATCGTAGATTGCTTTAAGTTAAGGACTAGTTTCATCATTTTTTATCTTGTAATTGTTATACTGCTAATTTTTCTAATTATATTTAAATTATAGAAATAAAAAAAAATTAAAAATGGCTTATTTTCTAATACTGTTTTAAATTTTATGAGCAAGAAGCATTTCTGCAGCAGCAGAAATTAATGAATCAAACGTTGAATTTAAAAAAAAAAATTCTATATTTCTTTCAATTTTGAAAATGTCTCATGTAGGAAAAATTTGTTCAGATACGATGACGCTAGAAAATTTCTGCGTTGTTAAAACTGTGAAGTTTATATCACACGTATTTTTTGATTTATTAAATACTTACAGATCTTTAAGAAGCGAAGTACTTTTTCACCTCTGAGAATATCGATAAGATTTTCTCTGTCCACCTGAGTGACTGCAATCTGCACAAAATAAACAATCATGAAAATTAAATGAGAAAGTAAATCGTGGTTAGTTCAAAATATGCTTAACCGTTTATAATCTTAAATGATATTCAACTATAAAAATTCATGTTCTGTATTTACTTAATTCACAAGTTCTAATTTGAACATTTGCTTGAATTTCGATATTTTTTTTAAAATCAAAATAACGCAATTCTTTGAGGTATTAAAGAAAAATTTAAAATTTTTAGTTTCTATCTTTTCTTATATAAAATTTTTAGTCCTGAAAAAGCATTCTATTAAACAATATATACCAGTGAAAGAAATGGAATTTTCAGTTCAGTTGTTAATGGAAAATTCTATTATTGATTGAAATAAACAGTGCTTTTTTGCAGTTTCACATCATATAAAATAAATATTACTTTTCTGTAAAGTATTTGAGATTGAGAAATTACGTAATGTTGTTACAACAGGTTTTCTTTAACTAATTAGCGAAAAATTAGTTAGATATTTCGCTGCTAAGTTGATAAAATATTTAAAATAGTTGTTAAGACATTTAGAATATTAGAATACATATTTAGAATAATTGCTAAGATATTCAGGTTATTAGGATAGATATCTAGGTTAAAGCTAAAATATATTATTACCGAAAGACTAAAAGTAAAGATTAAAAGTAACGACTAAAAGAAAGATAAAAAGTATTTTAATTTTGAAACATAAAACGGTGTAATCTGAATAGCAATTGCAATAATAAAGTAAATTCTATACTCTTTATAACCTCTAGTTAAAGGTACTCATTCATGGCTTAAATGGCCACTTAAGATATGCTAAAACCTAATGCAATTGTAACATAAATTAGCATTAATAAATCTACGCAGTAAGACAAAATCCTGAAAAATTACGATAAGAAATTCAAGCACTCAGGACGTAAAATCCATTTTCATAGTAAAATCTTATATTATAATTTTTACAATATTATTTATTGAATTACAGAGATTCAGAAAATATTACTGTAAAAATTACAATAAAATTTTTTAAGGAAAAGGTGGATTTTACGGTAAAAAGTACTGGCACTATGAGTACCAGTATTTTTTACCGTAATATTTCAGGAACTTTTATTTTACCGAGCAATGGTGCATTTCAATTTTTGTTGAAACTTGATAAAGAGTCGATATTTTGACAGTTGACATAAAACTCTATATTTATTTGTATATAAATATATATTAAAGTTGTTCTTTTCCAAAAGGGGAATTTTATTTCATAAAAATGGGAAATAGATTTTTTTCCCGTTTGACGCATCGTGTGAGTTTTATGGGGACAAGTGTAAGTAATGGATGTTTTGTTTTTGGCTTCAACACACAATAAATACTTTTTTCAGGAAAAAAAAACATTTTTCTATTATTGATCATTCAGGCAAGAAAAAAATCTTACTGTATGGAATCAATTTAAAACCAATAATATTTTTTCAAACGACATATTTTTTACTAGAAATGCTTTGTACTAAAAAAATTGATGTTTTAAAAAATATCTTTATACTGGATAGTCAACTTTATTTTACTTTATGGAACATTTTATCTCATAGAAAAAAAAATAAAACTATTAACAACAACAGCAGACAAAAATATTTCACCTTGCAGCATTTGATCGCTTTGATAATCGTCCTTGAGTTTTGTATCTATCGATTCCTTCCAAAGTAAGCTACTTGATGAGGCCCCGACTTCATCTAAGCACGATGCTTTACTAGCTGGAAATAAAAAAAAGTAGAAAATTAAGATCTTGATTCTTTTCAAGTTGGAAATTAAAAAGAAAATAGAAAATAAAAATCATGATGTTTTACGAGCTAGAAATGAAAAAAAAAATTTAAAAAATTGAACAAAAATTTAAAATTAAAATTTTGATACTTTTACAAGTTGGAAATAAAAAAATAGAAAATTACAATCTTGATGCTTTACAAGCTGGGAATGAAAAAAGTAGAAAATTAAAATCACGATGCTTTACTAGCTGGAAATAACAAAAAAGAAAACGATCACGGTAGAAATATCATATGTCAAACAACAATCTAAATTCTCAGAAATGATCAGAACGTTTTTATTTGTTTTTGAAAATATTGTCAGGCGTAAGAGAATATTTTAATTAGCTTAAATAGGCAAATAGGTTAAGAGGAGTCCATTAAATCATTATATCCAAACTGAAATTATCCATTTATTAGAGAAAAAGGATAATGGTTTAGTTTGAATTAATAACTGTTCTCTGTTTTTTATGTATGCATTATATTAAAAGATTAAATATGCATTAAACTTATTATGTTATGAAGTAGTTTACTGTCTAATAATTACAGAAATATTACAAAATGAAGTAATATTACTCATATTTCATTACAATATTATGTAATATCTGCTTCAATATATTTAATATAGTTAATGCAAGTTATAAAGTACATAATTATTTCTTAACACGTTACATTTTTCTGAGAAATGTTATTATATAAAATAGAAAAGCATTTTTCTTTAAATTAAAAAGAATTTTTATTTCTAGATTTTAAATTTTATATATAAATATATAAATATAAAGAATTTGAAATTAAAAACGTTTTTAAATATGTAAAAGTGACTAAAAATAGAGATTAAGCAATAAATATACTTGTTAATAATAAGTTAGAGTGCGCAAAGTTTCCATTTGATATTATTAAATTTAGAGCCTCGATAGCTCAGTAGATAAGGCACTCAATTCTATTGTGAAAGATTGGAGTTCGACCAAAAGTAGTGATTTCAAGCCAACTCAGCTTCAGATATTTGGGCACCAGCTTATCTAGGAGGTAAAGGCACTGTGAGTGTCGTGCTGTCCACATTGCCGCAATCATGTTGTAAGTCATGAAATTGTGGAGCTTCAACTTCTATGCTCCTTCTGGTCCATAACGGAATGCGAATGATTTACTTTTATTACACAATATAAGTCAACTTATTTACGCTTGAGATATTTTTATAAAGTTTTTTAAGTTTTTGTGAAGTAGTATTTTGGAATAAATGCATCAACGTTCACACTTTAAATATTTCAATTATTTTAAAATAGGGAAAAGTTACGTTTTTTAACGTATGCTTAAAGATCTATTTATTTAACTAAAAATATAATCTTATTGCATCAATGACATTGTTGCAATGAGATAAGATAAGATACCACTCTTCATTTTCATGATTTTCTTTATTTCGAAGAAGGTATTGACTTCGATGAAACAATTAAATTTTTTGACAGTTAATTTGTAATTAACTAAATTCATTAAAATATTTAGCTGAGATGTGATTTTTTTTGAATTGAAAAATAAATATTGGCAATTAAGACGCATATTGGTAATTGAAATGCTAATTATGAAAATGCAAATAAACCACATTCGATAAAAAAATAGCGTGCGAAGTTCTTACCTTGAATGAAAAATTCTGGCATTTCGCCTGAAACAAAATAACCAAGACAATAAGAAAATAATTAAAAAAAACTAATACTATTCTAAAATTTTGGAATGCATACATTTGGAGTGTTACGTCAAAAATGTTTTTAAAGTTTCGCAGACACGAAACATTTCTTAAAATGAAACGTTTTCAATATATTAGGGTTTCGAAAAACAACATACTAAACCATGCCCAATTATAATAAAAAAATGGTCACTCTTCATTTAGTATATGGTCAATACGCTTTCATACAAGCCGATTCGAAAACAGCTGTTAACCACCATATTATTCTCCTACGATATTATTAAATATTTAAAAATGAATAAAGTTAGATTTTCTTTCATTTTAGACGTTTAAGAACACGCATTTTTGATGTAACAACAAGAAAGGGTAATTAATTACAATTATTTTTCTTCACAGAATGTATAATTTTTAATACTCAAATTTCAGATTTCATATGGTCCAAACAAAAACCAGATCTCACATGTTTTAACAACTCAAATCAAGGACAACTACTTGCAGAATAATGACATCATGCTGTATCTGTGTCTGATATGCATTCCCAAGAATGAAATTTAAATTGAAAAACTTCCCTAGCCACAATTTTACCTTGGCCCCAGTTGGGCTCAAAATTGGCTCAATACGGGTTCTATAAGAACATGCACCGAGGGATCAATATTGGCAAGTCAAGATTTTTCAATTTTGTTTTTAGAATAATCTATATAGGGCCTATATTGGCTAAATAAGGAATTAAAAATATCGAATAAATCTAATAATTCTGTCTAGAACCAAAATCAGAAAAAGAACTGCCTTTTGCACTCTTATTTAGCGAAGATTCGTGAATATTGGTCCAATGACGGCCAAGTTATTTTGCCTGCTAGGTTAAATTTGCCGATTAATATACACTGTTAGAATTTTCATTCTAATATCATGGCAAAACAAACGGTAGCAGGCTGTACATCCGATTAACTGTAAAGTTTACGGTAAAGAAATTTTTTTACCTTTGTGGTTTGGAGACCGTTTACAACTAGTATAGTTAAAAAGCCATGAATAAAAAACTATTCTAATTCGCCACTTACAGTTAGCATGGTTTTAAAATTGAAAAAAGAGATGTAGCTGGGCGTATGAGTTAGGGTTTTTGCTGGGTAATGGGCATTGGAGATAGGTTATGGTTTATTAACAGAAAAAAATTGTGGTGTCAATGCTGGGACTCGAACTTACGTTCTGTCGGTCATTAGATTGTCAGATTAGAAATCTCAGCAATTTGTACGTAAGTACTAGAAACTTAAGTGGCTCCATTAGGTGGACTTAGTTCGGGAGATAAAAGTTGCTTAACCGTATTAGGTGAAAGCAGTTAAATAACGGTTTTCCTCACAGTTAATAGTCTGAATACCATCTTATTTATGGTTATATGCAATTTCACTTTTGAATATAGTAAAATAACAATTAAACAAATTGTTATTCAACCATTTTTCAAAGAAATTTCTAACAATGTAATAGGCAAATAATTCAATAAATATTTGTTATACCACTATGCTGAGAACAATATATCTATCAATAGAATGGTGCCCTTGAACCCAATGTATATTTTTAAAACGTCCTTGCTGAAAAGAAATCTTGATAATTTACGGAAAAAATAATCTCTAAAAGTGTCATAACTTCCTACCATGAATTTATTATTTACCGTAAGAATTTGTTTAAAAAACAGAAAAGGTTTGCGTTAAATATTAAGTACTCATAGCCATGCCAATGTTTAACTGATTAAAAAGTCCCAGCATAAACACTTGTACAATTTTGATACAGATAGTGTTCGGTTTTAAAATCAGGTAGAATGTTTTAGGATAATGTAATATTAGCAAACAACACTATATCCCTTAATGAACATTAGTCTTAATTACTTTTTACTTATAAACTCCAAAAGTTAAATTGTACTTAAGAGACTACATTTTATAGGAATTTACCTTAAAAGTTTTAGGAATTACTTAGTTTTCATGTATTAAAATATGACTTACCAGGATAATGATACACATGGAAATCTGATCTAGGTGGACGAGGGGTTCTTTTTACAGTTGCATACAATGGTTCTTCCATTGCTGCCTGTACAGAAAAAAATGATCCATATTATTATTTAATGACATAAAATTACTCTATTTGAAAATTAAATATCAAGAATTAATTTTTTAAATTTGACGTAAGTAAATGTTGAGTTAAATTTTTTTAAAAAAAGTATCATGCTGTAACATAGTTTATAAAATTGCAATGTGTATAACTAAAAATAGTTGTCTAATCTGTGAGATCATTAAGGAATGGTGTAATTTAATATTGGCATCAGTTTTCTTAGTTTTAATAATGTATAGTTTAATATAAATGAACTCTATCAACAATGACTTTTTAATGATCTATTGATTATCATGCAAAATGATTTAAAATTTGAGTAAAAAAACTTATAAGAAGAACAGGGTACACATTGACAACTCAGAACCACACAAACAAATGCATTATTCTCGACTAACAATATACTATACATAACAGTATAAACAAAGGTTGTTAGGTACTTTCGACTAAGTATTACGATGTAGAATATAAATTCCTTGTGAAATGGACTGATTTTCAGGGATTTTCACATAGGTATTAAGATGTAGAATGTAAATTCTTCGTGAAGGAGAAGTAGTTTATGGATTTTCACGTAGGTATTAGGATATAGAATATAAATTTCTCCTGATAGACAAATATTTTTAGAGACTTTCACGTAAGTATTAAGATGTAGAATACAGAATTAAGATGTAGAATAAGTATTAAGATGTAGAATAAGTAATGAGGCTTTTTTTGTCGCCGTGTAAGAGAAATATATATATAGATTATATACATTTTTTATACTTAGATGTATGTTTTTTGCTTTTCCACTTCTGATAAATACAATTTTTTAAATATCCAAAAAAATATTTTGTTGTATTAGTAGACGCATAGGTTATAAGTAGGTATGAAAAATAAATTAAAATGCAAACTAAGAATGAAATTATTGTTTTTATTTATGAGTAAATTATTCGTATTATTTAAAAGCTTTATTTTTGAAGAACTTTTCTACTCTTTCGTACAAAATAATGCAAAAAGTTAATTATAAAACAATAGAAGAGAAACTAAGTAAATATTTTGGTCGTTCGCTAAAAGAGATTTCAATACCCTGAAGCCAGATTCGGGAAAAAATGTATTCATCATAAGAAAAGGAAGTAATCCAGAAAAAAAAACTTCACCTTTTTTCTTACTGAGACCACCAAAACAATTTGCAACATTAATTGAAGAGTTGCATGTGATCAAAATGTTATTTTAGTGATTTGTAGGAAATAATCTCTAAAGTTTTTCGTGAACAGAAAGCAATGTCAAATTCGTCTTGCCATTATTTCTTGTTTTCAAGCTTTAAAATAGACAAAATCTTTAAATCCTTAACTTTCATTTAAGCTATCTGAGTCAACGATTTCACATGTTCGGCTTTTTAATTTGCAGCCAAAAATGTTCTCTTAGTCAATTATAGTTTCCTAAGTCAACTTTTTTAAAGCCAACTAGTAATCATGATTTCGGACCACAAAACATGCAGCATTAACTCATAACATCAATGATAAAACCTTCATTTTAAGGTATTTGACATAAAAATAGGGTTTGGTTGTAATCCTGTGTGCATAAACGGATTCTGCCCGTATAAGAAAGACGGAGGTGGAAACTAGTTATCATGATTTTATCAATGCATGGTCTGGTTGCAATGCATGATTTTATCAATGCAAAAGATCTGGGTTGTTCTTTTATACCTCACTGTCAAATTCTTATTTGAAGGTATTTGTCAGAGAAGAAAAAAGCTCTTGGCTGTAGATATGAATATCCTGAGTGTATAAACGAACTCTACCTCTAGAAATAATCTAGCACACTACAGTTATATACTAATAACGTGAATTTGTGAAACTTTATCGTTCAGCTTAAAAAGTGGTCCTTGTTCATTAAATTATACGGTAAAGTAACGGTAAATTACATAATTTTGGCTGGGAAGACAACAACACTCAGGCCTTCATAAAATATGTCATAAAGGAAACCATGGAATATAACTTATTGGATTCATATTTCATTCATTCATTTGAATGCATTTGACAGAGAAAAAAAGATCTGGGTTGTAGATATGAATACTCTTGGGGCCTAAACGGGCTTTGCCGGTATAAACCAACACCTACTAGAAAAGAGCAGGCCTCAGCACGGGTTACCATAAATATCCTTATGTAGTCCAAACGTAATGACATCTTTCTTATTTTTCATCTACTGCGCAGTTAACTTCGTTACATCGGAATTGCTACTAAATTGATCCGTGCTGAGACCTTCCTTCTTCTAGGAGGTGTTGTATAGACACTCTAGTGCGCTACAGTTATACACTAATAACATACATTTTTAGAACTTTATCATTTAGCTTAAAAAGTACGCATTTTTCTTGAAATTATATGGTAAAGGGACAGTAAATGCGTATTTTTTGATAATTCAGACTACACGCGTTCGTAAAATATATCGCAAACGAAACCACATTATCAAAATTATTGGATTCATACTAATGGGATTATCTGCCTGATTAATTTTGTAAAATTGTTGGTTGAATTTTTATTTTGCATTCTAAAATAATAAATTACACTAAAAATAAAAAAAGCAACTTTTTTTGTTAAATTTTGTAGCTGAATGTAAGATTGTTTTGTATTAAAGGCACGCTAAATTCCTCTATAAAACTCCTCATTACTTTTGACGAGAGGTTTCAAATATTTGCCTAAGGAGATAAAATACCGCTGGAGTAATATTTCCATTTTACGGCATCAAATCAATTCACTTACATCATGTCTAAAATAAATAAAACTCTCAAGGTTATTTACCGACTGATAAATATATCAAAGACTTTTAATCGATTATAGTTAATCTTAAAGTAGTTAGAGAAAATTATCAGAAATAAAACTAATAAAGCTTTTAACTTCTTTAACGCTTGAGAACAACTTTTTAATTAATTAACGTAATGAGTCTAAATGGATCGAAGATTTTTGCACTTTTATTCATATTTTTTCCTAACACCGATCAAAAGTGGAGAAGGAATGTTATTGCTCGAAGCAGGTGCTATAATAAATTTCGATAACTATTTTTCCTTTAGTTTTATGAGTATAAAATTAAAAATTAAACTTACAAGATATGGACATTCTTAATTTCCTCTAGAAGTTTTATATGAACTCTGTTCATAAAAAAGATTCAGCTTTTAAAGGGAAAAAAAAGTCAATCAAAAAATTTCATACTTTAAAACTTGTTGGATTTAATTATACTCGTTGGATTTTCTATTGCTTTTACTATTTTTTATTCTATAATCTAAAAGCCTAAAATTTAAAGAATTTGATTTGAAATTTCAAAATTGGACTATATCGTTTAATTTTTATAGATCTAAAAATCTCCTACTTGATGCTTTAAAGTTAATCCCATTTTTTTATACCTTTCTTTGGAGTTTTATACCTTTGTATCTAGTGAATAAGCCTATGATTCCTTTCTTACAAAAAAGAAAAAAATCCTAGAACAAATGTCTCATTATTTAGAATTTATTTTGAAGAAAAAAGCTGGTTTAGTCTACGAAAATATATTATCTTTCCTGTGCATATAAGAGCGAAAGTTTGGAATATTCTCTAATAACACGAGAATGGGAGCACCTATTTGAAAAAATTTTTTCTCTGTAGTTTACAAATTTTTATGGGGCAATTTGTAAGCAATCACCACTTCCTGCCTTCATTTGTTTCGAGTGCAACATAGAAAATACAAAATTCTATTGTTGAAACCAATTGTGTAATTACTGCACATTGTTGGAATACCAAATACCATTATTAATCGCTACAGTAAGGAAATTACCGCAATTTTTGGTGTTTGTATAGAATCAAAAACATGGTAAATTTTGACATGTTTTGAACATGCTCTTTTTTTCAGCGTGATTAGTAACAGAAAAAAATATCTACAAACATGGATTTTTGTTTTCTCGAAGCGAATATTCAATTTTTCTGCAATGTAGCTTAGTTGTTGTTTTTTTTTCTTTTCTTTTTTTTAAATTTTTCTATTTTCGATGCTTATAAATGTCTACAAGAATATGTGATTTTCTTTCTTGTAGAAAAAAGTCGTATACTTGAAATTTGATTATTCAGGAGCTACTCGACCAATTTCACTCAAATTTTGTATTTTGCCATATAAAATCATATTCTTTAAAATGATGTGAAAAACTGTATACCTTAAAATTCAAACTATTTTTTTGACTAATATTAAATAAAATAAGAGAAAAATTATAAATATTTATTAAAAGTTAATTTTTTGCTTGGAATTATCTTTGGATAAAGGAGATATGATGAAATGTGAAGATTAATATTTTAAAATTAATATTGAAGGGTCCAAGCTTTGGACCGCTCTCCTAATCAAGCTATTGGGACCATATTTCTCAGATTGCGGTTACTGCCTATATTTTGGGGACTGGAAAACCGAATCTGTTGAAAAATGAGTATGTTTACTAAAAGAAAGTACGTTTTTGTGACTGATTTTGCTACTTAAAATATCGTCTGCACTAATTAATTAGCATATTTGAAGTTACCCTCTCGAGTCATTAAGAATAAATAGTAAAAGGTGAAGATCCTATATTTAAATAAAAGTTATTAAGGGTGGTCCGTTTTTCATATTGCGTACTGTACATTCTATAAAGCTTCTAAATGTCCAATACTTAATTACTTAATACTTAACTGTCCAATACTTAATACGTAATTATCTGCTATCGAAAAAATGCGTCTTTGTTAAAAAAAATAACAGAAAGGTACCATCTACGAAAAAAATTTTGATAAATTAAAATAAAAAGGAGAAAATAACAGAAATATACAGTTGCGGAACAACTGTTGCAGAAAATTGCATGTAATCTAAGAAAGTAAAGAATAATGCAACACTTAATACGTAATTATCTCCTATCGAAAAAATGTGTCTTTGTTAAAAAAAAACAACAGAAGGGTACCATCAACGAAAAGAATTGTGATAAATTAAAAAAAGAAGAAGAAAATAATAACAGAAATATACAGTTGCGGAACAACTGTTGCATAAATTGCATGTGATTCAAGAAAGTAAAGAATAATGCAACACTTAATACGTACTTATCTGCTATCGAAAAAATGTGTCTTTGTTAAAAAAAAACAACAGAAGGGTACCATCCACGAAAAGAATTGTGATAAATTAAAAAAAAGGAGAAAATAATAACAGAAATATACAGTTGCGGAACAACTGTTGCAAAAAATTGCATGTGATCTAAGAAAGTAAAGAATAATGCAACACTTAATACGTAATTATCTCCTATCGAAAAAATGTGTCTTTGTTAAAAAAAAAAAAACAACAGAAGGGTACCATCCACGAAAAGAATTGTGATAAATTAAAAAAAGAGAAGAAAATAATAACAGAAATATGCAGTTGTGGAACAACTGTTGCAAAAAATTGCATGTGATCTAAGAAAGTAAAGAATAATGCAACACCTAATACATAATTATCCGCTATCGAAAAAATGTGTCGTTGTTAAAAAAAACAACAGAAGGGTACCATCCACGAAAAGAATTGTGATAAATTAAAAAAAAGAAGAAAATAATAACAGAAATATACAGTTGCAGAACAACTGTTGCAAAAAATTGCATGTGATCTAAGAAAGTAAAGAATAATGCAACACCTAATACATAATTATCCGCTATCGAAAAAATGTGTCTTTGTTAAAAAAAACAACAGAAGGGTACCATCCACGAAAAGAATTGTGATAAATTTAAAAAAAGAAGAAAATAATAACAGAAATATACAGTTGCGGAACAACTGTTGCAAAAAATTGCGTGTGATCTAAGAAAGTAAAGAATAATGCAACACTTAATACATAATTATCTGCTATCGAAAAAATGTGTCTTTGTTAAAAAAAAAAAACAACAGAAGGGTACCATCCACGAAAAGAATTGTGATAAATTAAAAAAAAGAAGAAAATAATAACAGAAATATGCAGTTGCGGAACAACTGTTGCAAAAAATTGCATGTGATCTAAGAAAGTAAAGAATAAAACAATTACGAAAAAAAAATTATTATCTGGAAAATTTTGTCGAATTCAGAAAAAAGTAATGGAAAAATACCACTAGTCAGAATAAAGACAGAATTGTTCAACAAGCTAATCAGATAATCTTAACATTACTTAATATTCATAGCCGTTTACCAAATCGAGGCTTCGTTTGTCTTGATACTTCTGTAATATCCCCAGAGAAATCCGTAATGCTAGTTCAGCGTTAGTAACAGAACTGGGTAAAAATACTTTCAGATTACCTGACTAGTGAATTCATTCTCACAGAATATAGATGATATCAGAGAGTAAAAATTTGAACTACAGCTTTTTTAGAAATTGTTTTACTTTCTTGATTTAGATATTTATAAATTTATCAAATCTTAAATGTAAATTATTTGAATTTCATAGCGAATCAGCAAATGGTAAGTTGGAGATAATTCCCTAAAATGGTGTGTGCATATTTAACCCACGAGTCAAAATGATTTAAGTATAAAATACAATTGAGTGGTATTAACTAATGTAGAATTAGTTAAAAAAATAATAAGTTTCAAACAAAGTCTTTTTTTTTTCATTTGCCGAGATAAAAAAAAAATTTATGCAAATTTGTAGAATTATGTTTTGACATGCACAGTACCGAACTAAATTTAAAAAGAGAAATTAGTTACATTCTTAAATAAAACAAAAAATACAAATTATTTTCTTTCTAATTTAAACTAATGGATAGAAAATACTTAACCGTAGTCTATTCCATGTTTTCTAAATATCAATATTAGAAATCAGGTTGCTATTTAGCAGAAAAATGACCTGATTTCCTAGGCATGTTTAGTTATTGTATGTTCAAAAAATATTTCCCTTGTGTAAGTTCCTAATGAATTAATATATGCAAGCATAAGCACTTTTTTTTGTTTTAAATAATGACTATTTATCTAAAATTGTTGAAAAATGTTTTTAGTTCTCTAGAGACTCTTTATATATNTATATATATATATATATCGCATTTATTTCCTTATTTCTTCGTATTTATCACACATTAAAGAGTACAGTTTTTTTCAAATCCAGGTAAACTTTAATTTTGTTACGATTAACATTGCGAAATGTAATCGTAACAAAACACTAACAGCAAAAGACAAGAATATAAAAATCACGTGAGTTGGAGTGAGAAGTGAGCAAACGGTGGAACTTCGCATTAAATTTAAATAATGCTCTAAGGAATATGTTGGTAATTATGTTATAACGTCATTTGTTATAATAGAAAAAAAATTATAAAATTTAATTACTTTTGTTTTAAGAAGAAATTTTTATATCACTACGTGAAACGAAGATATTTATAGCAAAAGACAAGAACACAACGTTCATGTGGTTTGGAATGCAAAGTGAGCAAACGGTGGAACTTCATATAAATTTGACATAATGCTCTAAAGAATAAGTTGGTAATTATGTTATAACGTCATTTGTGATAATGTAATAAAGTTTATAAAATTGAACAACTTTTGTTCTAAAAGGAAATTTTTATATCAATTTAAGAAACAAAGATGTTCATAGCGAGAAATAAAAACACAACACAGACGGGTCAAAATGCAAAACGAGCAGAGAGCTGAAATTCATATTTTGAAATAATTCTCTCAAAATAATTCCATTAATTGGCTCTTTTCGTTTTTAAATGAACTAGTCTTGCAGTTTTCAGCGTTTTCATTCATATTAATGAAAATTTTAACTAGTATTCACGACCTGCTATTCAGAATTGTCCTGAATTTAAATAGCTTATTTATCTAGAGATGAATAAGCTATAAGCAGATGTGCAAGGCGACTTTCGGAAATTGTTTTTTGTGGTATCAGGTTCAATATTTTGCGATCAAATTTTGTATTAAAGCATTTAAAGCTGACGGAGTGCTGCGTGTCTATTTCCTGGAATTTAAGTGCAAAATTATATTTGCAGACATAACAAAAAAATGAGTATTTGTTACCGTTAAAAATGATTAAAATGCAGCATATTTATTCTTCATTCTAGATATTATGCTTTAAGGCATTTTAGAAGTTCTTACATCAATATTATTGAAACTTATTTTAACATAATTTAAAATTACTGATAAAAAACACGTTTATAAATAAAAAATATATTTCTTTTTATTGTTCGTTTATTACGTTTTGTATTCACATTTATATAGATATCAAAAGACTAGTTTATTTTTAGATATTTTACAAAAAGGCAATGTCATAGCAAGAAATTTTCGTTAGTTGACAGTAAACGATCTAACAAAACAAACAAAGCAATTGAAATTCCACGGATCAGTCTAAATTTCTTTTACTTCAGATTCAGCTTTACAAACACATTTTTACTGCAAATATATGTTGCAGAAAAATAGAGAAAATAGAATTTGATGGAATTCTTAAAGGAGATTATCAATTCATAGAAGATGTTAAAATAACTACCCCGTGGGGAGATTTCCAGAAAAAAATGAGTAATTTGATCAAATACCTTAAAAAGAGGAAATAAACAAGTCTGATGAAAGTAACAATGATCAAATAAATGAATAAAAAATGCAACATTTCAGTAACAGAAGTTTCTTCATCTGTTTCTTTAAACAAATTTTAGTTACTTGTTCGTAAAGTTTGACAAGATAAAAATTTTATTTTTGTATTAAAGAAGTAGATTCTTAAATCGCTTAAATAAATACTTAATTACAATTGTTGCTTGTAAGACTACTACGAGTGCTTGTGATATTTATCAAATCCAGAAAATTTTTTGTATCTGTCACTGTACTTAACAAGCATATATGTGGTCCTTGTTCAAGTCTCAGGCATCATCTTAATAGTATTTGATTGATTTGTTATTATACAAACGTAATGACATAAACGTAGTCCTACTTGAGATTTTCTTATGTAAACGAATGCAACCCAACTAACTAATTTGAAATCAGAAATCGGGAAGTCTCTCAAGGAGTAGTAAAGTAAGATTAGTGCTTTTAGTGTAGAATGTGAGAAAATGGGTCATTATATTCGGTTAAGTTGATCGATCATCTGCCATGAGTAACATGGAGAATTTCATTGTTCAAACAGCAGAACTGTCTCTTTAATAGCATTTTGAAAACAATTTAGAAATGTAACTAATCAACCCAGGTGTTCTACTGATAAAGAGAATACTTGCCTTTAAAATTGATTTAATCATATTTTTTCTACTCAAATTATATTTAAAAAGAGTCAGAAGAATGAAAATATTAAAAATGTCTTTTATTAAGAAGTATTTCAAAACTGTGCATTATTTGGAATTATATAAGATGTTTCTACAATATAATTAATACATACTTTAAGAATTATTTAGAAAAACATTTTTAAGTAATTTATATAGCTTTTTTTTAAAAAAAAATTTGAAGGATAACTTAAAGTTATATTCCTAAATATCTACACTACTACACATTAATAATGCATCGTGATACAAACGAAATTAATTTACTTTAACTAATTTAAAAAATAAAATATAGCTCAGTTGATTTTGTTTTGTCATTAAATGTGTATTTTTTAACAAAGACATTTTTTATCTATGGCAGTTCAACATAATATAAAATCAGATATAATGCTAAAACTTAAAAAAATGTTAAAATAATAAGAAAAATAGGGAATAAAACCAAAATTGCAAATTACTATTAAAAATGCTCATTTAGTAAGGGCTAAGAAAATTGAATGATAAGCCATACTTTTTCCGAAGTGACAGTTTTTCACTAGATTTTACTTATTAACGTTTTCAGTTAAGTACTTTGTAAAGTAATTTTCAGGAATTGTTACTGTTATTGTTATTGTATTCTATTTTATTGTTATGTATTTTAAATATTGCTATTGTATTGTGTATGAGGAATTGTTATTGTATTTTAAATATTGCTATTGTATTGTGTATGAGGAATTGCTATTGTATTTTGTATAGTTATTTAGAAACTTGCAAGTTTTCTAAATAACAATACAATACACTAGAACATCTCGCAAAATTTTTATTTTTTTAAAAAAAAATTTTTTTTTTACTTGCCTGCTGTTTTTTTCTTTCTTTTATTGCTTCGAGCCCTTACGTTCTATTTAATTACTTTTACAGAGTTTTGAGTGAAAACTATCAAAACATTTATCAAGATATTGCTTAAGCTTACACTGTAGAAAATTCCGAATTAAATTACAGTAAAAAGTAATGGCACTTTGGGTGTATCATTCGCAAAATCGAAAAATCCATTTTACTGTAATTTTTACAGTGATTTTTGTTTAATTAAGTCTATGAATCGTACTTTGAGAGTGTATGTGCGGCCATCTAATAGTGCAATAATCGTAGCTCATTAACTAAAGTACCTGTAAATAGGCATTGATGTTCTTCCAGCGCACAGAGTTGAGAAAGAGGGCTCAACTACTATCTCAACTCAATGTTCTCGCGCGGCAAATGTGATTGAAGACTGACAAGGCAAACGGTCTCTTCTTTTGTGTTATTTGATTTGTGCTCGGTCCTGTATTTGTTAATAAATGTTTGATTAAATTAGTTACGGCCGTTGCCTTTTCCCACGTTAGAATGATAGACTGATTTAGTGATTTCGTGGTAATTATTACGGTAAAAACTGCTGTGTATCAGATTTTTCTTTCCGTAACATAGTCCGGTAAAAATGGATTTTACTATGAAAAGTACCGCTACCCAGAGTGTCGAGAGTTTATACCTTAACTTTATCCAATTTCCTTTTACAGCATGCGTCTAAGCATTATCTTGCTAAATGTTTTGATATTTTTATTTAAATTTCTTCACAAGTTATTGAATAAAATGGTAGGGCTTGAAGCAATATAATAAAGAAGAACACAAAAAGTATATTCAATAAAAAACTCTACACGATATCATACATTGAGGATCTATAATAAAAGAAGAAGAATTTTTTCCTAATACATTGAATAGCCTAATGTATAGATTTCTGAGAAATCTGTTGTTTTCTTGTCAATTCTCGTGCTGAAAGTGTCTAAAAGAATCTGTCTAGTTTAAGTGTAGAATAAAATAAATATTATGTACCTGTCTGGCTGCTGCTTCTTTTTGTTCTTCTGCGGAAATGCGCGTGGTAGCGTATGGTGTTGGATAATAGTCGCTACGATTTACTGGGCCAGACAGGGCTTTCTTTAGAGAACTTTTTTCTACTTCTGTCATTTGGACGTTTTCGTGAACTTGGCATTTGCGATTGCTATATGTATCGCTGTTACCTAGTATAAAAATGAAAAATAAGAAAAAAGATAAATGTTAAACATGTTTTAATTGAATAAAGTAATGCTTAATGTTAAAAATCACATAAAGAGGAGATTTTATTAAATAGCATAGTTTGATATAGATATTTTAAAAAAGTTTTGTGCAGTAGTGATATGTTTTAAGAATTATTTTTAAGCATTATACAATTTAAACTACTTCATTAGATTTAATTTTATTAAAAACAAAAAGAAATAAAGCACCTTAAATCGGCTGGTTGCGGTTTTTATGATAGTGACGTATGCCTTCAATATTTTCATTAAAAAATTTCATAGAATGCGTAATTTAAATGTTATTGCATATGTGTTGGCAACTAAGTTCCCACTTCTTATGTTAATTTTGTGTGAGCAATCCTTTTATCCACAAGTTCCTTGTCACTTGATTCAAATTTTCATACAAAAAAAATGGCTTAATCATTTTTTGTCGAACTCAAAATTAGAACCTGAACTATGTTTAAGGTCGAAATTTTCACCTTTAAACTTGGCATAACTATCACAAGTGATTCTTTCAGCTATTTCAATTTCTCTATACACAGCACAATTGCCACTAACAGCTTTTATGGTCCTAGAATCCTGATTAATCTTGATTAAAAGCTAAAAGAGGGAGGTGTCTGATATTTTTTTATCAATTTGATATTTCTTTTTTAACTAACAGAAACATAATACAAAATTCATTCAAATTAACTTGAACAAAAAAAAGCAATTTATAGGTTCTGGTAGAATTAAATATTCTCTGCATACATTAAGCAAATGAAATTAATGACATGAGAAACGCTAAGATTTAAAAAAAAATTAAAAAAATAAATTAATAAAAATAAAAAAAAACAGAGGGAGCTTAGTTGCCATCTTAATGTATTTTAAATTCAGAAAATAAATTTTTTTTTCTCAAATTTACATGCAATCAAAGTCTTACGAAGTCTTAGCAAAAAGAAGGAAATATTGCCTCCATCGAATTAACTCAGTTGTAAGTTTAAGCTTTTTTTAGGAATATATAAGTTTATAAAACGATAAAAAAAACAGTTAATGATCACCTGTTTGGTTTGTATCTTGAGAGTTTCTTTTATACATAATGATACAAACTAATATTATCAGAGCAATAACCACAGCTAAAGAAACTGCAGCAGGCACAAGTATATTAATGTCGAGGTATAAAGGAAGTTCTTGGGCACTGTCATCACTTATAGGGTATATTGGAGGTGAATCTGAAAAATAAAACTTGTTTTGTTATTTAATGTGCCTGGGGTTAATGTTATAAAGACGAATAATAAAGTGAACTGTATTAATCCTGGTTGTTATCATTAGCTCCAGACTTTGTTTATAATCAAATCAAGAGCAACTTATAAAAGTTACATATAAAATATCCCATATATCTCTTTCATAATTGTATTATGAAAATTGAAAATGCACTTGAAGATATTGTATTGTCTAACATTAAAGTTTAAAGATAAAGTGAAGTCGTGAACAGTTTATAACTACAATTTTCTCAGGAACAACAAAAAATGATAAATGACTCCATGATCAAATATTATATTCATACTCTTAATTTATGAATACTGCTACACTTTATTCATTGAATCCAACATTGCTTAGTAGTTTACTTATTCAGCGCGTTTAATAAAAAGCAGATGTGTTTTATTCCTTTATTGAATTTAATTTTTGGATCGTAGAATAATTGATGCAAAATAAAATGAAATCGTTCCTTTTTAGACATTGTCAAAGTCATAGATTTTGATAATGCCATTATAGGAACATAAAAGCAGTACCTAACATCCTAGTACAAGACATGAAATCCTAACATCTTAGTACAAATCTGTCACAAAAAGCACACTTGACACAAAAGACGAAAGCACTTCCGGAGAAAACCTACCCCTCAACCAGCTTCCAGATATTCTTTTGCTAAATGTGAGTGTACTAAACTATTTCTCAAGGTTAAAAAAATTTGAGTATTTAATTTAATAATTAGGTAAGGGTAACTGTAAAAAAAAACTCAGATGAAATTATGGTAAAAAGTATCGTCATTCAGGGTGCCAGTACTTCTTTACCGTAAAATCCAATTTTACCGGAACATGTTACGGAATAAAAATCTGATGAGCCGTAATTATTACAGTAGTAATTACCGTAAAATCACCGAATCACTAATATTAAATATAAATTATTGTAAAATTTATGGCATAATATTTTACGGTTAAAATGGGTTTGACAGTGAAATGGATTTTACGGATGATGCATCCAAAGTGCCGATATTTTATTTAGTAGTTTGGTCTGGAATTTTTTATAGAGCAACCTTTACCGTATTATAATAACTGCAATCAGGTCTGAAGAATTGATTTTAAAATGAAATTTAAACTTTACAATGTTTTGAAACTTTTTTATGCAAACTTTTTGGGGCTGAACAAATATTTCGAATTATCCATAATTTCGAATAAAGCACGTTCGAATAATCTACGAATTATTGAATATGGCTTAAAAATTATCTTTATACTTTACTTCTTGATTGCATTAGTATTATATCAATTTCATTTAATAAAATATCGCAGTGAATCGAATTGCGCATTACATCTTCTAAACTATTTTTAAAATACCAGGTTATAGTTTTTAACTAATATTTATTAATAGCATCGATTTCAATGCAATTCTCACTTTTTACAGTTCAGTTTTCAAGTATTTCAGATTGCCAAGATTCATAAATGTTTCGAAAATAATTCTTCTTCAGACTCTTACGGGAATTATGTATAGCCGTTTGTACATAGTAACACATACGAGGATTAAATTCAGTTTTATATGATTTGCTTATAACTCAACATTTATATGATTTTTCGATAGATATTTCTCAAGGGATTTCTGTTTCATATATGTGGAGAATATGTGAAATTTCTTGGAATATATTTTTTTGTATATTTTTAAACACATTTTCAACTTATTTTAACATATTTTAATTTTTGTATTTGATAGGGACAGATAAAATCTTGTCTTCGATGCTCATACGATTTTGATATCTGATAATCATATATTAGTTTTTTGTTGATACAAAATGCAAATTAAATGAAATTACTTAAAAAATACTTTTATTATGGATGAGCATAAATGGAAGTTAAAACATAATGAAAGATTCTAACAAGAAAATGATTTACATTTAAAGCAAAATAAAATTCTCTCAAAACTGCATCGGTCATCATTTTCTAAGGATAAAGAAGGAGTTTCAAAGTAAGTCTGTAATTGTTATTACTTCTACAATCGGGTTTGTTCCTCAATTCATAAAAACATACTACATTGAAGTCTACTAACTACAGTTACATGTGATATCTATTCTTATTTGAAGGACAACACCTTCCACAATAAGCAGACATACTCCGAATATTGTAAATAGCACTCATGTTAATGCGATAGTAAACAAGTCTTTTATTTATAACAATAAAATGTTAATAACGATGTCTTTTGGGGATATATGTTCCCGTATTTAATACAAAAAGCACAGCTTTATATCAATTTATCATTTAATGAACAATAAGGTTTTGAAATATAAGTTTAAATTACATTATTTCATTTTATAAGGACAGTAATAAATTCACAGCTTCCTTTCTATCCATAAAATTAAAAGTAAAGCTGTTTTAAAGAATTAAATAGTGAATAATTTTAATAAAATAATAGTTGAAAAGCTTATTTTATGCACATATTTTTGTTGTAATATTCTCTTAGACTTACTAGTACTTTATATTACATCTATATAAAAACTATATATTGCATTGTCTAGACACCGCCAATGATATTAGCATAAATTTTATGCAACAATTATAGTTTTATTAATTTTATAGAACTTCATGTCAAAAAATAAAATTATTGTAATTTTATAACAGCGTTGGTTTGAACGACTTATTTAAGTAAACTGTTTATTTATTACGTTACTCTAAATCCTATAAACTATAAATGCATAAAAATTTTGAGAAAAAAAATAACGATAGTTATTTCAGTAATTATTTTATAGCTTTGAAAATTCTTAGATTAAAATATGAATTTTACATTTAAAAATCGTTTTATTTAAATATTTTTTAATTTTCTTTAGTGTATAATGTAATTACAAAGCTATTTTATAAAGGTTTTATAAAATCTTTTTTCTAATTCTAATATTCCTAATCTTAAATGTTCGAAAATTCGCTCCTATAGACTTCAAAAGATTTTTCTTCTTGGCAATAGCCCTTATTTTCAAATCCTGTTTCTCAAATATTAAATTAATTCTTTTTTACATTTTGCATAGTGAGTTATAAACATATTGAACAAGAAACTGTGAAGCGTTGAAGAAAAATATTGAAAAGTATCAGATAAAAATATTTACTTAAGCTGTACCTCTACGTTAATATTTACTTCTGCAACACAAATTATTTTTAAAATAAACTTAAGAAGCTCACTTGTACTTTTACGGTATTAAGAGAATAGTTCCTTAGGTAAAAGCTTTTATTATATAATGCTTAAACTTAATGTTTCTTTTTTATTGGAAGCTTTTTAGGAATAATGACTGTTGCTAGGGCTTATGTAACGATAGTTAGATATCGACCTGAACATAATGAATAGTAAATAATTTTACATTTATTTAGTTCAAGGATGAGTCTATATCTCCGATTTTTATTTTAAGGTTTAATATATGCTTAATAAAATAATAAAAAGTATTGGAAAATTACATGTATCGGATAGAGGTCTTATTCTTTCGGAAAAGATTCCCACACTCAAAGATAAGAATGTATACCGGTATCGATATATACAGGTTGTTGGCATTTTGAATTTAAAAAAATGTAAAGAATATGAGGCAAGAGTATATCAACCGATTCCAAGAGTATATCAACCCTGTATAAAAACAATGGCTCACACTCGATGGAGTAGTTATTGTGATATTGTAAACAAGGCATTTTCAATTATTGTTATTTTTCACAAATCCTAGAGCCATATCATTGCTTAGAATATTAAGGAAAAATAAAAGGTAATTAATTTAGATCAATTCGCAGTTTTGTCATATTCACGTTTTTGTTCCTTTTGAGGTTTATTCATTTTACAGGATAGCGATTTTCTAATCCAGTTTCTTTTAGCAATCCGCTCTCCTGTTTGACATTTTCTTAAAAAAAAGTTAGGAATCATTTGATTCTTGACTTTGTTTTAGTTTAGGTAGCAAATTTTAAGAGAAATAAAAGTTTTCATTCTAATTGTGACAAACTAAACCCAAGAAAAAATATCTAAAAAAGAGAGTGAGTCGTTAAAGGCCCCTGGATTGTAAATTAGCAAACGAACCTCATAGAGAAAGAATAATATGATTATCTCTGCTAAATTCATAGATTCGGCCATATAATCTTCATAATTTCTTTAATAGTAAGAGTATATTATTTTAAGCGAAACAATAATTAGTACCAAACCATTGCTCACCAGCACTTAATGGGCTGGTGACGAATGTATATTCAGCATCAGTCGATCCTGCTTCATTGTGTGCTGTTACTTGAAGTCTGTACCAAGTTCCTGGGCTCAAATCGTCTAATATTACTTGGCGCTTTAACTTATCCAAAGAACGTCCACTGCCTTCGGGAGCACCTTCTGTCACTAAATTCCATATTTGTTGACGCTGTTGTCTGTATCGAACCACGAAAGATTTTAATGGACAGCCGCCATCATGCCACGCATCCAAATGAACTGCGGCAGAAGTTTGATTTGTGCTTACCATTGACTGTTTGTCAGGAGCTACGGGAGCTGTGGGATAATACAATAAATCAGGTATATCAGGATAATCAATAATAAAATTATCAGGACAATCAGCATCAAAGAAAGAAAACCCAACTGAATAATAAGTATTCTGGGTGATCTAAGAAAGACTAACCATTTGGAAAAAACAAAACAAAACTATAAGTCATAGAAATTTACTGCTTTAAACTTAAACTTTAACTAAGGATTCCTCCTGTATAATATAAAAATTAGTTACAAAGTTAATCAAATGGTGTTACTACATGAACAATAAATTAGTGTTTTCAGAACTATTACAACAGAATGAACTAAAATCCGTGCAAATATATCAGTTGGAATGGTCTATAATGTAGCATAACATAAATTTTTCAATCAAAGGCACTAGCTGTTAAAGAGCTCTGCACTTGAAAAAATTCTGATTAAAAGTACCGCTGCTAAGGGTTCCAGTACTTTTTACCGTAAAATTTATTTTTATCGAAACATATTAAGCACCAAACAATCTGATAAACCGTTATTTTTCCAGTAATAATAAAAGTAAAATCACTTAATTTCTCTAATTAAATAAATATTCCTGTAAAAATTACGGTATTCTATTTTACGGTAAAAATTGCCTTGATGTTGAAAAGAATTTTACGGATGATGCACTCAAAATGCGGGTATTTTATACCATAATTGGATCCGGATTTTTTTGCAGTGTGTAAATACGTTTTAAATATGAGAAAAAACCTGAATTCCTCACAGAACGCAGCAAACAGTATGCTTCCATTTGTCCTAAACGCATTTTTCAAATCCTGATCTCGTGATTGCTAGAATAAATTTTATGTTGCTTTTGTTAATTAATGTTTTCCTCTAAAAATGAGTATCGTCCTAATTTAAAATCTCCTTTAATTTTTTGATATTATTATTCTATTCTCTTTGCCTAAATAAAAATTAAATAAGGCATGTATAAGGTAGATATAAGTAATAGTAATAGTAAGTATAAGTGATTGTATGACATACGTAAAGTCCTCTTGTATAAAAATTAAAGAAATAAAGAAAATATAAATTCTGTTATGTAAAAGTTTAAAAAGGCAGTACATTTAATAAGGAAAGCGTTTAAGTCTTACATAATTTGTTGCTACATATTTCACTCTAAAAAGTTGAAATTTCTACAAACATTACACACCGTCAATAAAGCTTAACTTACTTAATCAGTTATAATGCAGAAGAATAAAAAGAAGCTTACTTTTTATTCGATTCTACAGAATATTTAAATGAAAGCTGTTGGATTTCTTTTTTTATAAAACTAGTTTTAAATTTACGATAAGAAAGTAAAATAAGCAAAAAAAGGAAAAATACTTCTTCATAAACATACCGTAAAATCGTTCAAACAGTGAATAAAATATGTATTCCTAATTTATTATTCAAATTGTATGTTTCATGTAAGTTCTTTCAAAAGATAACAACATGAAAATAAAAATACCCTTGAAGATTTCCTATTCTTTCTTTTCCTTTATTTTTTCGCTTTGTAAGAGAAAAATCAATACATACTTTTTTCCGTGTGATATATATAAAAATATTTCTGTCATAGAAATATTTTATAATCAAACGTATTAAATATCACCTTAAATTTTTACAGCAAAGGTTTTATTTCATATTTTTTTGAAATTGAAAATTTACGTCGTGTAACGGGCATTTTCTTACCGTTAATTTCAAGTATAAATCAGACTTTTCCCCAGAAATATTCAGATTCGTTTGGCATTAAATGGTACTAAATAACTAGACCATTAGCAGAATTTAAAAAGTTTTGTATTTTTAATTTCGCAATTTGAAGCGTTTAGTTCACTGAATTCAAAAAAATATTTTTAGTGCAAATTTTTTCAAAGTTGTTTTTCAGCTAATGAACTTCTCTAGTTCCAAACGTGCTTGGAATTGAAAATTTTTAAAAATAAATTCTTTGAGCTTTAGGTAAGAAGTTAATAAGAAATTTTGGTGTTGGATAGAAAATAAAATAAAATTCTTTAGCAATCAATTTTTTAAACTTTTTTTCGATTTCTGTTAATGCGATAGTAAACAAGTCTTTTATTTATAACAATAAAATGTTAATAACGATGTCTTTTGGGGATATATGTTCCCGTATTTAATACAAAAAGCACAGCTTTATATCAATTTATCATTTAATGAACAATGAGGTTTTGAAATATAAGTTTAAATTACATTATTTCATTTTATAAGGACAGTAATAAATTCACAGCTTCCTTTCTATCCATAAAATTANAAATTAACAGTTAAGAGGATTTTTCTTCCTATTATTATTAGAATAATATAATTCTTCGTTTCATTTTGAGACAAAACTATTTAAATTGGTGTCTGATCTTATTAATTTTTTGCAATTATTTTCCGGTGCAAATTACATTAATATACTATGATGAATTACCATTAAGGAGATTCCTTAAATGACTTAGAACTTCATGCGCAAAGTGATAAATGCAAAAATTGTATTTAAAATATAACATCTGTTCGTTTGGTAAGAAAAAATATTAAATTAACGCTGTAAACTCACGTAATTTGTTTCAACAATATAGTTTTAATTTTAAATGTTATTTCAAAACATGATTTATGTTCAATAATAGATCTTAATGATGCCATAAAAGAAATATTTGGACGCGGGAAGTAGTGGGACAAATGTTAATTTTTATTTAGTTCGATATTTTCAGCTGTCTTATGCCAAAAAATCAGAAATTATTGCGAAGCAAACATCGGGGTTGGTGAGCGTTAGCGAGCAGAGGGCTTAGTCCCCTAGTTGTTTAAAAAAGTTCTATCGCTTTTGTCAGGTATTCATCAGAGTTTTATTTTATGATTTCCTTCTTAAGACTTTTTTTTGCTTAAAAAAATTTAAGAAAAAGAACACGTAAGGAATGTTAAAATGTAATTTAATTTCTTTTTCCTTATAATTCATAGTTTTAAAACCAAAACATTTAATTTTAAACTGAATAAAATAAAAAAGAAAAATAAACTGTTTATAAACTGTATAAAACTTGTTTGAGTAATAACGAAAATAAAATAAACATCTAGTACGAATTTTTTTTTTATCGAGAAAAAATAATTCTGGTTAAATTGTCATTCTGTATAATAATGACATTTCAGCAAAAAAAAAATTTGTTTGATAAAAAAAAATAATATAAATAAAATATAATTTTATATTTGAATATAAATATATATATATATTTTTTTATGTTTAAATATATGAAAAAATATATATTTAAAATATTCATTTGGTATTTTTTCTTGTTGTTATGATAATGGTTTATCAGGGATTCTGGTTTCAAAATTATAGTGCTTATTGCTACACATTTCGTACCGAATACAAAACTGAAAAAGTAAATTTAACCGAATAAATTGTTTTCATGGCTTTTTTTAAGATACCATGATAAAGTTACCAAATTTTACCGCGCTTACCAAATTTTATCACAGATTATAAAATCGTATTTTCTTGTCAATTTTACCAAAATCATAACGAAAGCGTTTCGGTTAAAATTACCGAGCTTTTTAGAGCCAGGAACACGCTAAATTTTAAACTTATTCTGGTAGTTTTGACCATACTTTTTTTCGCCGTGTAAAATACGCAAACTGAAAGTAGTATCGAATATGTTCTAACATACATTAATCTTGCTTATTATTTCCTTTTAGTTTCTTGTCAAAAAAGTATAAACATTAGGTGCCTCAATAGATATTTGAAAGAGCCGGACAAAAACTGATACCAAATTCATTGGAAATGCTAGAAAGATAGTCACGATAACAATGAAACTAGTTTTAATTACTGATGACAATGTTTCTATTAATAGCTTTCAAGTCGACTTCCAATAATAGCTTTTTTTTATCAAATTGGCCTCAACAATTTTAGTCTCACCTTTCACTCTATTGATTTCCTGTATTTCAATAACGTTTTATTACTCTTTTAAATAGTAATTAGTGAGACACAAGACGTGATTTTTTAATATTATTTTTGTCACCGATTCTAAAAACAATAAAAGCCACTTCACGAACAATTTAGGATTAATCCATAAATTTAGTAATACTTATAGAAGCCAGTCCTTCAGATCTATGAGAGTTTTTAACGTTTATTCATCATATTCATCCATTGAATGACATCATATGTCTTTGATTTTTGGTATTCTTTCTCAATCCCTTCTTAGAAATTGATAATACCTCATTCATCTTTCACGCTCTGAATAATATTTCCTTCACCTATTGATTCCTTTGCAATAAGATATATTTGCAGCTTAGGTAAGTTATAAATATCTTCTTTCAACCATATCTCTTAGCAATTACTGCAGTACGGAAGCCATACAGTCTTATATAAGAACTAGAACTTATAAAATCATTACCTATCGTTACACAATGACGAAAAAAAAAGTGCAATGTAAATAAAAGGTTTGTTGAGGGAATAGCACATTTATTTGATAAATATATAGTTAAGATAAGAACGTTTCTTAAGTGACTGACAATAAATAATGATATTTTATAGAGAAGGTTGAAACAACACTATTTGACTTCTCGTATCAATGTACATTTAAAGCTTTCATTTATACGAAACTCAAGTTCAAATTTGAATAAGATTAAGTAAAATTATAAAAAAACTATTATTACTGGTAAAAAATGTTTTGGAGAGGATTATCGAAGTATAATTGTATTAAATTGAGAAAAAAAGACTCCACATTATTTTTCGTTTAATGAGATTTCCTTAGACGGAGAGTGCCACGATATTTTATTTATATAAATTTATAATTTCATGAAATTTTAAATATATATATACATAATTTCATCATCAGCTCACATGATAATATCAGTTGAAAATAGTGCTTTCTAGTATTGAATTAATATAGCCAAAGCAAAATATATCAATACAATTGTGAGAGGAATCCCCAAAAAATCGAAACAAAAATAGATCATATTAAGTAAGAAATATACTAAATAAAACTCATCGAGCGAAAATAGAAAATAAAATTTAAAAAAAAATACAGAAAAGTATGAAATGTAATCTATAAAGTGAGCAGNTTTGCAATAAGATATATTTGCAGCTTAGGTAAGTTATAAATATCTTCTTTCAACCATATCTCTTAGCAATTACTGCAGTACGGAAGCCATACAGTCTTATATAAGAACTAGAACTTATAAAATCATTACCTATCGTTACACAATGACGAAAAAAAAGTGCAATGTAAATAAAAGGTTTGTTGAGGGAATAGCACATTTATTTGATAAATATATAGTTAAGATAAGAACGTTTCTTAAGTGATTGATAATAAATAATGATATTTTATAGAGAAGATTGAAACATCACTATTTGACTTCTCGTATCAATGTACATTTAAAGCTTTCATTTATAAGAAACTGAAGTTTCAATTTAAATAAGATTAAATAAAATGATAAAAAAACTATTATTACTGCTAAAAAAATGAGCTGGAGAGGATTATCGAGGCATAATTGTATTAAATAGAGAAAATAAGACGCCACATTATTTTTCGTTTAATGAGGTTTCCTTAGAAGGAGAGAGCCACGATATTTTTATTATAAAAACTTATAATTTCATGAAATTATGAATATATATATATATTTATAATTTCATCATCAGCTCACACGATCATATCAGTAGAAAAGAGTGCTTTCTAATATTGAATTAATATAGCCAAAGCAAAATATATCAATACAATTGTGGGAGGAATCCCCAAAAAATCGAAACGAAAATGGATCATATTAAGTAAACAATATACTAAATAAAACTCATCAAGCGAAAATAGAAAATAAAACTAAAAAAAAAAATACAGAAAAGTATGAAATGTAATCTATAAAGTGAGCAGCAAATTCAAGTGAAATTACTAATGCTGAAATCCTTCAATAATGATTTAAAATATTTTCGTAACAAGTTTGGCAGATTACAAAATATGAAAATAGAGGTGTAACTAGAGGTTAGAGGCTTAATTAGAGGTTGTTTTTTTTTTTGGCGCGTTCTTACTTCAGCACGTTCGATTTTTCAGTTACCTTGGATTGGCCCGAGACAAGATGCGAGCAAGGGACTAATATTGTACTGGATAGTTCAAAGTTTATAATTAATAAATTTGATATTTAATAATAAAATCTTAATGATTTTAGAAAATTAATTTTTAAAAGAAAAATTATTTGCCCTCTTTACACAGATTTCTAGTCACGGATTTGACACGGATTTAATATCAAGATTATAATTTTTTTCATAATAGTACAAAAATAAGTTATCTAAGAGATATGAAAAAATAGATCCTTGTGGTATTTCGTCAATTTGAATAAAAATATGTTTTCTATTGTGAAGATAATTGTTAAAAAGACAAAAATTAATTAGAATTTTCCTATGAATTTATCTTCTTTTCCTTAATAAGTTCTAAAATCTGTTGAATATTAGTGATAAGCCAAGATAAACCTTCTTAAATATTATTGTCATTAATTTTATTAGAAAATGGTGCCTGGCTTAGTTAGGTAAGTATTAGACCCACATGTGATGGCTTTGAATTTAATAGGAATTTTATGAAATTTTGGACTGATAATTAAGTAAGGATATTGTATATTGCTAATTATAATTTTTAACCACTTATATAAAGATAAATTTTTTTAATTATAATGTTATTATTTAAATTACTAAGCCTAAAGTTTTTACTATTCTTCAACTCCTTATTTAAAAGTTCAACATATATTTTTTTGACAGAGGATTGCATAATTACTGTTCACTTTGTATATAGGGGCAATTAAAATTTTTTTTGCAGTTTAGTTTATCAATCAAATTTAGAAACATTCGGTGGTTACTTAAAGTTTCCTTATTATTGAATACAAAGGTTTTAAAGTAATAAACAGTCCATTTCCATTTTGTTAACATATCTAAAAGTAAAGAGAATCTATTTGATATTTTTAAACAAAAATTTTTGAAATCATTAAGAAAATATTTTCAAATATTATTAATTCATGTATGGTAAATGAAACTAAATTTGTGCCTTTTGTCATTAAATTTCTAAGCTCTCAGTTTTTTAAAATATTTAAATTACCAGTAATAATATGCTTATGATGTTTATCAATAAATTCAAAAAATTTCTCTTCTTCACAGTGACATTCGTAATCGAATATATTAAGTTTCTCTAAATTTTTGCAAACATCATTATAATTAAAAATAGTTCTACCAAGAGATCTATTATATTTAAAGCTCTTAATTAAGTTAAAATCTTTTAATAGAAATTCCTTTTTTTAAATTTTAAAAATATTATGAAATTTAATCTTATTAAAAATAGGATTTTCAAAGTCAACCTTGAAATAAAAATTATCTAAATAATTTTTTTTTTTGGGGTAAAATTCTACTTATTTTAGCTAATACGAGTTCGAAAAAAAAAGAATTTTGAAGTGCAAATTAACAAAAGAAAAGTTAGCAATAAGATTTTGAAGCTTATATACATCATTATACTTAAGGAAAAAAAAAACAAAATGTTTCATTGGTTTAATATTATAATGCTTATTGAAATCTTTTTCCATATTAGAAGTAAATTCTTATTTTATAATAATATTTATGTACAATAATACTTATATATAAAAATATTTATATATATTAATATTTTATTTACAATTAATTTGTTACTATTAAGAGAGTTTTTATTACTTCCTGGTATCCGTTTACCACGATTCGTACGCCTTTCTTTAATGTGAAAAAGCGAGTTAGTTAAGGAGTTATCTAAGTTAATCTGTGTTTGTTGGAAGGTAGCTTTCAACCCATATGGCAAAATCGTTTTGTATAAAAGCATGCAGTAATTTTTTTTGTAGTCTTAAATCGATAGCTTCTAACTATACTAAACTCAGTGGCGTGACAGCTCATAAAGGGACCAAGGCCTACTGTGCCCATCTCAGTCTTCTTGACCTTAGGCTCTGGGGTGCAGGATAAAATGTTTCGGACAGGTGGTCAGTCGAACGTGGAACCCCCAGTGCTTAGTTCCCAAGCATGCTTGGTATTCATTTATCGACCCACTGAAGGGACGAAAGGCTGAGTCACCCTTGCCCGGCCCGAGGATCGAACCAGGGACCTGTGGCACGACAGCGCGAAGGGCTACCGCTCAGCCACCGGGCGTCAAGCTTCTAACTATACCTAAAATATTAATTTTATTGCTGTTAAAATTATGTACTCTAAAATGATTCAATTCTAGTTTATTGATAATTTTATTACTGTTTATATCTGAAAGATGTTGATTGTTTTTAATATTAAGAAAGTTCCTTTTTTGTTCAGCAGATTTTAATTACGAAATCCACAGGTTATCATATAAATAACATTTTTAATTTTACAAAGAAATTTGGAGCTATAGTTATCCTGAATCATATTTTTTTTTTTATCAATATTAGAGCAAGTTTTACATCTTTTATCAGCACACGCTTTATAAGATGGAGAAAATTTTGGATATGAATGCAATTCAAAAAATCTTCTGTTTTCAGAGTGGCAGATTGTTGATCCGAATTTCTCCTCTGAATCAAGAATCGTCGCGTATGGCCGACATGGTACAATATGTAGAATAACTAAAATATTCAACATATTTTTTACCAGGTGCTTAATTAATATCACTATCTAAATCCATGAAAATAGGCTCAAAGAGCTACGTCCTAAATACACGAAAAATAGTTTGATATATATATATATATATAAAATTTTTTTTTATTCGAAATAGCACAACTGTAAAGATTGAAACATACTCCTAATACTTCGAAATACTCAAACTTTTGTACTTGAGTTACGTGAAATTTGTTCAGAATTAAAAAGTAGTAATGCAATTACATGTAAACCAAGCGAACCTTCCTTTAGTAACAACTTTAGAAAAAGCTTTTTAATAATTTTGAAAGCATGTATGATATGGTGGATAAAAATGTTTGCAAAGATAAATATGAATACGGCATTAATGAATTAACCCTTT
>NC_092206.1:47157114-47198554 GCF_043381705.1 Parasteatoda tepidariorum
TATATATATATATATTAGCAATTCTGTGTGTGTATTGCTTACTTATATTATTATTATTAATTCTCTATAGTCTATTTTAATGGGAGAGTTACAGATGAAAATACAATGCGTCTTTCAGATCCGTACCTCTACCATCGGTTTGCGTCCGAAGTATATCAGTTGGAGTTCCTCGTCCAACAGCATTGAAGGCTGCAATATAAAATTGATATCGAGATCCGCATCTCAAATCATACAGAGCATATTCAGACTCAGTAGCAGTCATCTCAATTTCTTGCCATTCACCCATATCATACTTATAATACAGGACGTAACCTTAAAAAAATAATGATACATAAATAAATAACATCTTGAATGAGTACTTTAAAGATTAATCTCATCTTACAAAATCATACTTTTCTCTATATGTGAAAAAATTACACTGAATTGCTTTTGAACTTTGATTAGTCAATGCTGTGATTGTGTAAGTTGCGTTTCTCATTTGGGGGAGCTATTTTAGTCTTTTCAATTACCAGTGTATGCAAAACTACAGAATTAAAATTTTGATTTCGATAGTTGGCAAATATAGATGATGAGCGATTTTATCTTCAAAAGCGCTAGAGAACTTAAACTTTCCAGGTCAGCAGTTTCAAGGCTAGACCAAAATTACAAGGATGGTAAAAAACTAGCAATCGGGCAAGCAGCAAAGGATTATAAGCCATGAATTAACTAGGGGTGAAATGTCCCAGCCGTATTGTATGTAGCCAAGAAAGTCAAATATTTGCCGACATTAGCAATAAACTATCTACCAGCTATAAAAGCTGTAACCTCAACTACCTGTCGTGTGCATAAATAAGCAACAATTCTACGCAATTTGAATAGCATTGTTTATTCCTAATTCAGAGGCACTTCAGAGTAATTATTTGTATTAAAACTGCAAACATTCAATAAAAATATGCATAAATATATATGAAAAATATACATAATATACATAATAAAAATATAAATAAAAAATATAAATAAAAATATAAGTATACATAGCATAATCTAACAAAATTTAGCATATCTAACTTATCCGATTTTCTTTCATTTTTTTGTATTTAAAGTAGTAGTTTAATTAATGGTTTTTTATTTTATTCCAGATTTTATATATTAGCTATAAATTATTGGCCATTTTTGTTCTTAATTTAAACGCAAAAAAATTGATAATTATTTGCAAAGTGTGAGGTTTTGATGAATTTAAAAAAAAAATCTAATAATCGAGGGTCGTTTTGAATAAAAGCAAATTTCTTTCTTTAGGTAAGTTGAAAAAATAAAAAGAAAGGAAATTTTACAAGAGTCGTAAATATTATGCAGCTTGCAGAAAGTAGGATAATGAAATGTCCCTTAAGGTTTGGGTGATAATGAACAATAAACAGAAAATTCAGAAAGCTTTTAGCCATCAAAATGGTGGTTTCAAGTGTTTAATATAAGAGTTTATTTTTCTTTCGCGAAGTTTAATACGACTTAGTCTTAACGAGCTTATAAATAAGTCTTATTCCCTATTATTTTCTCGTGTTCCATACCGGGTCGAATTTTCATATTTTAGTATATTGCAGATTTTATTCTGCAGTAGAAATGTATAGAATAGATAGAAACACCGGCTAAAAAGGGCTTATAACATGTACCTGAAGAAATAATCAGAATAAATCTTTGTAACACAATATACATCATCATCATCATATCTGGTTAGACTGCCCAGGGTGGGCCAGTGCCTTCCTTTGAATTCAAATCCACTTCTCTCTACTTTTGACGCTTGTTCGCCAGTTTTTCTCCTTTTGAGTAAGGAAATCAGTCTCAACTAAATCCAGACATCTTAGCCTGGGTCTACCTCTTTTCCTGTTCGTTAGGGGTTTGTGTAATAGGATTTTCTTTAAATTTGAGTCATCATTCCTTCTGAAAATGTGAGCTGCCCAGTTCATTCGATTTATTTTTATGAATTTCACAATATCTGGCTCTCTGTAGATTTTATACAGTTCAGTATTATATCGTCTTCTCCAGGAATTATTTATTTTTATCCCACCAAGGATGGCCCTCAAAACCTTTCTCTCAAAAATGGCAATATACAAGGAGTACAAGGAGAATGGCAATATACAAGGAGTACAAGAAGTACGTAATATACAAGGAGTTATAATTGTACTATTCATATCTCTCCTTAATAAAACATCGTAAGTACCAATGCAACTGTTGTTTTGGGTTTTGATCTTAACGTTACATTTTGTTTATCTCCATAAAAACTATAAAACTTAGTAACTTGAAATTATGAAAATGTGCAGGAAAATGTACAAAGAGTACAATGAAATAAAAAAATTCCCATTCGATACTTCGAAAATTATCAACTGTTAATCTCGTGAGGAAAAAAAGTATGTAGACTGCTCTATAGGGCACAGGAATACAACTAGAGTTGAATTTTGTCAGACTGAAATGGCTATTCTTATTTATGAACTTAATACGGGCTTTTTTTCAAAATTCTAATTTGTACGAAAGTTATTTCAATTTTAGCTGCTTTGTGATTTTTTTTCCTTTTTTTTGAATTAAATAATGATTATTTATTCATTATTGTCAAAATTTTATCACTCATGAGATTTTCATTTTATTTGATCGCACTTGACTTGATGACAAAAGTGTTAATTAAATAAATATAAAAAGAAAAAAAAAACTAGAAAAAATGATCAGATGTTACTAGATATAAATCATAACATTAATATTTATTTTTTTCTGAAAATTATAAATGTATCAAGTCAGATATTTTTTCCCCGTCTGAACTGTTATATGATATAAGATTATCGTTTTAGAGTTGTAACAAATAAAATTAAGTCCCCTTTATTACTTCTTACTGTGTCTCCAATTTCGTATTCTCAAGTTTAAATGTTTTTTTTCTTCCAAGAACTATTGATTAATTTAAATGCCAGGTAATCGAAATGTTTTCTCATAAAATTATATATTTTATAAACAAAATTATATATTTCATATGCAAAATTACATATTTCATAAACAAAATTACTTTTTTTTCGATTGAAAAGTATCGAAATTTAAGAAAAAAAAGTTTAATTAATGGTATTAGTGGTCATGTTAGCAAGCGAAGCGAGCAGATTGTGGAGCCTAATAATTTAGGAATAAATTAAACTTTGGTTTCCGCCATATTTAAAAATAGCTAATTAGTTTCAAAAATATTAAAAAAAGGAATACAATACGGAGTGGTATTTATAACAAAGATTTTTTTTAATAAAAAGGATACATCTATTGCATAGTTTTGAGATTATATTATTCAAAGTCTTAGCAAGTTTTGTTTTACCTTGGACTGGATTATCTTTTTCAGTTTGTTCCCAAGATAATCCGATAGAAGAATGATTTGTGAACATTACTTTCATGGCAGGGCTTTTTGGAGGATCTGAAAAAATTTTTTTAATAACATAATCATAATATTAAATATTATAGTTTTATACTCGACTATTATAAAACTATTGATTGACTTAGTAGTTTTTGATCAAGTTAAATGGTTTTTAGGAGTTTATATGAACTATAACTTAATATGCAAGTATTTTATTCGTTTTAAATTAAAATTCTAAAATACAATAATTAGAGATGTTTTTTTAATATATTTTTGACATTTGAAGTTTCATTAAATTTATTTACTTAAAATTTCCAAAAATTAATTCAATAATTATTTCAATAATAAGGGAATAATATATCAATTCTATTTAATAAAAGAATTAGCTTAATACTAGTGTACCACATTAGTTAGCAAAATTAGGTATTAGTAGCACATATTAAGAATTATAATATCCAAGCATTATTTTTAATATTTGCCCATTATGAATAAAAATTTAAAATTACAGAGTTCGTCCAAAAAGCAATATAAGAGATTATACTGTGAAGCGAATACGCAAAACAACGTGCTTAGAGCAGTCAAGATTGATATGAAAGTGAATTAGATAAAGCTTGCATATAATAATATCTAGAATATTTGAAACAGCATTAATCTAGATTTAAGACGGAATGTATTTTCTTACAAACGATGACGCATAGTCGTTTCACATCAGATATTTTTAACTTGAGTTCCTAATTACCGTTGAAATTCTAAATTTATTTCGATTTTTATACTACTTTATTGGGCTTCTTATAGTTTCATCATAATAAAACTCTATTTCAATAAGAAATATAAAATTACGAATTTTAAATAAAGTAAAATTTGCTAATTAGTTTAATGCAAAATGATATTTTAGAAACGCATATAGTTCATCATTTAATTTCGTTCTTATTCTTGTTTAGACTCTGAATTTGAAGAGAGGGATTTCTATACTAATAGATAAAATAATATTCAAAATTTCGTTCCATGAAACATATATTATTAACTACTTAAGCCTGTAAAGCTATTTCAGGTATTTTTTTACAAAGTAAAGAAAATGATATAGTTCAGATGAAGAGATTTTAGGATTGGAGTAAGTAATTCACGTTTAAGTTTTCAACTTTAATACTTTGATATCAAAGCGAATGAAACTTCAGTTTTCTAAATTATATTATACTTCAAGTGCAATTTATTTTATCACTCTCTTAAATAAGTAGTTGGAAATTTTATATTAGAATATATTTATCAATGTTTACCTCATAAGACTTAACTATAATAAAACTTAAACTTCTTTATAATATTTGCATTAGTAAAAGCTTTTAAAATTGCTGATAAAGTTTATTTGATATAGTTAAGAAAATATCATGAAGAATGATTTTGTTTATGTAAATTTCCTGGAAAGTTACATTTAAATATTAATATTTCACATACACAATAAAAACTCTTTAAAGTGTATTAATACTTATTTTTTCTTTTAGTTCTACCAACAAGTCAAATTTAGTTTAATAATATTTTGAATAAAATAAATGTATAAAACGGGATGAAATATATAAAGCTGAATTTTGAAAGCTTATGCAGTATCCAACCAGCCTTAAAATATGAAATGGAATTATATGATATAGAAGTTTTCAATATTATGTTTAAACTCTTTAGAATTGGAAATCTTCATTTTTTCAAATTAGTATAAGTCCGTCTTCGAATAAAAAAATGTGCATTAATTGCAAATTTAATTAAATCTTATATGCTTATTTTACGTTGATCAATAAGTTTTAAATTATACTTGAAATGATCAGCTGTTATATAACTGGCGAATTATTTCTCATTTCGATCTTGACGATTAATTGAATTTTCCTTCGAATTACTTAAATTTGAACGGCAAGAAATATTATTATTTTTGTACTTGAATTTTGTGTATGATTTATTTTTTGCAACACAGAAATTTAAAATAAATAAACAAAATTGTGACTCATTTTAGAGAAGCTAAATAAAAGGTAGACTTGTCACACATTTTTAAACACGCGTTTTACAAATAAAATTTCTAAATAAAAGCACCTAGTTTAAGAAGTGTAAAGATTTTTCTAAAATAAAGTAAAATAATAGCATAAATATTAATATTTATTTTAAAAATCTTACAAACAATTAAGGATCTATTTTTTTGATAAATCAGAAAAGTTTGGTAAAAATAAAATCACTTAGATTTTGCATGCGATATGTAGAAATTGATTATTAAAATTTCAGTTATCAGAAAGAATAAAGGCAATTTTTTTAGCATTTTCATACATTTTTTGTATACGAATAAAATTCCTTTATCTGTAATCAATATTGTTTCGTCTTTAATTTCTTGGTAAATCATTATGAATAAAATATTTTAATTAATAACTGTGCATTTTTTGGAGAATTGTATTGCATTTTTTCCAAAGGGACTTAAATTTTTGTGTATCGTTTTGTTTTTAAATTAATATTTAAATTTAATTATGTCTTTCATCGGATATTTATCTAAATGAACAGAAGAATAAAGTAAGATCGAATAATCTGAATTCTAAGCTAGCCTTAAGCGAAGGGCAACGCAGAGAAATTTGTAAATAAATAATTATGACTGAATAAAGAAAAGTTGGTTTTCAACTCTGAAATACCAAATAGGATTGCAATTAATGACTAAGTAAGTAATCAATAAGTTTTAAATTACTAAGCAAAACGGTTTTCTTTAGTATTTAATCTGCCATATATGTTTTTATAAACATTTCTGTCTGTATATTGTCAGAAGAATGACTGAAAAATATCTGCTTTCTCGCTATCAAATTGTTAAAACAGTGTTATCTGAAAAAATTTACAAATTTACTTACTCCATTGGATAGATGACAGCTAATTTTTAGCAATTAAAAACTGTTTTTTGCTGATGCTGATATTGTATATTCACAATTTTTATTTCAATTGTTAATTATCGTTAATTATAGCACAATAAAGACAAAAATGATAAAAAGAGAAAAATAAGAAAATTAATAAGTTTCTTTTATATATATATNTGATTATCTATATATATATATATATATTGTATATATCGTATTTCGCTATCTAAAAGTTTTATTTCGAATAAATTGTGCCTAAAAAATTGAAGAAGGTTCACATAGCTCATCTCGTATGTTGCTCAAAAAGGGGGACTTCAAAAGATACTGTTTAACTTCTAATGTATTATTAATTAGAAAATAAATTTCATACATAAAAATTTAAACATTTACTTTTTACAGATATATGCAATATTTTTAATTATTTTAATTGATCAAATTATTTTTGATAAAATTGTCTCAGTATGAGCACTTAAAAAGTAATTATTTTGCATTAAGTTAATTATTAATTATGTACATTTACCATTTTCCAAGGTTTTCACTATGACTTGGTCAGACGGCGGTCCTGCACCCTTTGCATTGAATGCTTGTACAATCACAGCGTATTCCGTGAATTTCTTAAGATCTGTGAGTTGCGTTTCCTCGATGAAATTTTCTCCACCTTTTGCATTCAGCGTTTTGTATATGAACGTTTCTTTAGACGTCGATTCTTTGTATCCTACATAATAACCTTTAATAATTCCAAATTGGAGATCTTTTCTTGGAGGCTGTGGTAAAAAATGCAAACACTGTATTGTTTTGAAAATATGAAATGATATTTACCTGGCATGCAATATTTGGCATGTTTTTTGTCGAAAAAATTACATATGCACGTAAAACTGATTGGGAGGTTCAAATAAGAGGTGGAAATTTTTTTCACCCTCTCAAAAGAATTTATTGTAAGCAATGCATTATTTGTCATTATTTGAAATGAAATTGAGCATTTGTGATGCGAAAAACATCCTTTTATTAGTTGCTTTAACGTCTAAACAGTCATGCTCAAAACAGAGTGGGTTGGTTATAGTGATATTTATCACAGTTTTTCTAATTTAAGAAATATTCGGTGACTTTGTTTATACATATAAATGTTTTGGAGAAGAACTCAAACGGAGAGCAATAATTTTTTTCTCTCAACAATAGAATTTAAGGCAAATAATTTAGTATATCTTATCTATTTGTGTGCATTATTTCAGTATAACTCTACAATTGTTTTTATGAGTCAATTCATTTATTTTTTCATTGAAATTTTGGTATTGTAATAATGTTCTAACAACGGATAAAATAATTGAAACACTTCAGGGTCATGAAACGGTTTTATTTCCTTTTAACTTCAAATAAATAAATGATTACAATTCTAATGAAACTTTCCTTTATCCTACCTTTATCATACAGAATTTTTCTGTTCATAGGCAAAGAATTACAGTCCCAAATTGCTAGAAATTTGGATAGAAAAACTCATCAAATTAATATTTTATGTCCTTTTTTATTTTGTAATAATTATAATTCTGTAATTAATTATAATTATATTAATTATATATTATAGTTATATTAATTATATCTTAAAGTTATATTAATTATATATTATAGTTATATTAATTTTTATATTATTTTGTAATAATTATAATAATTACATGAAAAGAACTTTCTTTGTCACCACATTAAATACTGTACACTATCAAAAATTCCAGATCATATTACAATATGTCGTCACTCTGGGTTAATCATCCGCAAAATCGATTTTACCATAATATCCATTTTTACCATAAAATATTATATTTGACTTTTTACAGTAATATTTATTTAAGTATAATGATTTAACCGAAACTTTTTCTGCAAATCAGTTTTTTTTTCTGGAACGCGTTGCGCTAAAAACAAATTTTATGGTAAAAAGTGTCGGACCCCTGAGTGCCAGCATTTTTTACTGTAAGTTGATCCGGAATTTTTTACAGTGTAGCATTTAAAACTCTGTTAAGCTGACGAAATTTAAACACTGGTATTTGAAGAACTCACTTTCCACGATACTTTAACAATATGAGCTCCAACTGCTCTTGCTTTCAGTTTTTGAGGTGGTCCTCCGGGAGCTGAAAATGAAATATTCATCCATTTTAATAATGGTTTCTTACAATGTCTAGGAAAAAATATAATAAATCCTAACAGTTATTGAATGCATTTGCAATAGTGATTGTGAAAATACAAAACAGCAGTTTTTTTTTATTAGTGGAACAAATTATTCCGCTTAAAAGAATGAGTAATAGTTTGTAATTAAAAACTTTCAACTCTCATTTTGTATGTAGTAAATATTTTCGCATTTCGCTATAGAAAATATGATAGAAATTATTATATTTAAAAATGGTATTTAGTTTCTTTAATACATTGGTTTCATCGGTTCATTTGAATGTTTTGTTTTTTAACTAAGTTTTATCTTAAACGTTTCACGATTGCATCTTAAAAAAAGACTAAACTTTAATGGTTTCATTGTTTTAAAAAATAAATACTAATTTAATAATTATATTGAATTTTAGTCTGACATAGAAACTTATCTGACATTTCCACTCTAACTAACATGGAGTCTGATAAGCATGGATAGAAAGTAGAATGCTTTTAAGCTAAAATAAGTAAATTAAGTTTTTCTTCTCTATAAATCTAAGAAATGTGTAAATTTTAACGTTTTTTAAATATTAAGATCATTTACAGAATGCGTAGCAATTATTTTTTAAGCAATCATAGTTGTATTTAACTTATTTTATTAATCTCAAAAATGCATCAGTGCTCATCAAACATTTAATTTCAGTATTTAAAAAGATTATTTTTTAAACATTATTTATTTAAAAATAGTAGATATTACTTAAATGTATTAAATTATATTTTGAAAGTAAGTGTATTAAAAATGCTTTTAAGTGACTCAATAAACGAAAATGATTAAATTTCCACAGTTGTCATGAGCTTCGAAAAATATTTCTTATTTCTCGTTATACAAACATTCCTTAATTTATCAGAACATGCCTGAAAAGAAACCAATATCATTCTGCTATTTCATTAGAAAACAAAGTTTTGGCGAATTTTTCTTTAAATGCATCTGACATTAAAATAAAAAAATAAATTAAAGATGTTGTTAAACTATAAACAAAGGGCTTTTTCAGAATTCGTTTTAGCTTTATTTCCCTCGGGCCAAAAAACACTTAAAGAAATATAAGAAGATTTACCATAAAAGGAAATAATGAATTCTGTAATTGCATTTACGACACTTTGTTTATTCGCATGTACTTAATTTTTTCAGAGATTAAATGTTTAAAATATATTAGAATTAACTTTTTAGCAGTTGGTTCTTAGTTTCGAGCAAAGTGAAACATATTGTTTTTCCAACTATTTTGAGAGGATTATAAATATAATGAGAACATGATATTCCGAATTCGAGAATATTCCTTATAAATATATATTACTCATAATAGTTAAGTTGGCTTTTTAAAAGTGAAATAGAATTAAACAAAATTTATTAATTTCATAAATTTATTCCTAGATATTTTATCATTATTTTAACACGAATGATTTCCTTAGATTTTATTATATAATTCAGACTTATTAAATATTTTTTTACACTAGAATTATGTTTATTTTTTTATTTTATGTATTTGGCAAAGCTCATCTATTATATAACAAATATAGATTCAATAAATTTTCTGAATGTAGCCATGGACGTTCATGATTAAATACTTTAACTTTGATTATTATTTATGAATATCTTTCATCATTAGATACTGTAATATTATAGTCTACATTTACATTTTTATCTATGAGTTTTATTTTGATTCAACAAAGACTTCATTTTTATGAGTGTATCTTCTTCTATTAGAACTCGTATGTTTCTCGTCAATTAACCTATCAAATTGTAGATAGCTCTAAACCAGTGTTTCCCAACCTTTTTAGTGCCATGCCCCACCTAAGTCATTCTAAAATTCTTTTGCCCCCCTATGTAACATATACATAATTTTTAATATTTAAAAATTGAATTGTTCACTAAAGAAACTTAAATGATAGGTTTTAGGAAGAAATCACTAGGAAATTGTTAACGAAACACAGTAAGTACATTTTCAAAACATATAATGAAAAACTAAAATTCAAATAGTTTTAATAAAGATTTTTCTATAACAATTTAAATTTAGTGAGATCCTTGCTGCACGGAGATTTTATGTTAGGTTCCAATTTGGTTAACTTCAGTCTCAAGTATCCCCGTTGTGTTATATCAAGGCGATTTCTTTTTCTAGCAGTAAATCATTTACAGCACTAAATCCAAATTCAGCTAAATATGAAGATGGATACGGTAGCAATAGTTTTCTTGCACATTTGGTTGAATTTGGGTGTATAATTTCTGTTTCCTCACACAGCCATGCCATTACTCCCTTTATATTAAATAAAGTTTTAACTGACTCATCATTTTGCATTTCTGCGAGTTCTTCTTGATACTGCATATTTGATATATCAGACAAATCCACTAACTTTGGCTGCATCATCCATGTTGGAAAATCAATTTGTTNTATATATATATATATATAATACAAATATATTGGAAGATAGCTGTTAAAGTTTTTAAGTGCTATCTGAAGAAATCTTAAGAAAATAACTAAAACTCAGACTTTGAAAACTTATACATCAATTTTTTTATGAGAAAAGGAAAAAAACGTAAATCGGGCGCTTGCGAAGTAAGTAAATCTGCAGACTCTCACTCCGTTCCGATTTTTCCCTTCCTGTTAAGGACCATATAAATCACTGCTTAAAAGCTCCTATTACTTATTTCTTGCATCGTTTCTTGGATCATTAAATGCTGAAAGAAAATGAATTTGCGAAACTGCCGAAAGTTCGACAAGTAGTATGATGTTTTTATGATAAACTGTTACATGAAATTATAACATAAAATTCCATGTTAATATTTTTTGCCATTCGTGTAAAGCGCCTTTTAAATAATATGAGATACATAGTAAAGTTATTTTAATATTTTTGAAACACATTGATACGTAATTAATATGTATAGATAATAATAGTTTTCGTGCATGATTTAAACAATTTCATAAATGTAACGGGAACTGCGAGAGAATTTTGCATCTAAAACATGAAAATATAATTTTTATTTAATAACTAAATTTCTATTGTTATCATGTTTTAAATAATAATGAAATGCTATCGCTTAATTGATTTGTTTCTGCGTTGGTAAAAGGTTTCACGTCTATGTATGTGTTTTTAAAATACATCCTTCTACTACTCTTTAAAATTCATTCTTACTTTTCATCGTTGATTTTTTTAAAAATTAAACGAGAAAAAAAATTCTGGATAAAAATTCTTTATGGTAAAAGGAACCGGCACTCAGCGTGCCGACAATTTTTACAGTAAAATCCATTCAAAATCAGATAAACTGTAATTTTTACAGCGGTAATTACCGTAAAGTCACTAAACTACTCTCTAATTAAATATCAATTGCTGAAAAAATTATGGTGTAAATCTTACGGGAAAAATGAAATTTACGGTAAAATGGATTTTACGGATGATACACCTAAAGTACCGGTATTTTGAACCTTAATTTGATCCAGAATTTTTAAAATGTAGGTCGAAGATTAAGTAGGCAACAGCCATGCATATATATATTCTTAATTTTTGAGATATTATCATTATTTAACTCCGGAATTGTAAAAATTAATCAATTCTACCTGAATATAGGTCATTTTTGATAAATTTTACGAAAATATGTTTTTGTGGAATCTTCCTTCCCAAGTGTCAATCGCTATGACAAGACTACCTTTAAACACCCGTCTTGAAAACTATCTATTCTTTACTAATCAATATTGTTAAATTTTTATGATGTCATTTAAAATGTTTTTCAGAATTCCTACGTTAAGGGAAATAAAAAAAAGTTACAGTTTTAGTGCTTTTAATTAAAAACCGTTTCATAAAATACCATCTTTTCGTCGAAAAAAAAATAATCTGGACCTAATATCGAGGAATTTACTGACAAGTTTAACAGTTTGTTTTTTTAATATTTAAAAAAAAATCTTTTAATCTTGTTAAAAAATGGCAGATACGGCAAAGTTATTTCTGTCTAGAGAAAAATTAACGAATTTAATTAAAAACTTAATTAATTACTGCAAATTTTTACGAACCCACAAAATACAGCTTTTAAAAAAATAATCAAATATTAAAGGAATGAAATCATAAATTCATTTCATTTTCACGAGATTGCAGCTTTTCTTCATATTAACAGTTTGTGTCGTTTCCATGATTACGTTGATGGTGCTGGTTAAAAATCTTAATCAAACGTCATAAATAACTATTACACACTCACAACAGTTATAAAAATAGCACATTGCTAGTTAATAAGGGTGATTTCGAGTGAGCTTAGAGCCTTGGAATGACGGCCTCAAGGTCACTGAATATTTCTCAATTTTTTTTGCTAATTTTTGTGATCAGCATTTAAGTAACTTTTTAAATATCAAAAAGTTCCATTGGAAATGCTTTCAATTTGCACAAAAACTGGTTTTTCTTCATACTGATATTTTGCACTATTTTCGTAACTAGTAAAGAAGCAACTGGCTAAATGTAGAAAATACGTAATTTAACAGTCATAAAAAACTATTGCAAACTGTCAACAGTTGTATATTATTTGTTAAAAAGTGTTACTTCAGATGACAACAGTTTTCGAGACGAAAACTTAAGGTCACTCAATAATCCCCGATTTCTTGCAAGTTATTGTGATCCTAGATAATGCAGCGTTTGAATAACTTTTTAAATAAAAAATTTTTTTACAAATGCTTTTCATATTTGCAAAAAACTGATTTTTCTTCATATTAACACTTGGCGCAATTTTTCTAACCATCAGAGATGAAACTGACTAAAGTTATACTATATTTTACCTAAGAGTTCGGAATAATTAATTAAAAGACGACCGAAAATAATGATATATAAAACAATCATTAGACCTGTCTTAACCTAATCTGAACTTAGGTCTAGATCTGAAACCTGGTCTTTCACTAAATCACTAGTAGGCCTGTTTCCTGTTTTGAGAAAAACCTTGAGAAAAATTTTCGGTGCTATAAATGTGGATGACTTATGGAGACAAGGACATAATTTTGAACTATAAAGGCTATTCAAGGAAGCTGATTTCAACAAATGCATCAAAACAAGTTGCTAAAAGCTTTGGGTCACATCTGTGGACTAGACCCTTATTCCTTGACATTTAAAATCTTCAATTACAAACAAATGGGAACTAGAATTAGAGATAGGCCTAAGATGAGATGGCTTGAATGTGTAGAAGAGGATTTTAAAATCCTAAGAATTACCACTTGGAAAACAATCACAAAGAAATGAGTAGAATGGATGAAGATTCTAGGGAAGGCTCTGGCCCACAAAGGGCTGTCATGCCAACAGAAGAAGAAATAAAATGGAATTATTTTAATGTTCCTTGGGAGTCCCGTTACTATTTGAGTAACGAATCGGTACCGGTCTTTAGCCCAGGGGTTGGGTACTACTGCTCAAGGACAATGGTTACACACTTTTTCTGTTTAACATTAAAGAATTCACATTTTTGAGCCTTCTCAAGACTAAATTTTGGGTCGGTAAGATTACTTTTTAGTGTGAGAAAGTTCAATGACTAAATCAAAAGTTATTAAGTCGTTCCATTTTCTTGTGTTATACAGACAAATACAATAGATATGGTTGCATTTATAAACTTTTTATGAGATTGCATCTAAAGTTGAAATATTTCATAATAAATCGGTAAAAATTACATTTTTGCTGTTTCAGCCAAGTTTACAAAGAAATACATTATATTTTCTTGAATCTAAATTATTTTCATACATTAAAGTAAGAAAGATATTTTATTTTGTTTTAATTCGGCACAGACTAAAATACTGATGGGATAATAAAATACCGAGACATCTAAACCTGATTAATCTGAAAATAGATCTAGGTAAGTTATAATAAACTTGTACTGCAAACTACATTGTTTTTATTTGGGATAGGCTCTTTTCGAGTTTTCTCAAGATACATTTATTTAATTTAAGAAATCAATAGTTAAAGACAAGATCAATGATTTACAATAGTAGTCTCCCAGAAACAAAAATTCCGGTGTTTCATCTTATTTAATTTAATGTATTTAGTTGATAAAGAATATTGATTTGAAAGCTTAAAATGCATCGAATATTTGCTTTTACTGTTTGCTCTTAAATGCGTTGTAGATAAAATAAGTAATCGTCTCTATTGATTTAATTTTAGTTTTGGTATAATAATATTTATTCCTCATAACTTTTTATAACCAATATTTATTTAGTCTATATAATCTGATTATTAAATAGAATGTAATAAAAATAAATAATTTAGAAAGTGCTTGCTTACTGGTATTTAATTCTATTTGGTTAATTTAAATTAAAGATTGGCATGCTAGCATACGCAAAACATACTTTTTATAATTCAAAAATTAAATAATATTTCCTTCAATCCTCTTATCTGTAGAAATAATCAATTGAAACTTTTCTCAGTGCAAAATTTTTCGAGTGAAAATCAGTTCTATAAATAGTTTGTCTGTCTACAACTGCTTAAAATATTTACATAAAATTCGAGAACAGTTTCATAGTAATTGGTGCAATGTTTTGACTTTAAAACTTAAATCGTTATTAATTTTTTGGCAAGAGAAAAATTAATAGCGACTTAGACGTTTTTAATTTTCCCTTGCCAATACATTGAATGTTTAAAGCCAAGAAAGGAGATCTTGGTAATAGTCAATAACTATTACTAATCTTTTCTCAGATCACCGAAGTCAAGCATTACTGGCTGTGGTCAGTGTGCTGGTGGGTGACCACTTGGATCAATCTGCGTAGGGACCGAGGGTGTGCGGTATTGGTCCTTGTTAAACTGTTCTACCGTAAAGTGCTCGACTTCACGCGCAGGTCGTTGGGTTACCGAAGCAGGGGTACCATCCCCTCTGCAGAGGATCAAAATTGTGATGGCATGTCTTCGGATCATCCTCAGGGATGTTTCCCAGACAGTCACCAATAGTCCATTGTGGAGGTCTAGTGCGACGTAAGTAAACTACAACAACAACTACTAATCTTTTCTCATACTTGGGGAAATTTCTTACATCTGAAATAGCGGACCTTTATCTTTTTGTATCAAACCATAGAATTGCATACCGCAATCGTCGCATTGTGTAACTCGATGTTGTCTTTAGTAGTTAGCGCGTTTTAAATCTAAAGCAAGGGGAATTCTTATATTTATTATGTACAGTTCATTAAGCTCAGCAGCTTTGGGTAAATTTACCATATTGCAATTTCTTTCATTATTTCTAATGCAGTTTAAGTTCCTTCGTTAAAACTCATCACATTTGCGGACTTTCAAAGAAAAAACCAGTCTTCCCTTCAATATAAACTTCGATAGAGGGAGGAAACATTAAACAAACCACGTTTCTCTATTGATTTGTTTAGTTTTGATACAATAATATTCATTCATAATAACTATATGTAACAATTGTTTTCCAAGAAGCCAGTTTTCTCTTCGATATAAACTTCGATCGAGGGGAGAAGCATTAGACAAACCTTGTTTCTTTATTGATTTAATTTTAGTTTTGATACAATAATATTCATTCATAATAATTTTATGTAACTATTTTTCTCCAAGAAGCCAGTTTTCTCTTCGATATAAACTTCGATCGAGGGGAGAAGCATTAGACAAATCTTGTTTCTTTATTGATTTAATTTTAGTTTTGATACAATAATATTCATTCATATAATTTTATGTAACTATTTTTTTCCAAGAAGCCTCTCTTCGATATAAACTTCGATCGAGGGGAGAAGCATTAGACAAATCTTGTTTTTTTATTGATTTAATTTTAGTTTTGATGCAATAATATTCATTCATAATAATTTTATGTAACTATTTTTTTCCAAGAAGCCAGTTTTCTTTTCGATATAAACTTCGATAGAGGGGAGAAGCATTAGACAAACCTTGTTTCTCTAATTGATTTAATTTTAGTTTTGATACAATAATATTTATGCATAGTAACTTTATAAAACTACTTTTTTCCGAAGAAAAAAAAAGCCAGTCTTCCCTACAACATGAACTTCAATAGTAGGGGGGCATTCACAAAATTAAAATATATTTCTAATGCGAATACTAATTACAATTGAAAACACATCATTGCCTTAAAAATTAATTTTTAATCTAGCTTTTTTTACCGAAAAGTGAATATGATATCTTTAAAAAATCTGTTTTTTGTTACGTAATTAAGAATATGAAATATACTTAATATATTTTAAATTTTCATTACGAAATAGATACAAATTTAAAAAAGAAATAAGATTTTTAAATTTCAAAAATGAGGAAATGATATGAACTTATTTTTAAAATTAGAATCTTAGGATTATTTTTATCAAAACAGTATTTTTTTAAAACTTTTTATTCATTTATTCATTTTTTGCTTGATGGTAAATTAAATTTTGAACGCCTAAATTTCCATTCCGAAAATTTTTACTTTAGTCTCATTTCAACTGTTAATTTTTAGAGAAAAATTGGAGTCAATCTTCAAAGGAAAAAAGAATATATATAAATCAAACCTGGTAGTTTCAATAAATCCAATGAGTCTTCTGTCAATTCTAACTCAAATTTTAGCTGATTATATCAATAATATTTTGTATTATTATGAGCGCTAGGCATGTCCTTTCACTACATTATGGGTGAAAAGATTAATTAATTATTTTTTAAAAAGTGAACCTCTCATTGAAAATTAAATATGTCTCGATTTTTTTAAAGTTATAACGTCTCTTTAATACGAAAAAAGTGAAAAGAGAGAATTATATTTCTTATTTTATATTGTGAGCTGATTTTTATTATTTTTTTTTAAATGACCTTTTGAAATCTGTTCAGTTGCCTTAAGCTCTAACGCGATTACTTTATTTAGTAAACAATCCTGCATAGGGACAGCGAAGACTTTAGAAATTGTTGAATGACTCTTTACTTTCCCTCTTAAAGAAAAAGATGGTTTAACTCAATAGCCTTGTAATTTATCTCAATTATATATAATAGTGATCACAGTCACGTGACTGAAAAAAATATTTTTTCCTATCCATCTTTAGTGTGTCTGTGAGGATAATAATTGTTATTTTTATTGTAAAATGCATGAGGGAAGAAATGGACGTTTGATAATATTTAATATAAGTGATGATATTTGTATGTTATTGTTAGATTTGAAGTAGACGAAAATAATTAAAAAATAAATTATTTCATTAAAATTAATAAAAATTAGACCAGATTTGAGGTTGTCGAAATGCTGAAGACTATTTAGTGCGTTTTTTTAAAGTTAGTATGGATTTTTTTTAAATAATCAAAAAAAAAAAAATTTTTTTTCCGTGAAAAAAAATGATTATTTAAAGCTTGTTTTAAAAAATAAATTTTAACTATGTTGTTATCTTATTCATTAATTACTTTTTACTTTTTTCTTTTCTTGAATGTCACGTTTATAGTTCGGTTTAGTATCAATTATACTAAAATCTATGTGTGGAGAATTGATTTGATTTTTGAAAATGATCGAAATTGAGAATTGATTTTTTTCTATGTTCTTATCAAGAAATTATTCATTCTAAAACTAAAGTTTATAGTTTTAAATTTGACTTTAAAATCTTTCTTTTCATTCGGTAATTTTAATAAATGGAAACAAAATATTGTTTAAAGAACTTTATTTTAATATTTTCTGAACACACGTTAAGAAAGTAGAAAATTATAATAATTAAATAAAGTAGAACACATAATGACTTCTTGAATTCACCTAGAATTGATTTTTAAAAGAATAATTAGGGGAAAAACAATTAAATAATTTGCATAATACTTAATAAAGTCCTTATTTGCGGTTTTAAGGTAAAACAAAGTCATTAATATTCGTCAGGTTTCGTAATCGGGGAAAATATGTTCACATTTTGAACAGTAGTTAATTAAAAGGGAATATAACCTATTAGTGTCATGAAACAACTTAATTATTTATCATTATTTATGAAACAACTTAATTAATTATTACAACAAAATTATTTATCATAATATCTTTATCATGAATTTTTAAAGATTGATTTGCTACATTTTAGAATTCATAAGAGGCTATTTGATGTAACGATATAGTAGCTATGTTTCCTCTCTTTCGAATAGAACGAAGTATCATTCTAAATCCTCCCCTTACTGTTCCCAAATTTTTAGTAAAAATAACTTTTGTAGTATTTTTTAATGTTTTCGATGAAATGAGGTCATCCTAGCAAAAAAGACGTATAAATGCTGGAAAACATAATTACTTAAAATATTTTAATTTATCAATGAATTCTAATTATTTAAACCATTGTATTGTATGTTTGAAGTCGTCTACACTGTTTCAGAGAGTAAAGATATTTTGTGATTACCTAAAATGCCTAACCTAAATAATAAAAAAAATTTATTTTATTTTTTATAATTATCTTATATATTTTCATTCTGTAACAGATATAATTATTTCATTCTGAAGCTCAACTAAATTTTGAGCTGTATGATTTTAGGAAGTCTTTTAATTTTCTTTTCAAAGTATCATTCTTAAATTCTTAGTAATACTTAATCATTCTAATTTTTGTTCTATACCTTCTTGGTCAGTTCGAAGATGAACAACATTGCTGGGTTCACTTCTTCCCAGAGCGTTCTCTGCATACAGTCGGAAGTGATAGAAAGTTATGGGAAGAAGACCTCTAACGACGACACTATGCTCTGTTCCTGAAATCGAAATATTCCATGACTTCTGCTGCCATCTATCTGCAACAAGGAATAATAAAATGTGAGCAATATTAAGTAAATACTATCGTTTTATTAAATAGAAATAAAATGAAACATTATAAATACACATAATTACTATAACTGGGATGTAAAATCAACACACGAAATTTATAAATACGAAATAAGTAATTTTGTTAAAATATTTTTTTATATGTTGTGATAATGAATTAAAAAACACAAACGTATAAAAAGTACAATTTAAATTCTTCCAACTCAGTATCACAAAAATTGGAAAAACAAACTGTAATGATAAATAAATGAAGAAATTACATAAAACAGACTGAAATGCATTGTTTTACAGCTAGTTTTGGAAACAACTATAAAATAACTAATAATTAGGAAAATCAAATAATAGAAAAACAGTAAAATGCCATAAAGCATTCAAACAAGCAATAAATGAATAAATAAAGCTCGGGAGTTGATCATTTCTTACTGTAGGTAATACTGTTAGATGCGAGAATTTTTAGATAGCGATATAAGAAGTTCTGTTGCGAAAGATATCTAAAGATACTAAAGATATCGAATTATGGATACGAAATTTTCGAGATGAGCATAAAAGGTCTTAAAGTCTTAAAATAAAGATTTTATAAGCAATCAACCATAAAAAGTAGCAAAAACTGTTAAAAGGATACAATAAATTACTTAATCAATATTTTAATACAAAAATTTGTAACTCTTAAAAGCATTAAAACATCAAATTCTGTTACTTTTAAATAATTTTGCATTATGCATGCCTTTTCAAACTGCTTTAGACAATTAAATAAAGTTTTGATTTAAAGAAACAGTTCACACAATTACCTCCTTCTTCCTTATAATGTAAGATGTATTGAGATATTTGACTGTTTCCGCTGTAAGGCGCAGCCCATCCTATTTTAGCAGATCTGCTACCGAATTCTAGAACTTTGACATCTTGTGGTGCATCAGGTGGCTCTAGTGTTTAAAATAATAAAGTTAAAGAAGTAAAAACAAGTTGAAAATAAATACACATGAATCTTTTTAGTGCATAATATTTATAAAATTAGTATCTGAATTTTAAACATAGAGGAATTGAAAAAAAAATCCTATTAAGACAATACCACCTAGAAGGGAAAAGACCTCCGTATGGATAAATTTAGTAAACCGACGTAGCGAGCATACATTACGTAGTGGAGAAAAATAAGAAAGACGTCACTTCATTTGTTCTACTTAACTGCACAGTGGGGAAATATACGAAAGATGTCACTACGCTTGGAATAATAAAGGATCGGATTTCTTATATATGGTAACCCGTGCGGAGGCCTTCTCTCTTCTTGGAGGTGTAGATTAAGAGTGTCTTGTTACCGTTTTAATTTCCATATTTACGATCCTTATCAATATGGAGAATCACTGATTATATTACAGAAGGAATTAAAATCTTTACACTACTTTCACCAATGGTATGTATCCTAAAGTATTTCTTGATTTCTGTCAGTTATAATAATTATAAAAAATATTAAGTGAGAATTGTCAATTTTAGATTTTAATTTATAACAGACTCATTTAAATACCCTAATCTAACTTTAATTTAGAGATAGGGCATTATTTGTTATAGAGATTTCAGTTATTAAAAATTTTTTTCCCAACAACTTAGCAGGTTCTTTTTAAATTACTTTCGACAAATATTCGATTAATGTATTTCAAGGATCAGTGTTTAGAAGACATGTTTAGATGGTGTATAATTAAGTTATTTAATGTTTTTAACCTTGCATTATTAGCTGTATATTTGTATCATCTTGTCCGAAGGCGTTGGAAGCTATACATGTATACAGTGCTGAATCCCGTCTATCTGCTCTTCGAATCGTTAGCTGAGATGTTGTTCCTCCTCCAAGAACTGTATCTGTTAATTCATATCTGTAAAATAAAAACCGTATATTAAATACCCAGTGTCCCGAAAATTATTAATGGTATGAAAGAAAAAACTAAAAGGAGATAGAATTGTATGCTTTCTGCATTCTTACTATACTACGTTGCAAGTTAAGAAAAGACTGCTGAGGTATGGGATTTATGTGAGTATCCGTGTTACGAATTAATTAATTTACAGCGGAGCCAATCCGTCGCCAATCAAAATATTCTTTTTTTAGTTGTCCGTCGCCAATCAATCCGTCGCCAATCAAAATATTCTTTTTTTAGTTGTTCTCAATACACTCATGCCGGAAGGAATACATCTCGAAAGCTCCTTTTGTTTTATTCTCATGAATATTATTTTGTTTTCAATCATTTCAGTCTAATTGTTATTTTTTTGTTATTTTGTTTTGTTAATAAATATAAAAAGCACATATTGACTGTTTATTGATACTAACCAGGGCAGATAATGGTAGAAATATAATGTGTATGTCTTGGCAGTACGCAATATCCGAATCTCGAATTAAGTTTTCTATCAATCCGCGACTGTATATAGTTCCGTTTTATTTCGTTATCAAGTTATACAAATATGCTTTTAAGAGGTAAAAATGTCAGGTTGAAATTTAATCCATGATATCTTTTATGATATAGAATAATTAAAAAAAAGGGTATAGTTTCGTAGCCTTACTGGTATTCTAGACTTGGCGACATAATTCGAAAAATAAGGAACATTCGTTCTTGAAAAAGAAACAACTATATAGCATAGCGAAATCGTTGGATTTTTATTATTTTTGTTTTATAACCATCATTTAACAGCCAATTTAAGGTTTACAACTTCTAATGTTCAACTATGCAGCCTTGTAGTTTTGAAACCAATTCAGAAGACAAGGGAGCTCCAACTCATGTTCTTAACATATCTGATGCGGGAATTTTTACTTTTGTTTCACTGTAGAAGAAAATCATTTGCAAGAAAAAAATATTTACTATTCTTTTCTCGCTTTCTTCAACTAAGAACAGACAGACTTATATTTGTTACGATTTTTAGATATCCTTTTTATTTTAAGTTGATTATTGTTGTTAAGAACTATAATAATTAATAAAAAAAGCAAGCAAAACTTAGGCTGCTCAATATTGTTTGAAAAGTTGGCAATATAGATATACGTTCGCGCTTAAAATTTAGCGTCCAATCTGCGTGCTCTTAGATGCAAACAGACACTCTCCATAAAAATAATGCTTTTTTCTTAACTTGCAACAGAGTATAGGAACCTCTTTATTCTTCCCAAGTTTCAAAATTAGTTAAAAAGTTCCTCAACAGATGACGCTGTTGATTTAAAAACAATATAGAAGTTTTTTTTTTGCTTCCAATAAAAATTTATTTGCACGAGAGACTGCTAAGTTTGTCTTCAGAACGCGTTGCATTGCTCTAACATTTAGTGGGCGTTTTTAAGCACTATTTTATTAATTTTAAAAATTTATTGCCCTCTAATGAAGATATTTGCAACTAATTTAGGACTAGCTGAGCGTAATAGAAGGTTTTCTAAACAGAATGCATGCCTATTATCCCATATTTAAAAACTTTTCATATTGTTGGTTGTTCTTCGAGGATCCGGGACGTTGGTATATATGTAGGTTAAATAACTTTGTTGGCTAGTTAGGTTGATAGTGTTTCTAGTACTATTTAAATGGAAAGAAATGAATTGTGGATGAAGCATTAATTTATTAAATGCTCATTGTTTTCTTCTCCTTTGAGTTTTAAGGAATTTGGTAAAAATTCTAAATACTTTTGATTGATGCAAAAAATAGTTGTGATTACAAAGAAAGGAATGTCACTAAAATGATGGACAATTTTACGAAATTAATTTCGAAAACTTACGCAGAGTTTTAAAACTTCTTTAAAAAATCAAATTCAAATAAATGTTTGAATTAATTATTTGTGCAGTATAAACTGAATAATTATAAAAATCTTTTTTTTCTATAATTAATAATTTTCACTTTATATAAACCAATATGTCAAGTAGTACTGGATCAACACTTAAGTACTGGAATAACTAAAATCTTGTTACTGTACTTAAAAAGTACTGGAACAAGAATTTACTTGTTCCAGTACTTAACTGTTATGCATCTGAAATATTTGGTACTTTCTAACATAAGAAATCAGCATATTTTTTAAAAAAAGCAAGTGATTTTCGATATTTTATCAGAATTTAAGTTCTCATGCAAAGTAAATAAGCTTGTAAATTTAAAGATTTTAAAACAATTTTCTCAAAACATTTATTTTAATTCCTAAACATTTCTTTACTTCCAGAAAAATTATTTAAGTGAATTAATACTATCATTGGTTTTGCATACAGTCATATAAAAATTAGTTTCCTAAAATGCGAAACTAATTTGTTTTTCTAAATTCTTTATAAGTTAAAATAAGCATTGCGTTTTAAAAAATAATTAGATTCAGTACTGTAGAAAAATGCAGATAAATTTGAACTTTTCATACCTTAGATCCGTCCGTGGTTCAAAAGATTGCTTGTCTTTTAACCATGTAATTTGGAGCGGACGATCACCTATTGCTTCACAAATCAATTTAGCGTCTTCTCCTTTACGAACGCTTTCTGCTCGGAATTTGCTTTTAAAATGAGCAGCCACTATAAAAAAAATTAAAATAGTTCTAAATTCAAAATAAAAATAAAAAACTGAGTGTAAAAAGTTTAGTTTAAGATGAATAATCCCAAAAATTGAGTCCCCTACAGTCTAATTTAAAAATTTGTTTACTCATACTAATCTGAAAATTAATTATTTACCTCCTTAAAATTAAGTATTTTTTGCTCTTGTATAATATTAATGGTTATATAATGTAATTGGTTTAAATATACATTTTTTTCTAAATTAAATTGTCAAACAGATACGCAAAAAATTATGCACAGTCAAAAGAAAAAATATCTTAAGCAAAATATAATGGTATTTTTTAAAATTTTATGCCAAATATATGCTTTTGTGCATTATAAATATTTTAGCAAGGTAAAAACAACGCATAAAGAAGCAATAAGATAAATTATTCAAATGAATCGAGCTACTTCATACCAGTAACAACAGGATTTGCATATGTAATTTGAAAAGTTTAAAACATAGAGTAAAGGAAAGAGTATTTATTATTTTACAATTTTCACTTTTTATTCGAAAATTAGATAAAAAATAAATAAATTTAGACTTAAATTTAAAAGAAATAAATTTTAAACTACGTATTTTCTTCCAAAAAGGTGGCGTACTTATTTCTTTCTGCTGTATATTTTCAGCATTCATATTACAGCAAATGTAACATTGGTATTGGCTCTGGTTTGGCTTTGATATTAAACATATTCTGTTTATTTTGCTTCTATATTCAAAATATTCCAACGGATTTCTGCTTCAATCTGCTTAGAAATATTTCGAAATTCAGATTTGCGTTTTGTTTGTATTTAATTTTTAGTGCACATTTATTTCGATTTATAATATTCCTTATATTTAAAAATATAAATCTTTAGTTAAAACTGCCGGTTTAAAACTGTAAACGTTACGTGATAATTCATAATGTAGATTTTAAAAATATTCTGATTTAAAAGAAGTGCGCAAGAGAGATTTTATTTACTTATTTATTTTCTTGAAAACTATTTTTCTTTATTTGCTTATTACTGTTAAAATTTATATTTTGTCACAAACAAATGTAATAACGAGTACAGGCAATTTCAAATTGATCAAAATAATACGAAAATAGGTCAAAATCATTCTTATGTTTCCCATTCTCTTTTTAAAAAAAAGTGAAATATCAGTATTATTTTAAAATATCAGTAATAGTTTAAAATATTTTGTCTCCTTAAAATTTGACTATTTACAACAGATATCGAGATTCAAATAATTTTTCAAGTTATAATTTTAGGTTTTGTTAACTGTTTTATACCAATTAATGGTTATGTTTTAATACCGTGAACGGAAAGATGAATGACTTTGCTAAGTCCTTGACCAATGCCATTTGTAGCTTGACAGAGATAGTGTCCGTCATCTCCCTCCTCAACGCTGTGAATAACAAGGGAGCCATTTTCGAATACATGCAATCTAGAACTACTGCTGATTGGTCGAAATTCTGATGCAACATCTCCTGTAATAACAAAGTTAAATATTGTTATTTATCTTTATAATTGTCTATTATGCACTTTACATGCGGAATAAAGTTTACAAAATTTAAATTTTCTAAATTAATTAAGTCAAAAATGAATAATTTTAAAATTACTCGTCAGAATGACCTGATATTTTAGCAGAACAATTGTGAGACAATTGAATTTTGGTAAAGGAAAAAAATAGTTGACAAAACCATAGTTCACATTGTCTGGAGATAAGCACTATAAAGGATCGCGCTGTGTTCTTGAATCTTTTTAATAAGAATGATGAGTGTGCATTTACAGCTATTAAGAAGTTTCGGACAAAAAAAAAATAAAAAAATAAAAAAAAAAACGTAAAATCGGGTTCAATACTTACAAATGGTCTGCGCAAAATGATTGCCAAATTCCAAGAGACCGGTTCATTTGACGTGAAAAGTGGACAGTGATGCTGGAATCAGCAGTGCACAGGGAAGTGGCCGAATGCTGGGTATGCCAGTCAGCACGTTGCGTTAAGTCCTACGGAACATCTTGAGCTGTTACCCGTACAAGATTACTCATGTAGAGACGTTGTTACTTGTTGACCTGGAAGCACGCGAATCTTTTGCACTACGATTGCTTGCCCGGATGGAAGTTGACAGCGAATGGTCCTGAAATATTCCGTGATCTGACGAAGTCCTCTTCCATTTGTATGGTTCTGTAAATACGCAAAATTGCAGGACATGGGTTACGGAGAATCCTCTTCAGCTACAGCCATTACTTCTTCACTCTGAAAAGATCGCTGTTTGATACCGAATAACGGCAACGTTTATCTTGGGTCCGTTTTTCTTCGAGGATATGTGATAAAATTAAACTTATGCAAACATTACATAAGGTATCATGAAAAACTTACCAAATTTTACTACATTTTCCAAATTTTATAGTATATTATAAAATCATATTTTCATGTTAGTTTTACCAAAATCATTACCAAAACTCTTCGGTAAAATTTTCTGAGATTTTTGGTGTTCCAATAGATTTAATAGCTATAAGCATTGCAAATTTTACCAAATTCTGGTCGTTTTCTTCTCAGTATACCTATAAGCAATATGGAATTAGAGAAAGACGGAAGGAAATAATAATTTTTTTTTTTGTATATACTCTATTTAGATTCAAAATGCATTTTCTTTTATTGTGATTTTTGTTAGTTTGTTTTATATACGATAGTTTTACATTGTGTCTTACACGTTAACCAAATGTGTTAAGTTTGAGTCATACTCCTGTTCTATTGCTAACGGCATACAAATTGTTTGGTTACACAATATCACCACGCAGTATCTGAAAATAGTTTAGTCAAGGGATGAAGTTGGGTAAAACTTAGTAATTTTTTTCTTGAATACTCGAATATGAAAAAACAGGTTCATGAATGATTGAAGAATTTCATAATTAATTATTAATAAGTATTTTTTATGCAATTTAATTTTAACTTTGAAAAATATCAATGGAAAGAAAACAATATACACATAAGAAAATACTTAATAATTATTGCTATTCTATTTACTTTACTTTAATTATAATTGAAGATGCTTTATTTAAAAAAATATTTTTATAAATAATATAATATTTTAAAATGACATATTTATAATATTTATCATAAAAAACATTGGATTTACAACTTACTTTAAAAATGACTTTAAAGATTTAATAAGAACCTTTATTTATAAAAATAAAGTGTTTTTCAGCAAGGTTATAATGATATTGTAATTTCAGTTATATTTTTTTACATAATCTCAACTACACGCTACTTTAAAAACGTTGATCTCTAATGTTTAAGTGCAGTTTCTTTCTACAACAAACGTTAGTATAAATTTTTAATTAAACACTCGTTTCAAGTAACAAATGGAAATTACTTCTGTCAAAGAAGGAAATTTGTTTATTTTCTTGAAAGTAAAAGTCTTAATTAATAGATATTTAAATTTCAACTTTACCTATGCTTTTAAATATTTTGTAAAAAAAAAATGCTCCATGCATGTGAGAAAACGACTAATAATTAATCTTCTTTCATTTAAAAAAATACGGAAAAATCCTTTAAAAATTATATTATCATATTTAGAATATTTTTCATGAAATAAATAAGGGATTACCATATACTTTAAAAATCAATTTAAAGCTTTAAGGAGAAATCTTTTTCGCATAAAAAAGAATAATGCATTCTTAGCGAATGCATCTTTTATTTATCGCCCCCTCTTCCGAGAAAAACAAAGACATAAATCAAAACGTAGCTCGCTTTTAACTCTCTGTGGACCATCAACGTCAATTAACAGTGAATAATGAATTGCTTCAACTGACAATAAATACTAAATCATAATTTATAAGAAAGAAAGAAATTTTTATCTCTTATATGACGTCCTTCTAATCTAAATAGTCATAACGTTTTAAATGGGAAGTAGTTTTGACACCTTGTCATTTCTTTAAAGGGATTATCCAAGGTATTTTCTTTTTGAAAGGTATATCACCCATCTGTTTGAACATTATCTTAAAATTGATGACTTTTTAATTATAACAGGTTTCCTAAAAAGACATCTTCTTATTATGATAAACATAATTAATTAATTTAGTGAATGGAGATTAGGTTAGGCAATTTTATGGGAAGTTTTAATAAAGAGGAATTAATATTTAAATATAATTTATTGAGAATTTCTTGCATTCTTTCTTATAGATTTATTAACCTATGTGCGTCTAGGAAGGCTGTCGCCATGAACTTGAAAGCATTTCTGTGAGTTATTTATCTCTGTGATCGATTAAAAGAATAATAAAAGAAAACAAAATGAATCAGAGATTTATAGTGTTAGTAAACTAGAAAATTGGTGAATTAGTAAATCGGCTAATTAATAAGTAGAATAAGTGAATTGGTGTATCAGCAAATGATTTAATTATTGAATGAATAAAATAGTAACAGAAGTAATTAAAATAGTTTTAAATATCTATATATTTACATCATTAGTAAATATTTAAATCATTATAATATTGTTTATCGTGCTTTAATAATTTGCACAAAAAATACAATTGGTAACCGTTATAATGAATGAATTATTGGATAAATACAAATAAAATGTATATAAAAAAAGGCGAAAGTTAATCGAAGCGTTAGTGAATTAACAAATCAGTGAATTAGTGAATCGACAAATCAGTGATAGAACAAACGTAAATAGACATAGTAAGTGAATCAATGATTTGTGGAGAGAGAAAAAAAGATCACTGAAATGAAAAACCATTGAATAGATCAATTTAGTTTTTAAATAAATATTTAACAAGTTTATTTTCATAATATGTTATAAAACACTTTTACTGAATAAAAATAATGAGCAAACTGATTTTATAAAGAAAATAAATTTTAGACTTACTAATATTATTACTGTAGTTATTTTTTATGAAATTTATCGCTGTATCAAAATGTAATTAATTTCAAAGTTGATTATTCATCGAAATTTGACATTTCTTGGTTTTTAACCCTCTAAGTGCGTAATTTTTGTTACTTATTGCTTTTTGTTTGAATGATTATTCAATAGCTATTATTTTTATACGATTGTTATTATTATTATGTGATTGTTATTATTTTTATGTATAATAGGGCAAATTCCTTAATTTATTTATGTTTTGCTGATTTCAATGATTTGATTTTAGATTTTCATATGGTATGGAATGGACATTTTTTTCCATAAATTTATTTAATTCTGTTTTGAAAAATAATTATTAAGACTATTTTCTGTTAAAATTTTCAAGCTTACTCTTAAATTCTGAATGAAAATTAAAATAATTTTTGTCATATATTATGTATACTTTTTCACTTTAATCCTGTTGCTCTTGTATTCTCTTTGAATTTTAATATCAGCAAACGACTCTAAAACTTTTTTTTAAAGTATATATCTACTTAAAATTGCAAAACTGCTTAAATCGATCAGTTTCCTGATGTGGCTTAATATTCAAAAATAAACTATTTATGAAATTTATTTCAATCTTTAATACAGAACACATAAAAGCGTGGTATGCAAACGCTAGTGAATATTTTACCAGAATTATTGATTAAAATGAAAATATTTTTTGACGTAACAAGAAAGAGGTATGTAAATTTTTTACACGTGATAATGTTCGAGAATCATTTTATGACTTTTATGAAAGAACTAGTTTTTTTTTTTTAATTTTTCGTGGTTTGTTTTCTAAAATTATATTTTTCTGTAATTTTCCTCTGTATTTAGAAAAACTATATTTGAAAAGCAAATTATGTATTACCACAGACGAATATTAGAAAGCGTATTAATTAAATCAAGGGGAAATTTTGTGATTTTTCAAAAAAGAAAAATATTCTTAAGATTTTTATAACACGTATTTGATGAAGGAGTGAGAAACAATGAAATGTAAAAGAAAATCGATACATAAAAAATGAGAAGTTAAGCAAATGATTTTCCGCCAAATAAAGAATTTACCAACAAGATTTGACTTCTAGCCCAAAATGGTAAAAAAATAAATAAGAAAGGATATTTTTTTCAAAATAAAATGGTCATTTTAGAGTGAGAAATGTCCAAAAATTTTTCCTGATCTTAATTGTTTAGAAAACAAATGTGTTTCTGAAAGATTCTCAAAAATAGGCTTTAGAAAAGAAATATAGCATTATATTTGTTCAGGGATTCAAGTTTAATAGAGGAATGAAGATGTTGTAAAAAACTTTAAAAACTTGCAAAAATCTATGGTAAAATGAGTAAAACTAGATCTGAAATTCTGAATTATATTGAATACGAATTAAGAAGTGAAACCATTAAACTTTTGTTTTCCAAAATGCACTTTTATTCAATTAATGCACTAAGAAAAAAGCATAGTTAAAACTACCAAAATTTCGTAAAATTTACCCTGTTTTTAGCTCTTTGAGAATTTTAAAAAGTACGGTACTTTTTATTTAAGCACGTTAGTAATAATTTTGGGGAAATTAATGGTCTTATAGTAAGAGATCGAATTTCGTACATGCTGTACAATGTTTTAATTTTATCACGATATCTCAGAAAAAGGCATAAAAACCATTTATTCGACTAAATTTATTTTTCAGTTTTGTATTTCTTACTAAATGCGAGGCATTAGAACTATAATTCTGAAAACCAGAATTTCTAATAAACCGTTTCCATATGAACGGAAAATGTACCAAATGAATGCCTTAAATACGGTATATTTTGGGTTTATTAGCAGAGTTATGATTTTTCCAGAACTTTTTTCACCATGTGCGCTGCATTATTAAAAATGCGAATGTAAATAATTTTTTTTCCTACCTTCTGCTTTTGTCCATCGAATTCTCGGAATTGGAAATCCATCGGCTTGGCAATCTACAACTGCAGATCGAGTTTTGGTGACACTTGTATCACCAGGTTCGATTCTCCATCTTGGTGGAACTAAAATGTAAAGATATATGTAATGGTTGGCCAAAATTAAGTATTAAACTTTAATAATAATATGTATGAGATATAAGATGAGTTCAGTCTAAGCAGGGACTCAGGTTTATCAGCCTGCTGCAGTTGGCTCATGATAAAACTTTCTCAAAATTTCATTCTATTTTCAAACTAAAGTAAAATACAAAAACGCGTATCTGTAATTTGAAATGTAAAAGGCAAAGGAGTATAATATTTCTTTTATTATATTTTGAAATTAATATGATACATATCTGTATTTTTTTCCTTGCTCAACTCGATTAGCTGGCATGATTTTTTTTTAAAAAAAGGAAACTCTATGGATCTGGAACTTATGGAAACAGAGTACAGTACAAAGTACAGTTAAGACCCGTTATAATAACTATTCGCAACACGAAATGAAATTATGGTCACAGTGAGCATACCGTCAAAAGGAAATACACTTTTTTTTTAGCAGAATAAAAAAAAACCTAAAAATTAAATCTTGTTCAATATTTGTTGATACTATAATAATAATACTGAAATACTGATAATACTGAACGTTGATTTCAATAGTAATTTGGCAAATGGTTAACAAATATAAATGATGAGGGGTATGGTAGGCATGCGGTCAGCAAATACTCGTACTCTTTTGAAGTGTGCTGCAGGTTCAAAAACAAAATTCAAAAGTTCCTTACATAAAAAAAGGAAGGTAACTTGAACAATTATTGCCCAAACGCTTATAAGCATGGAGAGTCAGCATAGGGCTAAGCGTAGAAAGTCAATATTGAAGGCAGTAAATAAAGTGAAACGATATTCGTTTTGCACATTTTGGTATTGATACCCGAAAAAAAAATGCTTTCCAATTAGCGTTATTTATGTAGTATTCCTCACTTAAACAGCAGAAAATGTAGTTTCGTTTGAAAAAAGAAAATGGTCGCAGTAGTGAAAATCTAGCAATGTAGCGTTGAAATACACTATTTTCGTATTTTTACTAGTATTTTGATAGTGGGAATAATTGACGCAATAGCAGACTTTTCGTACTCGTTATATCGAGCGTTTACTGCAGTAAATGAGCTCGAAATAATAAGCGCAATTCGTTTTATTTTAATAAGAAATAAACTCAGTTTTGAATTCCTTGAATGCACTATTAATAATTGCAAGATTCGTTAAAAAGGCTTTTATTTAATATGTTAATGCTAATACAGAATATAAGTATCTAAATAAATTTCTTGTATTACAGCTTCTTTTTCAAAATTGCTACTAAAAACAAATAAAAAATCTATTTAGATTTGAAATATTCCAAATTTACTAAGCAAAATATATATTTTGTAAACTTTTTTGAAAATAAAATGTGAAGTTTCTTCAAAGTGGTTATCAATCGTGCTGCCATCTACTTTAATGTCGCAAAGATAACTCTTAGCTGTTGTTCTGAATTCATAAAACAAATAGATAAATTCTTCACACATATATAAGAAACTCTAAGCGTAATACAACATAAATAAAAGAATAACGTAACATTCACATTTTATAATTTTAATTTTCGTTTTTATGATTGTTTCACATTTTTCATTTTAAACCAACAATGTATTTTCAACACTTTTTAATGGGTAAAATGATTTTCTTGTGTTTTTCAATTGGGCAAGTTCATGAAAAAGCCATCTACAATGCACAACTTTTGTATTGAGATGAACAACAGATGAACTTATGCAGTCTCTCGAGAATGTTCTGTTGCTAAATAAGATGGAAAAACTATGTCTGTAATTCATAGTAATCAGCATTTGTATTTTTATAATTTAATAATATTTTTAAAATGCACTGATTTTAATTATTCTTCAAAATTACTTAGACTGAAAAATATTTAATTATTTTTTAAAATAGCTAGCCTCTATGTTCCATTTTAAATATTAAAAAAGGGTAGATTATAAAAATAATCTAAAATATTCTCTGGAACACGTGTTTCATCATCGGTTCATGCATTTTCTCTACCTGGTCTTGCAAAATAGATTTTGACTGGCGAATGTGGTTCAAAATGTATCAATTAAAAGATTTTTTTTCCAAAGGCAAAAAGAAAAATACTTAAATTAATGTTAGTTATTAGAGTTATCGAACATAAAAGAATGATCATTAAACTAAATAAAATCCTAGTTCATATTTCAAATTCGATATCTGAAATTTATTTTTCTAAACATTTTAACATTTAACTAATAAGCCAAATTAATCTCATATATTTTCAATTAAACAGCTGCGTTTGTTTAATTTTTAATTTGCATAGGAAGCTTTTATCTCTAACTAAACATTACAGATTAATTGGTCCAATTAATTATTCATTTAAATACTTAATTAGGTAATAAAGACGAAAATGATCTTATTGGAAAAAATAAGCATAGGAAAGGATTTTTAAAATTTAAATTTAATCTACCTTTAAAAAGTTACAATTAATTATAAGTATAGGAAATAAAATTAAAAATTTTGAAATTAAATGTAATTTCTTTTTTGAAAGATGACGCAAGTACAAGCAAATATACAAATGCAAATTAAAAAATATAGCATTGCCCTTCACATGCAATTTAGAATGAAAAAATTAAATAGTCTTTCGCATCGTTTTCAATATTAGTTTCAATATTTCAATATTAGTTTCAATATTTTAATATTAGTTTCAATATTTCAATATTAGTTTCAATATTTCAATATTAGTTTCAATATTTCAATATTAGTTATAAATGATTGCAAATTTTATGAACCAGCAAATTACTAGCAATAATACTAAAAATTTTATCATGCCTGCATTTATATCAGTCTTTGCTTTTTTAAGAAAGTTAATAGCTACACTTAATTACATTTTATAATTACGACACTAATTATCAAGAGGCTATTATAATAGTAGTAATGGTTTAAGCAGGTAATAAAACTTATAGAAATTTTAATGAAAAAATATATCAAAAATTTAAAATTTAAAATGTAAAGAAGCAGGAACTATAGAAATTTGATTTGTAAAAAATTAATGTGAATGAATTGTTCATAATATATATTATATCAATATATTATGAACCTTAACCAGAAATTGTTTAAAATAGTTTGCAGATTATACCATATAGTTCCATATGATAAAAAAAAATCTGTATACAATTTAAATCACTGATTTTTGAGAAAAAACAATTATTTTGAACTGATGGTAAGGAACTTGAATTTGAAAATATTAACTTTTGAAATTGCCAGAGATCGGAAGGCGTACAAAATCAAAAAGAGTAGTGGTAGTTTGACGTTAAAGACTCTTCGGTAAGAATTAGTTAGAAATATATACTTTTTTTTTAAATAATTGTAGAAATTAATTATTTCCACTTCAATAATCCAACTTTGATGCAAGCTTTAAAGCTTTGCGTAGGTGAAGAGTCAATTATGCTTATAAGCTCGTACTTATGAGCTTACACTTACTAAGTCAGAGTTGGGCGTCGATTGCAGCAATCGACAACAAATATTTGCTGTTGCGTTATCCATTATTTATAATCACGAAAAAGTTATTCTGATTACACGTAATCATGATATTAGATTGCATGTCTTCATGATTACCTGTAATCATAACAAGAATCGATTATACGTAATCAGGATTACAAGCAATCATGATTACAAGTAATCAAATTAAGGATTACAATATGAATTCCAACTATCAGATATGTTTATGATAGTACATGTACTAAAAGTATTCATATAAAATTTATGTACATACAATGTACATATGTACCTTGCACCAAAAAAAAATGAAACACATTGAATAACTTTTGATGTAATGATGTGATTGTAACGTACTAGGAATCAAACTTATTGGTTCACGGGGACAACTTCGAATTTTCTAATCAATTAGTGCAGATTAACGATATTTTGAGTTAGGAAAGTAGACACAAAAATGTACTTTATCTGAGTAAACTGATTTTTTATTCATAAGAATTTCTCAAAATGTGGGGGATCTGGTTGACTCCTTAATGTTAATTTTATTTTTGAGTATTTCACTATATGTTGATTTTTCTTTTTGCGTATTTCAATTTATGTTAATTTTAATTTTTCGTATTTCACTCGATGTTAATTTTAATTTTTGCTTATTTCACTCTATCGCGAGAACTATTAAAGTAATTTAAAAAACCTTTTGCACTTAATTATAAAACTCTTTTACCCTAAGGGAAACACGATTCTTAAGAAATAATTATCATTTTGAATTATTTTTTAATTAAAGTCGAAAAACTTTTGAAATGTGAGTTATGAAAATATTTATATTAATTAAAAGATCGTAATTTTAAATGAAAAAATTACAATACGTAAACGAACATGGTCGAGTAGTTTCTGAGAAGTCGAATTTTAAAAATATGTCGCATTTTTTCAGAGTGTTATATCTATTTTAGCGTAACAATAAATATTAAACAAATTTTACAAGGATTTGAAGGAAAAAAATATGTTTCAAAATTTCAATTAATAGTTTTTACTACATATGGTTAGAATTTAGAAGGATATGGTTAGACATTTTACATTCGGTTACAATTTTCCGAAACTGTATTATTTATTTATTTACACTCTGAAATTTTGCATTTATCTTGTAACTTTTTAAAGATTTGAAATGAACTTTTAAAAATGATATCACGTAAACTTTGCATTCAAATGTTTTCAACTGAGAAATGCAATATTCCAATGAAATACTTATAATCTCCATGGTAACAGAAAATCATAAGGATTCTTCTTTTCAAGATGAGAGTTCCAGAAAACTTATAAGACGTTAAGATATTAAATGGCAAACATTTTTAAAGCCATATCTCATCAAAATTCTAATAAATATTTCTATACTTGTTTTAAATTCATAGAAATGATATATATGTTTGGATGATCTTTAATTTTGTATATTTGGATAGTATCTTATAAAAACCTAAAACAGGATTAGTTTTATAGGAATTTTACATGAAACTTTACTTAGCTTTAAAAGAATTATTTTATTTTGTTATTTGATTTTACTTTATATATTTTGTTTATTAGTTAAAAAAATGTATTACAGCCTTGTTCTACGTCAAAGACATGCCTTTATATTTGGGATATTTTTATAAATTGTTAAATTTATTATAAAGCATTAAATAAAAACATGAGTATGAGACATTTGGTTTTTTTTTCAGAATTATTAATGCAAATTTTTTTATTTAACACTTAATTTATAAAATTAATTTGTAATTTATTGTACCACATACTTCATATTTAAATTCTTTCGGGATTTAATTTTATTTCTTTTTATAGCATTTGACATTATATAAGACTATTAGAATAATCGTGTTCGGACAGATTTATGATGTTCCAACATAGAATAGCAACTTGTTTTGATGGTGTGTTCATGTTGGACCATCAGAAATTTCCATCATATCTTATTGGAAATCTAATGTTGGAACCATCATGAGCCACCATCATCTCAATATAGGAATTCGGACAGATTTATGATGGTCCAACATAAGAATAACATCATATTTTGATTGTTGTTGTTTGTCTAACATTAAAATAACATAACTTGTTGGTTGACCATCATAATGGTGAGGCAACATCTGCCATCAAAATATGAAGGCTTATGTTGGTCCATCAAAAATCAAACATTGCTTGATGGTTTACCATCATAACATTAAGCAACATTTTCCATTTTGCAATAATGGAAATTTGTTAGGCCATCAAAAAAAATCAAAATAAGACGGAAATTGTTGTATGATGGTGAGTATCAGCACATGTTGGACCATCAAGAATCTTACTTAAACCAACATAAACCATTATAATTCTTTGATGGTATCATCAAAAATTTTGACTTGGGACTCCAAATATTTGGGAATATCAGTTTATAACCTAAGCAATATTTCGGATGTCCTGAAACTTATGAAGTAGTTTGATCATTTGAAAACAACATATAAATAGACCTTCATCAACATAAAAATATTCTTTTGTACTACAATTTCAATCTTAAAATAAATCCCAAAAAATGGTTCGAGATACAAAGCCATACCATGAATTACCATTGGCGCAGTATGGCTTGCAGTTCCAGCACCATTAGAAGCGACACATGTGTAGTTTCCCCGATGTTCTGGAGCTAAAGATTCGAAAACCAAGGATGAGGAAAAGGGTGAAACAGCGACGGATCTGACATCATCACTGGTGGTAGAAGGTTGGAAAGACTGTTGACCATCTTTTATCCATTGAATTCTAATTGGCTGATCACCTTCAGTTATGGTGCATAAAACACTGAATCGTTGGCCCTGTTGCAATGATTTCGGAAAAGTAAAAGGCTCGATGAAAGGCTTAACTATAAAGAATTGGAAGAAAATGCGATATACTAATTTATATTAGTATCAACAATTCATACAATGATCTAGTAATTCAGATAAAGATTGACAAAATTGATCTTTATGTGCATTATTAAATCTCTTATTTGAACTCAGATCTGTTACTTATCCAGATAAGGGAAAATATTGGTAGTAAAAAAATTTCATGTGTTTTTTGAGAGAGAAAAAAGGTTAGTTATCAGCGGGAATTTCTTATTTTTTTATTACAACATATATATTTACACGAAAAGTTTTTGACAGACAAATGTATTGCATAAAGTTAATGATTCATGCTATTCATGTTTTTTCACTCCCTTTAAAACAAGTTAGCAATAAAATGTTTTTACAATCAGTTTTTTTTCCTTTTGTCTAGTGTGTTACAGATATTAGTTTACTTAAAAATGTTTATTTTTTAAAAAAAATAATGGCTTAAAAATTCAAAATGGTTGTATGAATTTTCTCTTTCCTGAATTATTTAATTGACTATTTTTTTATATTACATCTTCTATATGATGTGAATGGCAGCTAATTACTTGAACTGTATCTTTCTTCTAAATAGTACTCAATTAGAATAAATAATTTTGAATATTACAAAGAAATTCAGAATTAAATAACACCAAAATTGTTTATTTATTTTTCCAACATTTTTTATTATATTACTTCATTACTGTAAACGCATATGGGGTATTACTAGAATTTATGATAGATTTTAAAAATTAACGCCTACTAATATGCGTAGCCCTAGAAATATGCGACATCCTTTTAGAAAGTGATCGCGTCTGCAATGAGAACGAAACAGGAGTTGAATTCTGCCCGTAAGCAGAAAAAGCTCAGCCCCTAATATTTATAAGGATTTATATTCTATAGTTCCCAGGAAAGAAAAAGAAAGAACAACAGTTTTGGCCAACATTTCACCTAGTGGAAAAGAAGTACCTCCAATGATAAACTTTCCTTACTGAAGAATTCTTCGAGGTATTGCAGTATCAGTACCTGCTATATTTTCCGAGGTAATGCAGAATCAGTACCTGTTATATATTTCATGGGAAAAAGTGATTTTGAATTGATGACTGAAGCAACATTTTATGAATGTATTCCAAACTGCTTCTACCCATGACAAAGTGAAACTGCTATCAAATTCCATATTTTGCTTCATCTAGATGGGAATAAATCTCATATAAATTTAAAAATGAGCAAGTTTTGTTCATCAAAATAAATTCTTTGGTTTATTTTTCTGCCTAATACATTTAATGTATTCTTGTGATTTAGACCTACTTCGAGCTTTAAATCTTCACGGAAATTTTCCGTTAGATCTTTAAAACAAAATGTCTAAGGCAGTGCTTCCCAAAGTGTGGTACGCGTACCCCTAGGGGTACGGGAACAGTTTAGCGGGGGTACGCGTTCTTATGCAAAATATTTTGTAACAAACGAAAATTTCGAAAAATTTTATTTCAAAACAAGGCTAGCCATGAAAATTTACGATTATGTATTTTTCTATTGGCTATTTTTTGCAGATTTAACAGTTAATATTTAGTGGTATCAACAGCCAGTTGTGATTTTTAACTTTTGTGAAATTTTTTATTGTAAAAAATGCATTCATTTTTTATTAGGGGTACACAGAGTTACGAAAAATTTAGAAAGGGTACACAAAAGTCATAAGTTTGGGAAACACTGGTCTAAGGAATTTTGCACACATTATTATTTATGCTTTTGAGGCATCAATTGATAAAATTAAAACTTAAAATGATTTTAAGAAATGTGGTATTTTTCCATTTGATGTTAAAAACGTTAACTTTAATAAATACATGCAAGACAGACACAAAGAGTTAATGAGCAAGAAAACTTATCAAAAAGAAACATATTTCGAGGGAAACGATGCATAATTTCTTCAGAAGCTCGAGAATGAACTTTTTCAAGATATTTTGCAAATTTTTAAGGCAACATTGATAGAAGAATTTAATCTTCCGAAGATCCAATATCCTGTGCTTCGCTCAATATAGAAGAATTTATTACAAAAAGGACATTCGGTTACGTCAATTTTTGACACTGATGCTAAAACAACTAACATTGACAATGAAGTATCTTGAAAACTGATTTTGAAATAAGTCCTTTTAAGGCATTGCTAGTTGGAAAAAAAACAATTGATTCTGTAAGTAATCAATATCAGAAAATGGTAAGTACTGCTGAAGAATATTCAACACCAACTGTATTCAGCACCACGATACTTTCCATTTCATAACTGAAAAAAATTTAAACTTTTCCTCGTTAAATGTGGTTAGATCTTATAATTCTAAGAAAGGTCCTGCTTTAAGATGTTTGTATGACTTAAGAATTCTTAAAGAGCATCAAATATTCACAAAACAAGGTTTTCATTTACTTGAAAATTTAGCCGAAGGCTTAAATCAATATTAGGTAAGTTTCCTACATTTTTTAAACTTAATTTGCAGTTAATAACAAATATGTTGACACTGTCATTTTAACTAATATTACAAAGTTTGAAATTGATATGGTTTTTTAAAGACAAACTTAGCTTAAAAACTTTTTAAATACTATCTCTATCAATTTCTTTTATTCAATGTAGTCTAAATGCATTGCAGACGGAACAATACTTCACTTGTCAGGATGAAAAATAATGAAATCAAAAAAAATTTTTTAAACATTATTTTGACTGTTAATTCTACTAACAAATAATATAGAAAGGAGAAGTTCAGCTCTTTTAATACGTAACCAGAAAAACAACTTACAGGTCGAGCAACATACCCAGATACAGCAGAACGTAATATGTATGTACCAAGATCCAGCGAATGCACGTGGGAAACAAAGTAACAGTCCGGTGGTGTGTCAGCGCCGGAGGTCCATATGCTGTCTCCCACCAGCCGCCATTTTATTCTTTCTTTCGATTGATTCGTTTCTTTCTTTCGATGTTAACAGATTTAATCAACATGGATGATATGAATGTATTTTCAAAGAAATATCTTAATTCATAGTTCAATACTGATAGTGCAAAATTGCAAAACAAACCAACAATAAGTAAAGCGAGAAAAATTCTCATCTCCTCCTCAACCCCAGAAGTGGTTGGGAGGGGAGGGAGATGGAAACCCGTTTCAATAACTTCGGCTGTGCCTCTAAATGTTGCTTTTTCCGTTATACACAGGGACAGCACCAAGCATTGGGATACCGGTTAATATTATGTCTATCGAAGCAAGCCTTCTTCCTCTAGGTATATTCTTTGCGATTGACTTAATTTTAATCTCCCTTAAATCAGAAAAATAAAGGAGTGAATAAAAGAAAATATATCTATTTCAAACAAGAAGTCTAAGTTTCCATCCCCTCTGGGGGAATGTCTAAGTTTCAACTGCACTCTTTTATCGTTTCCTTCTTTGTAAATTGAACATGATGGCCAAATCTTACACCGGGGAGGAGACAAGCTTTAGAAATCTATATTAAGCTTAATTCACAACTTTCGAAACAGTTTCCAATTTTCTCCTAATTATTTTCGTATTCTTGTACTACATTACTTAACTGGTCAACGTTAACATATCACTCAACTAATCAAAACAGTTATAAAAGTTACTCCATTTATCTCATTATTTTGAAAAGTCTGTAATTTAATGCTTTCAGAAAATTAATGGTTTTAAAATGCTTAAAAATGTTAAGAATACTTTCTTAATTTATTTAATTAATATCAACAACGGCTGACATAATAATGACTGACACTTTAAAATCTTTTCAGAACGAGTTGCTTAAAAAAATAATAAATTAATTAACAATATTTCAAGAATAAATTTTACCTATATGTCAAAATAAGTTATGAATAAATTAATAAATTACAAAACTTTTCTTCATGAAAGTATGAGTAACAATTTATGATTTAAAATAAATTCCTTTAAAAATGGAACATCATTTTTAATGAATTAGAATATGAATTCTAGCAGAAAACTTGAAGGAAAAATTAGAATAATTATAAATAAAGCATTTTGAAACTTATTGTATAAGTTGAAATGATTAAACTGAGAACAGATGAAGTATTATTTACAGGTTTTCCTATTGATTCAACTATAATCAAAGCTTATAGCTTACATCCTTTACTTGAGAAATTACATTACTTAAAGTGTAAAGGAAGAGCTTGGAATTGTATCTCTTTAGCATTATTTTAATATGCAATAGAACATAAATAAGCATGACAATTCCAGTCCTATTTTTCTTTCTAAATTACTTAATAAATCAAAGCGTATTATTAAATTCTATTTCGCCTGAGTTAAAATGCAAATTAGAAAATGTAATTTGGTTCAGAATTTTACATTACTGGGAATGAAATGAGTTTTCTGTGGAATAAGTTATTTTGATATGAAGTGGAACAGAAAACGTTTCACATGAAGGGAAAGAGAAAATAATGCAATGAAAACATTTTTAATGTATGTGTCGTCAGAATTATTAAAACCATTAATCATACATGAACATGTTTAATTAAAACTGGTGTTTAAATGTCTGCATAAGTTAGAAGAGTAAACATAGCATTTGCAGAGAAGTAATCTACATATCTGAAACTGTCATTCATACAAAATTGGATATGAAATCTTGCCAATTGCCAATGAATAAATATAATGAATATTATAAATATAATATGGATAATATAACAACCTATAATATATATATATATATA
>NC_092206.1:47199111-47233671 GCF_043381705.1 Parasteatoda tepidariorum
TGGTTACAAAATCAAGCACAAAAAATTTAATTTCGATATATATATATATATATATATGGGCAGATCTCTAAAACCTTTAACTTTTGATAATAAGAAAAAATAATAAAAAATAATAGGCACACTATTTTTACATCTCCAAAATTGTTTGAAAATGTATGAAATATCAGAAAATAATCATGAACATCGAAAATTTGATGCCCTTATAAGTATAAACAAAAATTTAAAATTTTTGAACTAATTTTTTTAGGTTTATATAGATTTCCTTAAAAATCATAAAAACGACAAAAGTATCATTTATTTAATAAACATATAAACTTATTGAACCTATTTTTCTTTTATTGATCATTTTTTTTCTTTTTACTAATTTCGTCCATATTTACCCCTCAATTTTCATCAAAAATTATTAGTGTCATAATGAATTGAAAAATTTTAATATTAAGTTAAATTGTTATAAAATGTATCAAATGGCTTACTTTAATTATTTTCAGTCAAAAAATATCTTCAATTAGAAAAACATAGGGAAAAAACTAAGTTCTGATATATTAAATTCAATTAATTAATCCTGAGGTTACTGTTTGACAGGGTTACGGTCTGGACAACCTAGAGAATAGATCGAAAACTTTACTCAGATGCAACGCAATGTGATGCACACAACACAGAAAATAAATTAGGCAATCACAAACGCGTGATCAAAATTTTGATTGATTTTAACATTCACTTTCTAGATCTGAGTCTGATTACGTCTAGACATCGTAACTGTAACCTCACCGAATGATAGTTTGTGATTATAAACCTAGAAAAATTAGTTCAAAAATTTTAATTTTTTGTTTATACTTATAAGGGCATCAAAATTTTCGATGTTCACTATTATTTTCTGATATTTTATACATTTTCAAACAATTCTGGAGGTGTAAAAACAGTGTGCCTATTATTATTATTATTATTTTTTTTTTTTATTATCAAAAGTTAAAGGTTTTAGAGATCTGCCCATATATACATATATTATATATACTGTTTGCGATAAACATTACGATAGATTTCAAGATTCACGAAAATGGCTCGACTACTAATTTCTTTCGATTGACATTCACTATTATTGGCTACAAGCGATAACGTAGAATTCTAAAAAAACATATCTAACAAAATGTAGTTTTGAAATTTTTATTAATAAGTACCTTATATATACAAAGATACCAAATATATAAAAATCTCAATTTTAAATTTTCTGCCACTTATGTTGATTTTTCTATGCTAAGAATTGTATTATTGTATTGATATATTTTGCTTTCTATTTATTAATACAATATTAGAGAGCACTCTAATTTACAGATTCAATCGTGTGAGCTGACTGAATCCTTTATCCTTTTGTTTGACTATATCCTTTTGTTGTTTTGTTTTGTGGCTTTTTATTTTTTATAAGAGCGTTTTTGAAACAAATTTGTTATTATGTTTTTCTTTTTCCTCTTTGTTTTTTTAAAAATTACTCCAATATAGTTCTTCGAAAACGCAAAGCTAATGGTACAATAACTGAATTGCTATTTGTAAGTATTATTTATTATCTAACCCAATTATTGGATATTTTTCTCATTCTCTTGTGAGAAAACAAATTAAATGGATAATTGCTTCCAGACGTCGCCAACTTCATTTTAGGTTTACAAGAAAACATGTCAAATTATTCTTTGATAAAGGAAACCTTAGTGACAAAACTTTGTCCTTAATGATAAAATGAATATAATTATAAATTATTTTGAAATTTAACTCGTTACATAGCTATTATGATTGATCAAACCATTTTAAACATCGTTGCTACACGATCAGACAGAAGTATCCTTTTTACAATGATTTTTATCATTCGATGATATAGTCATTTTAAAGACTTTCTGTATTTAAAAATAACAAATATAAAATAAATACTCTATTAAAAAAACCATTTTTTAAACATTTGTCAAAGAGAAAATGAAAATGGAATGTTATACAATATACATACCAGTATGGCCATCATAATGTTAAAAGTTATTTTGAAAAAATACAGTAAAATTTTCTTACCAATGATTTTAATAAATAGAGAATTTTCAGCGCTTATTCCATCTGCGTTTGAAGCAATGCACTTGTATGATCCAGAGTCGGAATTTCTTTCCAGGTTTCGAACGATTAATGTCCCATTGGGAAATATTTTTTGCCTGTGGTTGTTTGGTAATCTCACACCGTCTGCGAAAACACTAGCAGTCAATAATTGATTCATACAATAATCTTTAAGTTTTATAAGGATATTATCAAAGTGTAACTAAGCAGAATTGCATAAATAAGTCATGAGTGTGAATTCATAGAGAAAAATATAATAATAATTTTTTTTTTATTTAAAAAAAAACTTTACGTATCACATTATTAATTTACGTATCACATGCAATAGCTAGAGGAATCGATAAAATTCATTTAATATTGGCTAGAATTCTCCATTTCTTCTTTAAAATTTAAAAGATAATAATTTAAAAATAATGTTCTTGAACAAAAGTTAAAAATTTTAAGTTACCACGTATTGCAAATGTTTGCAATGTGAAAAAAGGCAATAGGTAATAAGTATACAATATTAATAATTTTAAATTATCTATATTATAATCAGTATTTATTTTAATATAATTGAATCGTAATATACTTTTAAAATAAGAAAAAACTAAAAAAATTTTTTTAAAATTCTTACATTTCTTAAATACAAATCTAAACTTTCCTGCAAAATGTTCCAGTATAAATTGAGTTCAAAAATTCAACTCTCCTAATGAACAGAATGCATGCGAATATTTTTATTTTACAACCGTCGTTGAACAGCCGACTCAATATTTCGGTTTTCGATTATTAATGTTCAACTCCGCAGCCTTGTAATTTTGTACCCTATCCAGAGGAAAAGATACTTTATGGATCAAGTATTGGGAGAAATTTGCTTTCGTGGGGGATTTTTCAGGTGGAGCTAACCCGCATTTACGTTGCATGGAGAGGAAAACTACGAAAACCTCCCACGGTTAGCTTGATCGCAAAGGGATTATTACCTGTGACAGATATACCACTGAGGATATTTTACGTCAGAACAGTGCTCGGCGTGAGTCGGGTGCGGAAATCATATCTACCAGCAATTGCTGGCCTTCGAACCTGGTTCACTGCATTGTAAAGCGACAGCTCTATCCCCTTATCTACCACGGCTGCATGAGAATTTATATGAAAAGGCAAAGTGTTATTGTCATTTAGTGAGGAGCAGAGCTTCCAATTTAGAAAATCATATAGAGAGACGCTAAATTCCAAGTTAGCAAACCTACTAGTGAATTTAAATTATTTTGAATTCCCTTGAAAGTTATTTTGAATGTCATAGTACGTAAATAACCCAAAAAACTTCCAACTGAATTTTAAACAAAAAAGTGTTAGAATTTAAAATGCGTTTTCGTCGCTTACCATTTTTAAAAAAAGAAATTCTTCCGTAATTTTTATTGTTACTCTGTGGTTATTATAGTTGAAATCAATAACCTTAAACCTTTGATTACGGCTGGTACAATAAGTAGACAAGTATGACCAATATAAGTATGAAAATTGAATGAAACAAAAGTGAGGACCAGCATTTAAGTAAAGAATGACCAGAATTACTTCATCATGCTGAGCGCCGTAAGAAAAAGGTTAATCAAATATCAGAAGGATTTCAACCATTGCATTTTTAAAAAATAACTATATAATATGAATTTTTAAAACTAATTAATAAAATATATTGTTACTTGCTTAGGGTTAATAATTACGTTTAATAAAATAACTTTAATTAAAAAGAAAGGAAATAATATCACGGCAGAAATAAAGCACCAAAGATTTTGTGAAACAATTTTAAAATAAATTAAATAAAGCTTTAAATATTTCATCGTATTATTAAGGAATGCTAGTAATATTGTAGTTAAAGATATAATTGGAAATAAGATATAATTGGAAATAAGATATACCATAGGGAGAAACTAGTTTCTTTGTTGCATTCTTGAAATCAGAGAATATTTGTTTGTATGGTCCAACTATATGATCTTTAAGTATGCTATTTGGATTAAGAAAAATGCCTGAAAAATTGGCTAGAACTGGTATTTGTAGGGGTATCAGTTATAAAAATACTAGGCATCATCCTTAATGTATCACTCATGGTAGCAATTCTGAAAAATTTAACTTCGACTAGTTATTTAGCGATACTAAAAATTTTAAAAATAAAGTAAATACTGAAGATAATCCACTCGAGATTGATCGCTACACTGTAACAAATTTTGGTGATCGAGCCCGCCATTTTTCTTGTTTCTTGTTGAAGAAAACTAAAATTTTTTGCTGTGCATGTAGTCATATTTTTTCTTTACTTTTTTACTATGATAGTTTTATTTATTTGTATACTCATTTTTTGCTTGTTTACGGAAAACATGTATTTGTGTGCACATTTCAATTTAATGCAAAAACATTTTATTTGGAAATCAAATATATTTTTAGTAACATATTCGTACTAATTTTTTCAAACATTTGTTATTTTGTCAATTTCATATTATCTTTTGCACGATAATTAAGATTTTGCTCTTGAAAATGTATTTAACGTAATTGTATATTAACTCAACATCAAAAATGGTGGCAACTATACCCTAAAATATTTTACAGTGTAGCTTATCTATCATATAAAAAGGAGATTTTAGTAAAAAATATATTTTCATGATATTGCAGTGCTTATTTAAGAACGCAATAATTTAACCAGTAATTTTTTCACCAGACTTGCAACATTTTACAATATATTTTTCTTGAAAAACAGCGTTCTATTTAAAAGAAAAAAAACTGTTTTAAATTCAACTCCTAGCTACAGTTTCTTTCCGTAGCAGCTATTTTTACCTGGCATTTCTATAGTTGAAAATGAAAGTGAAGAAAACATATACATATATATTTCGCAAAATTCTTTCTTTTTCTAGAAATTTTACGCGACAGCATGCAAGAAATGCTAAGAGATTGGGTTTGAAAAAATTCCCTTTTTTTTGCTTGTCGTGAGGAAGAAGGGCAAGTGGGTAAGATATAGGTCCTATCACTTCGGCATCTGGTTTTGAAAGCATTCCTCTTTTCATTTACTCTCTTTGTGCAGTTTTTTTTTTCTACCAAAATTCCCACTCTCATTCGTTGTATTCTTTCTTCGTCTGCTCATCTTTATCTTCGTCACCTTCGCATGACGTCAGTCAAAAACCGTCCTATCAAATTCCCAATACCTTCTTCACTTCAGTTTTGACGTAAAGGCGAAAGAGTAGAAATGGGAAGAATTGGGCAGGCGAAGACGCAAAAGTTTTGTCGGAAAGATCGATTGGCTGGAAAGACAGATTTTTGTTTTTCTGTTCTAAGTTATGCGTGGCTTTTATAAATATATTAGAGAAAAAGAGATTGAAAACCAAAGTTGTTTTCTTAGCGAAAAATTACTTTAAGTTAAGAATTGCTGGGATTAAAGTTGAGAAAGACATTTTTATCGAGAATTGTTTTAAAATTTCATGTATTTTTTTTTTAAATAATAAATTAGTGTAAAATGGATTATAGTTGACGTTTTGTTAAAAAAAGAAAATTGTCTAAAGTAAGCACATTTTAAGTTTTAAGAAAAATTGTTTGTTATTATAATATTACGTTTCAACGAAACATTCGTTTATTTACGTAGGTAAAATTGAAATATAATTTTATTTTGTCGAAACAACTTTGTGAATAAGTAAATGCATAGTTCATAAAAAGAATAAAATTGTATTATGTGTGCCTTAAAAGAAATAAAGCTTTTATATGTACAATAATAAAAAACTGTTTTTTATTGTCATGGTAGGTTTGACTATATTTTTTTTCTCAGTGTGTTTCTTGCTTTGGACAGTATAATGATGAAAACTTAACCTGGTTAAAAATTATGTTGTTGTTCTTTCCAAAGACTCATGTGAACGAAGCGCAGTTTTAAGCGCTGATTTAAAGATCCAAGTACGATGATTATATCAGAAAATAATGTAATTTTGATCTTTGGTTCTTTTTCTAAAAGGGACTCATAAAGAGACAAAGACAAACCGAACTTAACAGAGAGATGGGTCATAGTTCAAATTTGGATAGGTAAGAGAATATTACAGCAATTTTTATTCAATGCATAAAATCAAGACGAAAGATCCAATATAGCTTTGGAAGTAACAATTTTTCATGTCTTATGAAAAAATTGAAGAAACAATATTTGCGATAGCTTTGTCTTATATCTGGATTTTTTCACAGTTACACCTAAGAAACTAGAAAATAAATCTCCAAACATCCAAAAATCCAAAACAACAGAAACTAGGAAATAAAACTCCAAACATAACATATTATTTTAAATATTAAGTATTTATTTGAAATGAATTTTTAATATGATAAAATATTAGTTCGAATGCATGCTTGTTTTAAAATATTCCTCTAGAGAATATTTTTAAGAGTCTATATCTAAGTTAACTTTCCTTATATGGAAAAAAAGGATTAATTCCCTGTAGTTATGTGTAATGTTAAGTGTGAACTATTTTTAACTAAGTTTAGCATTCAACAATAAATCTAATAAAAATCAAGAAATTTTTTAAAACCAAATAATATGCGCAAAATTATTCCTTTCCTTATATTTCCATATAATTAGTATCTCTAATGGCTTATGAATACTGTTAAAGATAGTCTTTTATCTGCTTAAAACCAAGAATCTAAGAAACAGCAGATTTTTAGGGGAAAAGAAAAAAAAAGATTCCTTAAAAGAATAAGCTTAGGGACTTAAAGAAGGATTTAAGTATTAGGAGAAAATGTTACGAAAAGAGAAAAATATTTACCGCTGTAACACCTCCTTTAACACGCATTTCAAAATAATAATGAGTGGATTTCTCTTTGTTAGAATTCCGAAAAAGGTTTTCTTGTGTAAAATTACATTTAAATGTATTATAGCTAATATAGTTTACATATATAGGGGAGAGTGGGGTCAATTGTATAATTTTTTACTTAACTATTTTTAACTAACAAAAATTCCAATATATTATTAGTATTAATTGACAGACGAGTAAAGTAGACTATCCTCTACTGGACGAGCTACCGAAGCAGGGGTGTCATCACCTCTGCAGAGGATCAAAATTGTGATGGCATGTCTNTTAGTAACTCTAATGGCTTATGAATACTGTTAAAGATAGTCTTTTATCTGCTTAAAACCAAGAATCTAAGAAATAGCAGATTTTTAGGGGAAAAGAAAAAAAGATTCCTTAAAAAAATAAGCTTTGGGACTTAAAGAAGGATTTAAGTATTAGGAGAAAATGTTACGAAGAGAGAAAAATATTTAACTCTGTAATACCACCTTTAACACGCATTTTAAAATAATAATGAGTGGATTTCTCTTTGTTAGAATTCTGAAAAAAGTTTTCATTTGTAAAATTACATTTAAATGTATTATAGCTAATATAGTTTACATATATACTTCAGTGACGCTGATTCATTTGTTCAATTCAACATCGAAGCATATTTTAGCGAAATAAAATGATTTTGTGTTATTTTGAAACATGCGAAAATTAAATATATCAAACATTGTTAGAATTTTCCTTCTGAAATTATGGTAAAACAACTGACCGCAGTCTGTCCATCCAATTCAATTCAGTTAACAGTAAAGTTTACGGTAAAGAACATTTTTTATCGCTACAGTTTTGAAACTACTTACAACTAGTGTGGTTAAAAACGATAAACACAAAACTATATAGATTTTTTGTCATTTAAAACTAGCATAACTTCACTGCGAAAGAGAAATTTAACTGAGCGTTAAAATTTAGTTTTTTTTTTGTTAGGGGATGAGTATTGGAGTTAGAGTGGTATCGAATTGTGTTTTATCAAATAAATCATGGGACGTGGATTAATTAGTTCATCTTGTTGTTTCATCTATCGTAAGAGATGAGAAATACTAGACGTTTTGCGTGAAGGTGCTGCCATCTATGCGTGAATTATAATACTGTACTTTAATAATCCAGAGTCACAAATTGAGGGTTGCAGGACACAGGAAACTCTTCATGTGTTGAAGATAATGTAGGAAATATTATTTAGGGTTATTTTTGTTTAGTTTGAAGATGGTAAAACAACAATTAAAAAAATTGTTATTTAGCAATTTTTTCCGAGAAGTTTCTAACAGTGTATAAGCTTAATAAATAAAATGGAATATACTAGTAAAAATTAATTTTAAATCTTCCGAAATACTATTTCTAAAATTTTCGTTAAAGTATTGAATAGGTGATCAATATGTCATTGGTATCAGTTCAAATGAAGAGAAAAGACATACATTGAAATTTGTAATGTGTGGAGTGTTGGAAATTAATAAAATTTCTGGTTTAAGTAATTAGCATTTCACTCAAAAGAAGAAAATAAAAAGAAATGAAAACTTTGTAAATCAAATGAATTTTACGTTATTTCAAAAAACTGGTTTTAAAAGCAGCTATAAAAGAGGAACTCAAAGAAAATACGTGTGAAAAAATAATATGCTTTGAACGTAATTGCTTTGAACATTAGTAAATAAAAACAAAAATAATTATGTAAAATGACCAAAAAATTAAGCTAAGGTGGATGTCTAATAATATTCAGTATTTTGATCTCCAAAAATATAATTCTTAATCAAACTTTCTGCATGATATTTTAAAACCCTGGCCTTAAAAGCAACTGGGCGAATAAGGAAATATCTTGCAAAACGATGTAAAAATAAATTAAAAGGAATATTTTTTAATGAAGAAATTAATAATTTACTAAATTATGTCGTATGACTTAGGCAATTATTAGCATGATAAATCGAGTAAAATTTTGAAATTCCTAATTAAACAATTTAATTAGTTTATATGAATTCTTTTAAGAATACATCAGAGAGTTATTTAAGTGAATGACATTTGATTACATTAGAAATTCTCTTAAGTTTAAAAATGTGTTCTAATGTATTAATATTTAAATGTAATGCATGATAGACTTTCAATATCTAATATTACGGTCGCTTACAAGAGTATTGCAGAATCCTGAACGGTAAAAAGTTTTCTTTCTTCCTATTTCATGTTTATGAAGTGAAAATGTAAACGATCCAACCTTTTAGGAATAATTTAGTACATCAACAAATATGGTTAATTTATAAAAAAAAAGAAAGTTAACAATATTATGGTATTAGTAAATACATTACGAATATTAGCACAATTTAAAAGTAGTATAGTTCCGCAACTTACCTGCTTCTAAAATATCAGATTCCTTATTTGAGGTGATCAGAATAATTAATTACCTAATTTTATATTAACTTAAAAAAATAATAATTTCATTCAATATTAAGCAGAGTTGTCTCAAATTTCTCGATTTACTATTTCTGTTTTTTGATTTTATATTTACTGAAAAATTAAATTAATCTAATAATTATGATTTTATACTTTTACTTATTCAAAATTTAATAAAAACTAAACTATAATTATAACGCGAACTTTTAAAATTCATGGTTTAGTAATAATTAATATTTAACGTTTTTACTTAAGGATTTTGTAATCCAAGACATATTTTCTAACTACAAATAAATTCCCTTATTAAAGCTATTTTATGAAAGAAAAAAAAAATTTCAAACATAATTTTCATTTAAATATCCTTCTCACAGCGAGAAACATAAAACTTTCAATCATAAATCCTTCTTTAGTCAAGCCATATTACAATCAATCAAAGTTAAGAAATAAAACTAATTCTTATGTCATACCAGAAACATAATGTATGAAATAAGATTCCGAATAAAATAATTGCGAACGTTACATAACCAGAAAGATTCAAATCTTACACTCGCTGAACAAATTTCTTAGATTAATCTAACATTTCTGAAACATAAATCCTAATATTACCTTTCTCCCATTTAATATTTTCAATCGGATGCCCGCCAACGGGACACTGTAACCGTAATGTTTCTCCCGCTACTACAGACATATTAGCCATAGTTCTGACAAATGGCGGACCGAAGACATTCAACCGATCTGAATGGCTTGCTTCTCCGACGTCATTTGTGGCCACACATTTGTAAAGTCCACCATCTTCGGGCCTGACGGACGTGATGTTGACATAACTGACCACTTCTGTGGATCCCCCACCAGTTCTTACATAGTCACCCAGGCGAAAGCGTGGATTTTCTGGTATAATATTTGAGTCCAAGGTCCAAGTGATTTGTGGAAGTGGATTTCCTTGAGCCACGCACTTTAGTGTCACAGATGGTCCAGGCTCCAGAGTCTGATCATTGAAGCTTTCTAACAAAGTTGGTGGATAGTCTGAAATGATAGAGAATAGAAATAAAAAAACTTATCATTCAGTGGAAAAAATAAAATGTAGGACAAAAAATGTTCTTTTTTATTTGGTTTTTAAATAAAGATTATTTGGAGCGTGATTATCATGTAAAGGACCTTAAAGTTTGACAAAAATATAGATATATTTTTTTAAAAAAATAGGGATTTTTATTATGGGTATAAGTATCTATCGATGTTAAAGAGGTTTAAATTGAATTTATACTTTGTATTAAGTGGAAAAGTATTGAAATTGAAAGCTCACAAATCATGAATGACTTTAAAAATATTTGGTTTTTAAACATAATTATCTTTAACGTATATAGATTTGTTTACAAAAAGAAAAAAAAACTAAATTAACCATGTTTTGAAGTGGGATGCATTTAATGTGCAAAAATGAATTAGAATTAATTTTTGTACATTATATTCAACGGCAATTCACACGGAGCACTTCACATTTAATCACACGGAATAAAATTGCCATTCAGAATGGTAATGACGTTTCTCGCAAAAAAAAAAAAAANAAAAAAAAAAAAAAAAAAAAAAAAAAAAAAAAAAAAAAAAAAACGACAACATTATTCTGGTAATAAAAACCAAAATTAAACCATTCACTTAATAATTCTACCGTTCACATGGTAACGGTATAACGAAATTCTGGTTTTCAAAGTTATAATTCTTATAACCACACATTTAACAAATACAAAAACTGAAAAGTGAATTGCATTGAGTAAAAGATTTTTATACCATGCTCTATAGTATCATGCTAAAATTGTCAAATTTACCCAATTTTATCACATATTATAAAACTATATTTTATTGTTAATTTTATTGCTAATTTTATTAACATCATAATTGAAGCACTTTGGAAGAATTACTGAATTTTTCGGTATTCCATAGATCCCGGAGCACGGTAAATTTTACCATATTCTGGTAGTTTTCACAATAATTTTGTTCTCAGTATAAATTTTCAAAACACTTAAAGTGGACATTTTTGAAGCAACAAAAATTGATCTTTCAAAAAGAAATGTTTCAAAAGTTAATTGCAAATTTTAAGCATCGTTATTTTATATGTTTAGTACGAACGCTTAGATGTAAGAAATATAAAACTTCTTCCAGCTATAGATATCGCAGTATAATTCTCGATATAGTTTTGTTGACGCAACAAATATTATTCAGAAATAAATGAATAAAAAAAACGCTTTCAAATACTTTGGCTAAGTTTCATTAGCTAAAATCACAAGGAAAAAGAGTAATTTTTTTAGAAATAACTATTCAAATTTTAATCTTTTTGAAAATTCAATAAAAATTTTTAAATAAGAAAAATCGGCAATAGACAAATAATTTCACTCATGTCATCATTATAATTATGCATGTTAAGAGACACGCATAAAAAATGGTTTGATTCAATTTGTTAGAAAATAAATGTATAAGGGGTATATGAATTTCATAATTTTTTTAAAATTATAATTCGTCTAAATTTCAATTAAACTAAATTAGATAGCAAAATTAGCTCATTTTTTTAACGCAACATATTTTTTTATTTGATAAAGTATATAGCACAAACTGTTTTATTAATAATTGTTCAAAGCTCCAGCAAAATCATATTAATATTCATTTCATCAAATTATGGCTTAAATTTGACATTATTGCATACAATGAGAAAATTAAATAATTTACTTGCATATTAATATTCAAATTCCGGATGATATATGGATCTAGATTAAAAATACTTACCATTATTTTATTAATTAACGAAAGTGAATATAATGAATATAATTAAATAGTTTCAGCAGAAAAGGATGAATATTAGACAATCACCCTTGTCAATTTTCACAAATTAGTTTTCTAGGTATCCAGAGCAGTGAAAGAGCTAAATATGAGAAACATATATTGTGCCTTGTTTTTTTTCATCTTTATGAATAACCCGAGAAGGAATTTATTAATTAACCTTTTTTACTTTACGTTTCAAAGTAGAGCTAATAATCATTTCTTCGTATAAAACAAAAAACAAATAAAGATAAAAAAATAATAATACCTTAAAGAATAAGGGTGATGCAAAGCTATTGCTACTTTTTACATTTTTTATATCTTTCAAAAGTTTTGTTAGAGAAAAAAGTGTTTTAAATATTTAACGAGAACTAAACATCATTAATATATTTTTTACATTAATGCTCCCGGAATACTCTTTTATACCTGGCGAAAAGCGTATAATCAATAACAAATAGTTCTGGAAATTTAAGTGGGGCACACACGCACAAATTCTTCTTTTCATTATTAAATAATAGATTTTTTTAAGCATATTGCTATTTTGGCGTTGAAAAATTAATACTTTCTTTATCAGAAAATGTAAACACTGTTAGAATTATTAAAGCTTCAAAATGTATAAGGTTATGTGATTTTTAAAGTAAAAGTTTTGAATATTCGGTAATTTAATTTTTTATAAATATCTCTCAGAATAAAAACTGATTATAAGAAGACAATTCCAGTGTTAATAAAGTCCTTTTTGTAACTTAGTTTAGATTATAAACAATTATAATTAGTTTAGATAAAAAAATAATAATTCTGGTGAAATTACCGAACATTACAGATTTAATAAAAAGCCCCACTTTTGGTTAATGAAACCAGAATATACTGTACTTAAACCATTCATTTGGTAATTTTTTCGTTCTCATGATAACGGTTTATCAGAAATTCTGTTTCACAAAAATCTAGTTCTTATTTCCATACATTTAGTAAACAAATTCCATTTTGCAAAATAACCGAATAAATGGCTTTTATGCCATGCTCTCAGGTATCTTGATAAAATTACTAAATTTTATTACATTTACCCCTTAACGATTGGGTAATTTTCAAGAAAACGGTCATAAAAGTGCCTAGTTTTTTCTTCTACCGCAAATACACGTATTTGATTAGTGCTGATATCTAGTTTAACATAAACTTATTATCTACAATTACCTTAAAAATATTCTGATACTGCTATCTGGTGTGTAAAATGAGAAATAAAATGAGAAATAAAATGTTTTCCGGGCAAAAAAAAATTGATTAATTTTATTCTTATTGGCGCGTTACTACTGAACACTCCAGCCCGGAAATATCACGGGAGCGAGAAATAGAGGGCGAAACCTCATTCCGTCATTTTCATGGGAGTCAGAAGGAAGGGGTTAACCAATTTTTTTTCAATCATTACAAAATATTGTTTTTTAAATTTTACCAAAATCATTGCAAAGCACTTGGGTAAATTGAAAGATTTTTGGTGTTCCTAAAGAACCGGAAATATTGTAAATTTTATGATATTCTTGATTGTTCTGCCCATATTTTCTTCTCATTTTAATAAAAGAAATACATCTCTTATTAATAACTGATTGAAAGTATTTATTTATATTACTCTTATTAATAACTGATTGAAAGTATATTATTTAGTTCATCTTAACTAAGTTTATAAAAAAAGTTTAAGTTTTGAATAAATAGATAAATGGAAATGAAAAACCACACTTAATTTATATTGAACTATAATAAAGCTTTTTAAGAAGATTGTTTAATAGTTTTAAAAATATTTTTGTGAATTGAAAACATTCAAGTATTATTTAAATTTTTCTTCTAAGAGTTTTATTAATAATGAAATTACTTTAAGCTTTAAAGCTCATTATTGGCAGTAGACTATAATCTTCGGATGATGTTTTTTTCATTTATGATTTTTTTTATTTTGCATAAAAAAATAATGATTTATGAGAAACTCATTTGTTTAGAGATAAAGAAGCAGAGGAAAATTATTTTTATCCCAGCTGTTTTTTTCTGAAAGGCTCACTTAAAGTTATTAATATTTATTTTTATAATTTACGAATAAACGAAAATGTAGGGATTAACTATAAGAAATTCTTAAAATTATTATTCTTGATGATTTTTTAAAAATATTATTAAATATAGAGTTTTTATAGAGTTTTTTTATATCTTTTTTATTACTTTAGTTTAGTTTTCTCCTAAAATTTTTTCCATGAAACAGAAGCAATACTATTTTTAATATATTAGTTTTCAAACTGAAATAAATAAATTAATATTGAAATTTTATTATCTTTTTTACTATATTTCTAATAAGATAATTTTTTCGCTTTGTTAGTTTATTGAAATATTTCTATTAATTTATCCCTGTGATGCAAAGCTTAATAAGAAAAACGAATTAGTTCAATTTATGTTAGACACATATTTCAATTGATTTTGAGATATATATGTTTTATATTTCATACGGTTTTTGCGGCTCATATTTGAGGTATACTTAAATTTTGTGGTAGCAAAATTTCTTTTAATTACAGAAGCATGTGAGATTCATTGCAAAAAGTACCACTTTCCTCTTTTAAAACTGTGTTAATGCAAAAAGGCTAAGCGGCAGTCATACTAAATTGGAATACGTATATATTTTTTTTAAAAAAAAGCAACAGCAACAACTAAATTCCTTTCTATGCATTACACGAAACTTAATTTTAATGATTTTAATAATCTTGCTTTATTCGAGTTTGGAAATTTCAAATCTGACATTAGTTTTGCTTCTATAGCTACTTTTTTTAAAATGACATTTTTAGTTCATTTTTGTTTGTCGAAATGTTCAAGTTTTAAAGCGTTACATATTACAGGGTATCTCATAAATGTTGCAATAAACTTCTAGGGCAGTTAGGGTACTTCCTCAAGAGGAAAATTGTTCAATTATCCATACTCGGAAATGTCGAACCCAACTAGGGAGGCTTTCTTATTATAATCTGTTCAGAACATACGAGTTTCAGAGTTTTGGTGGCATTTCTGGGCTTGGTTACTTGTGTATTTTCGATCCTGATGCTTTGACTTAACATCACTAAAAGTTTTTAAGACATCCATGCTACTCCTTGTTATGTATAACGTTCTTAAACTTATACATTTCGACACAAGACACTCTAAGAAATATTAAATATTAAACAAACTGTAGCTTGGAGAATGAAACTGATTATAGATTTGAAATCAGTTTTGAAATCAGTGTCTACAATGGGTTAAGAAAATTTCATGCAGTAGAAAAATAATATTCCCCAGTGTTATTCAATTAAACTAAAAAATGATTTTTTTTTATTTTTTATTTTCGACAAATCTGAAATGAAAAGACTTAAGGTGAATTTCTTTTAAAAGAAGTTGTGATAATTTTCCCAGTAGAAAAGTGGTGCACCCAGCAATTTTCATTTAACGTATGATAAAAATATTTACTACTTCTAAAAGTATACTAGAAAAGAAGGTAATTTTGAAATTTCTACTTCTTAGTTTTGCTTCTTCTAGTCTGAAAGTGGTCGTAAATTTGACAGGCAGTAAGGTTTGATTGTACTAGCTGACACTGAATAATCAGACACTGAGTTTCGGTAGGTATCTAAGAGTTAGTTAGCAATGGATTGAAGTTTCGATTGCAAAATTTCACTTTAAAAATAATCAAAAACAAATTAATAAACGCACAATAAGAAGGAACTAAGTCTGCTCAGGAAGTATTTTTATCTGTAAACATATGAAATAAAAAAAATGATTGATTTGAGAATTTTAAACTTTGTAATAGGACTAAAGGCATATGCATTAGAAAAAAATGACTTAAAATTAAAATTCCGAATAATTTCTCCCTATACCAAAAATAAACAAAATTTAATTGTTTCTTTATTTCATCAAGTTGAAATTAAATACATACCGTATTTGATGCTCATATATATAATTAAGCATTTGTAAATGTGAATATAACTTTTTTTAAATAATAATTTTTCGTTAAAAAACAATTTGATCAATTTTTTATCGAAAGTATTTTTCTGACAGTAATTTTAAGCTCAAAAATTGATAATTTGTGCTATTTCAACAATATTTTGCTTTATTTCAAAATCTGTCAGAGCAAAGTCTGTGTGTTGGATATTTTTTGTTTAGTAAAAATTCTACATATAAGTTGAGATTTCTCTATTTTTTTCTCGTGACACAACTATGTAATGAATGTGGCTTGCATTTTGCAAAATAAAGTATCACTATTACGTAAATTTAACAAGAGTAAGCAGGTACTTTAAAAAAATTCAGTTATAAAAACATTGATATTTTTTTACAAAATATCAAATTCCTTCATATAAATTAAAGTTATATTTCTACAAAATGTTAAACGAGTGCTCGTAAATATGCACTATATTAATATTTCTGCTTATCTCTAACTAACTAAACTCATTGCGAACACATAGTAAAAATTAACATTTAGAAAGTTCCAGAACAGGAAACTTTGGAAAGAGTAAAAACAAAATCGCTTGTTTGCTTGTGACTGGAATATTCTAAAAAGCCGTCTGCTGACTTCTGAAAGTTATAAAAATTATATGCTCAGGTTATATTTATCACACGTAAAGCATTATGATTCAACCATAAATTCTAAATGAAATTTTAAAAAAAATATGGATGAAGATAAAAAATAGAATTATAAGTAATTAAATAATAATAAATAAAGGTAGAAAATGTGAAATAAATAGAAATTATTAATAAGTAACAGTGTAATAATCGCTTACTTTCTAACAAAGCAACTAGGCTGCGAAATTTCCGATCTGTTTTGCTTAAACTTTTCTTATGTTTCACGTTCTTTTATTCTTTAATTCATCAGACATCAAAAAAGGCAATACTATTCGAAATGCCCAATTATAATACAGTTTTTAAGAATGTATCCTACAATACGTACATCAAGCGTTCATTCAATAAATTAATAATAAATTGTTCTAAGTAAAAGAACTTTACATAAAACCTTTTTCTATTGGAATCGTTTATCCAAGTTATATCTACATGTGTATGGGTGCATATTCAATTAGTAAATGATCAGTATCTTGGCATAAAGCGCCTATTAACGATGAAATATGGAATATATAATGAATACTTGTTTTAGATACGTAATTACATCTCGTATTTCATAACCTCAATTACATTTAATGAAAACGGTTTGCATTTCCTATATCCATCGATATTTGTCGTTTATCTTCTATGCTTTGACAGTATTTATGGCAATTCGTGAAATCTAGTTTCTGTTTACCTGATATTTGATGCATTGGATAGTTGTGTTTATCTTGGGAATATTTCAGGCTTTCGAAATCAATCTTTTAGTTAGAATTTATTATAGGATTTCGTGTATCCGACGTTTGTTTGCATAAGCTATTCCCATATGTGTTTCTCAAAATCTGACAGTGATTTCTGTAATTGGAATTTGAAAAGAGGTATCGAAAGAAATGTTAAAAAAATAGTATCGAAAAGGGAATTATATTTTTCAAACTTTTCTAAATTAATGTATAAGATTTGTTTCATAAAATATAATAACGTAAGTCTTAGGAAAAATTGAGAATATGTTTTAAAAAATTGTCTATATATTTAAATTAAATTTAATAAATTTATTTCCTATAATTTTCAATTACATTTGCAACCTCAATTAAAATTAATGAAATCTTGCATTTCCTGTATCCATCGATATATACCATTTCTCTTACATACTTTGACACGATTTATTTCGATTCATGAAATCTCGTTTTTATTTACCTGTTGTTTGATGTATTGGATAGTTGTGTTTATCTCGTGAATATTTCAGGGTTTTGTAATCAATGTTTCAGTCTGAATTTATTATAGTATTTTGTGTATCAGACGCTTGTTTAAACAAATTATTCTCATATGTGTTTCGCAAAATAAGACGGCAATTTATGTAATTGGAATTTGAAAAGAAGTATCGGAAAGTGGCATTTTTTCAATTCTAAGGAAAATAGAGAAGAAAATTTATTTAAAGTTTTTTAACTTAAGTTTAAATATTATTTCATGTTACTATAAATGTAATTTTTTTTAAATAAAGGTATAAATAATTTGAAGTATTTTTTTTAAAATTAATGTATACAATTTTCTTGATAGAATATAATAATATAAATTGAGGATAGCTTTTCGAAATTGGTTCATATTTTCCAACGATATTTCATGAATATATTTTCCCTATTAGGTCTATATTATCCAATTACATTTACTACCTGAGTTATATTTAATGAAAAAGGTCTGTATCGTCCATATTCACAAATAACTGCCGTTTCTCTTACATGCTTTGACACAATTTATGAGAATTCGTGAAATGTCGTTTCTGTTTGCCTGACAAATTATTCATCGGATAGTTGTGTTTATCTTTGAATATTTCAGTATTTTGAAATCAATCTTTTAGTCTGAATTTATTATAGGAATTTTTGTTTCCGACATTTTTTACACATACTATTCCCATGTGTGTGTCTTAAAATCAGTCAGAGATTTTTGTAATTAGAATTTAAAAGGAATTATCGGCAAGTTGCATTTTTTTTAAATTGTAAAGGAAATAGTGTAGAAAAAGAAATTTATTTTAGACCTTTCTAAATTAATGTATAATATTTGTTTGATAGAACATAATAATAAAAAACTTATGAAAAAATTGACGACAGCTATTTAAAATTGGTCTATATTTTTCAATTACTTTGAGAAAAATTATTTTACTGTTACGTCGATTTGAGAACTAATTGAAGGAGAGAGAGTGAGGAATGTCATAAAATAGTTTAAAATAAATACTGTTAGGGATTTATTTTACTAAATCTATCTTTCAGAATTGAAGTGTAATAGATAATGTAATAGGTCAAAATTTTTCATGCCACCAACAATGTATAGGTCTAAATTTTTTCGATCATTAATGAAATTGGTCTATTTTTTTAATTAAAAGTTAAAAAAATTGGTTACAAATGCTACGTCGGTTTGAGAACCAATAAAAAAATCTTATAAGACAGTGTAAAATAAATATTGTTGGGAATGCCTCGATATTTTTATGGTCTATATTATTATTACTCTATTACTGTAAGGGTCTATATTTCTATGAAATTATTATTAATACAATGGACTATAGTTTTCCATTAAAGGTAAAAGAAAATAGTACCATCGACTATAGAAACTATAGAAAAGAATGGTGTGAAGATAAATATTGGAGGGAAAAAATTTCTCATTAAATATATTGTTCAGCTTTGAAGTGTAACAGGGAAACTAAATCGGTCTATATTTTATGCTTTAAAAGATGCAATAGGACCATATTTTTCAATTAAATGTAAAAAAAAATAGTTTTCCTTGTTACATCGGTTTGAGATACAATAGAAAAAAAACAGTGTGAGAATAAGTATTGTAATGATCTCTCACTAAATCTATCTTTCAGTATTGAAGTGAATAACAAACATGTGGGCTAGCTGACCTGATGGACCCTTAGATCGGATTTTATCGAAAATACATTAGGAGTAGCAGATGGCTCATGGGATGTTTTCTCACATGCTCATTCTAGCTCGTAAATGCTGGATTTTTATAGTACGTGGTTGTTAAATCTGCTTTCCTTGATGTAGTGGTGGTACAAAGAAAATTTGTTATGAACGTAATTTGTTTTGATAAACTATATTAAATGAAATTACCAAATTTGAGGGTTAACACAATTTTCATTAATATAATATTTGTATGTATCAATAGTATGTAATGAAACGGTTTTAACTTTCGTATTTCAGCTATAGGTGGTATTTATTTCCCTTTGGTGGAATTTGATTCTATAATCAAACAAGATTTTGTATGATTATCGAATATATATTGTAATAGAATATAGTGTATACGGGCAAAATTTGTCATTTCATTTACATCAAAACTTGCTTTGTCTGAGTTTTCTTTTGTAACCGTTTTAATGGGGAATTAAGAAAGGGTAAACCAAAAAATTTGAAATTAGATTAATTTATTACTAAATAGTACCGAAAAATAATAATAGAAAAAAAGAGTGAAAAAGCTTTTAAGTTCGTTTTTAACGATGTTCTTCCATTTTTGGAACGTTGATGTTTGTCAGTAGAATTTAAGTCTGATGGTGGTCATGATTTATTTCAGTTGTGCTCCAGTACTTCGCTCAGAATAAAATGGTATCAACTTAAAAATTCATGAAAATTTAAAATATCATTTTTTGTATTATATTAAAAGTTAAACTCTTTTTAAAGCATAAAATAGTTATATATATCGACAAGACGAGAACAATTCATGCGTTTTTGACATTTTTAAAAAACTGTATTCGTCTTTTTCAATTCTGCTGCTTATTAAATTTCTCTTTCGATTTTTTGATTGAGCTTTCAGGTTTTTTTTAATTTCAATTGATTTCACTATTTAATTTTACTCTTCACCTTCTGCAATATTACTTTTAGAAACAATATTCTACAGATGCACATATAGAATGGAATAATAGGTTCTACGTAGTCACATATTTTTAAGGCATCCACTAAAAAATTCGTGAAAATGTAAAATAGCATTTTGGGTGATGTATTAAAAGTTAAACTAATTTTAAAGCATAAAATAGTTATTTATATATTGGTAAGAAAAGCACAATTCATGCGTTCTTGACATTTTCCCCGACTTTTTCAATTCTGTTGTCTCATTAAATTCCACTTTCGATTTTTTAATTGAGCATTCAATTTTTCTTCACTTGACTCTAGGATTCAAGTTCAATCTTTATCTTCTCCAATATTAGTTTTGGAAACAATATTTGACAGATATAGAATAGAATAACTGACTTTAAGTTATTTCCACCTATGTTTTCCGTATCAACTAAAATTCCTGGTTTATCAGGTTCGATCTGATCTAGATCTACTAAATATCAATCAGATAATGCTTCTAACAAAATCATTGTTTGTTGCATCGTTTTGTATCTCTTAGAAAATATTTAGTAAAATATATAAATTAGTCAAATAAAAAGGGCCCACACTTTTATTTAACTCACTGGGTAATAACAAAATTATCATGGAAGCATAATAAATCAGAAGAATCAGAAATGAAGAACTATCAATAGCAGGAATTATTCTAGCTATTCAATCTAATTAATTCAAGAAGTATTCTATCTATTCACTGGTATTGAATCTATTCAATACCATTGTCGGGATCATATTAAAAAATCCTTTTGATCTTACATTTTAACTCCATAATTGTTAAATAACACAAAAAAGTATCACAAGTACCTTAAGGGCATCACCTTATCAGAAATATTTTATTTTTGATAGTTAGAATTTCCACAAAAGAGAAAAACACTGATTATGAAAGAGTGAATAACTTGCATTACTTTCTAAGCATTCTGTCTTTATTCATTTCTTATCAAAAAATTACAAATTCATGTCAAAAACGGGGAACTAAAAGACATTCATCTGCCTTTTCCCATTCAAACATAATTATTTAACTTGAATAAATATCATAATACCAATTAAATGAAACTCACACATAATTCTCAATGAATCAGTTGAAATTTAAAGCTACTTGAAACAACAAATTTCACTAAAAAGGAGCATTTAGTTTCAAACTAATATTTTGACTTCAGCTCCTGACAGAGAGGGATGTCTTGCCCCTTTAAAAGCTTGTAAGTATTGTAAAAAAAGAATTTTACTAAATAATGAATTATGAATAATGTAATTATGTATTATAATTAAATGTATAATGGGTAATTATATGACATGCCGGATAAAAAATTACGAATTATATCAAATGTATAAAATTCCTAAAAACGTCAAGTAATTTTTATTACATTTTATAACTGTCTTTGAACAGTCGACCCAATTTTGAATTTACAACTACCAATGTTCCACTCTGTAGCCTTGAAATTTTAAACCTGATTCAAAAGACAAGGGAACTCCAGGATCAAGTATTGGGAGAAATTTGCTTTCGCGGAGGACTTTCTGATGGAATTGACCCACATATGCGATACTCGGAAAGAAAAATAATGGATATCACCCACGGTTAGCCCGACGGGAAGGGGATACTAACCCATGATCCGTCACCACTGAGGATATTTTACGTCAGTACCGTAGTTGTGAGTCGAGTGCAAAATTTGTATCTACTTGTCATGGCTCGGATTTGAACCCGGTTCAGTGCACCACAGCTCACGTCAAACAATTTTATAACCGTAGTTGAACAGCCAACCCAATTTTGGATTTACGACTATTCATATTCAACTCCATAGCCTTGAAATTTTGATCCCAATCCAGAATATAAAGGAACTCCTGGATCAGGTATTGGAGGAAATTTGCTTCCGTGGAGGATTTTTTTCATGGAACTAACCTGAATTTGCGTTACAGGGAAAGGAAAACTACGAAAACCACCCACGTATAGCTTGAATGCAAGGGGGCTCTAACCCATGATTCGTCTACCACTGATGATATTTCACGTCAGCACTGTGGTTGGTGCAAGCTATATGCGGAATTCATATCGACCTGCCATCGCTGGGATTCGAACCCTGGTCACCTCTTTGAAAGACTAACGCTCTATTCTCTGAGCCATCATGGCTCACGTCAAATAATTATGGGAAATACGAAAATTTCTTTCGTTGGATTAAATATTTTCAAACTAATTAGCTGTCTATTCCAAATAATTTGTACTATATTTGGTTTGTATATTCAATAAAACTCATTAACACTATGTTAATGAATTTTATTTACGAAGTTGGGGCTCTGCTGAAAGAACGAAGATTATTTTACGATTCTATAGCGGAAGCATTTTTAGAACACTGCTGATCTAGGAAATGGGTCATCCTTTATCTAGTATTACATAGAATAGTTCTTGAAGACATTTGTTTTACGACGTTTTGATATAAATTTGACAAGTTGGTTTAAATTTTATAGGTAATTATGTCAGAAGATTTTTGAAGACGATAATGCTTTCATGTCTACTTTTTAGATCTACTTTTTAGATCAAACGACTTCATAATGTATGCTTTAGAGAGAATAAGGATTAAGTGGTCATTTGACAACTACAATCAACATGCTGTAATCTAATAAGAAGACAATCACGTGGGATGCCACCAGTGTTTTCTGTGAAAAGGAAACTTTTCTTTTTAAAATAGGTTTGATTGCTTATTCATGCGAAATATTTTACGTAAGTGGCACATTGTTTATTACCGCTAAATGATTAGTCGCGTCATAACTACTAGTAGTTATGTCTTTTAATCGGAACTATATTGTCTTTAAAACAGTAATTTTAAACTGACAGCGATTCCTTACTTGAAGCAAATAATTTTGCTTTTCAATTCATTTCAATTCAATTCAATTTCAATTTCCTTTGCTGCAAAGAAATTTGAAAGTAGAGGATCTTATAAATACGAATAATCAAAATGATGAATATTTTCAACATTTACCTGGTTGAAAAGGTATCGTAAGAATTATTTGAGCATTAAATTTGCCATTTTGCATCCTTCCTTCGTTATATATTAACTTGATGAGTCTACACACATATCCTGACTTGCGTTACTTACCAAGCAAGTATTGGGATACATTATTTTTAAACTCAACTCTTTAATTAAAATATCTTTTTTAATAATTGATGCATTAAAATTCTATTTGATATTCACATTTTAATAAAATGCCACAAATACGTTTCGAGGAATGCAGAACATCTAGAAAATATTATTTCCAAATAAATTACAAATTTCTTAAATGTCATGGTCTCAGATTAAAACAATTCACAATATGCTACCGCTAATGTAAATGCAAATGGCATTCATTTCAAAATGACATTCACTTGCTCTTTAAATATTTCATTTCCAGATGCAGAAAATGAATGCAATCAATTTTTTTGATGTCCGAGAAAATAAAATTTCCTTCAATTGAAAAAAAAAAGAAAGAAAGAAAAAAAGAAAGTAATAAGAAACAAAGCTGAATCTAAAGAAACAAGAGTACTTTTTCTCAAGCAGATTCTGAGTTGTTTCTTCTTCGTTTAGTTGTGTGGTCGGCTGAACATCCGGGTCTTCTCCCGCCTCATCAAGTTTTGTTTCCTGCTGTCTCATTAACTTCTACCTCACTTTTCCGTCCTGTTAACTTGATTATGTCGAGACTACAGTTACATTACGAAAAAGTAACTTGCGTGTCAATGGTGATATTGAATCGAGAGGAGACTCAAATTAAACTGATAAACACGAAATGCGATTTAGAGAACTTTTCGTAATTGAATAAATACGCCAACCTTCCTAATTATGGTAATTTAAGATGAAGCATAACTTGCTGTACTAAAAACGGCTATTGAGTGTGTATCATAAATAAAATTAACAAAATATATTTCATTAAAGTGATCGAAAAATAAAATGATTGTTTTATGAAAAAAAAAATCGAAAACAAAACTGATATTTTAGTACGAGGAACAAATTTACAACAAATATGAGTTCTATTTATTTTTTTGTTTTAGTTTTTTGTTAATAAAAATAACATGTTTCTAATTATTAAATAAAGACTACAAATTTGATATTTAGTAATATATATATATATATATAGGGTAGAGTCGGGTAGCCCCGCCCAGCGGGTACCCCCGCCCACAGTCAATTTCATATGTATAGAATATTTTTTCAAGTCAATGGGCCATCGGACATTAATTGTTATATTAAAAAAAGATTATTTTCGAAGTTTCAAGTATTTATGCAGCTGGTAACATGGTAAACAATAGTTTTGAAAATATGTTGAATACAGTAGTCATGAAATTAAGAAACATTGGTTGAATGTTTCGATTAAACTTCATTTTAATACTAAAAAAATAATTTTTTCTATACATACAGCATTAAAGTATGTAGTCTTAAGTTTAATTTGCACAAAGAAAGAAGTTTGTATGTAAAAAATTGTTCGAGTAATTACAAATTTACAAAAAAATTGGATTTCGGGTAGCCCCGCTCACATGAATGTCGGGTATCACCGCCCAATTTTATTTCGTCGATAAATGTACGGTTGCAAAGATTATTATTTTATTGCTTCAAATTTGAATGTTATATGCATTTTTAACAACAAATATATGTTTTAATATTATATGAAACATAAATTTATATATTTAAAAATGAAAAATTAAATATTTTTAAAATGTAATTGATATATCCAAATTAAATTTAATATCAAGAAATCATAAATATTATGATAAGCTATTTGCTTACTTATTTATTTTCACTTATTTGTGAACGAATCAATCTACAGAAGCATTTGAATGCAATCAAAATACAAAGTGAATTTGTAATTTTATAAGAAGTATTTTATATTAAGTTTATAAGAAGAGATCAACCAAATAAGTTTATATTGAAAAACAACTATTGTTATTAATTATTGTTACTTAAATTAAATTATTTTCGTTAAATATTTAATATAAATATATATTAATATTATAATATATTAATATACATTAATAATGATAAAAGGTATGACATTTGTTGTTATTAAATGATAGAATTCACTAAAAGTATATAAATATGTAATAAATAAAATAATTTTGTGATAAAAATGATAAATGAGGTTTATCTATTGTCAATACATTGGTCATTTTCATTTACACCTGAAAAAACAGTCAAAAAACATAATTTTTGTAACTGGGCGGGGCTACCCGACACATTTTGAAAAGAGCTGAAAAACATGTTTTTTTAAATTTCTATTTTTTTAAGTTTAACTATTCTTTTTTTGGTTTATTCTTTTTGCATTATTTAATTAGATGATAAAACAATAGAAACATACAAAAATGTTGATTATTACTCAGTATTATACAGAAATATAAGCAATACTCCTTAAGTGAGCTGGGCTACCCGACTCTCCCCTATATATATATATATATATATATATATAATGTAGCTTTTATTTAATTTCAATTTCATTTGACCGTCCTGCTTATTTATTTACGTCGGGACTCTGAGGCTATTAAGAACGGTAGTTTTGATGTAATTGGTGACTTTAAAGCCACAAAATATTCATATAAACTGATAAACATGAAATCCGATTTAGCGAAATTTGGGAAATAGAATAAATAAACGTCAGTTCCAAGTTATGGTAAGTTAAGTTATGTATAATTTATTGTATTTATTTAACTTTGCAACATCAACAAATGTGATAAAACTATGTCTGTTAAAAGTTTTGTGAAGTAAAAGAATTATTTTAAGTAAAAACCAAAGATAAATATTAAAACTTTGGTACATGGATAAAAAATATGCGTAACTTAAATTGTGAAATTTTTTCCTCATTTTAAACTTTTATAATCATTAAAATTTACATATGTTTATTTGTTAAACAATAGCAACATACCATATATTTATCAAAATATAAATTTTCCAGATATTATTTAACTCTGGAATCTCTTTACCACCCTGCTAATTTGATTACGTCGAGTCTTCAATGATATCAAAAGAAAGGTAATTTGGATGCTAATGATGATATTGAATTTACAGAAGATTCGGATTAAACTGACAAACACGAAAGGAGATCTAGTAAAATTTGGATAATTCAGTAAATAAGCACCTCCCTTTAATTTTGGTAATTTAAAAAAAAGTGTAATTTGTTCCACCTAAAAGTCTATTAAAAGATCAAAATAAATATAAAGGTAATATAATTTATATAAATTTCTGGGAAATTAAATATATTTTGTCGTTAAGATAAAATGTTACTCAAAACTCACAGTATTGTATTACAAGTAAAGAAAAAACAAAGCATTATCCCAAGAATTTGTTTGTGGACCAGGTTGGTTATGGAGGTTAAGGCTCCAAAATTTCTTTATCAACAGCATGATTTTGGCAATTTGTTTTACATGGCACACCGGCCAAGGAATCAGTTTGTTTACTTTTTTAACTAGCTGCTACCCATTATACTATAGGTGGTTTGCAAGTCGCCATTCAAAATCGGAACCTGGTTAGTGTCATAATGTTACCTCAATGTTGTCTTAACCATGGAGACATTGCGGCTCTCTAGTATATAAGGATTAAACATTTTGAAATATTATGGGTTTTTACTTTAAATTTTTATAACTAAATTTTTTACTTACGGTGTCCTCATTTTCTTGTTCTGTTGTTGTTTTGTTCGTGTTGAAGGATGAGGGTTGTTCTCTAGATATTATTAAAAGAGCAAGTTGATATCTTATTTTGTTCAAATTCAATTAAATTACTTTGTTGCCGAAAAACCAATAATGAAACACTAGATCTTAAACTGATATTTATACTTAAAAATTTTAAAATAAAATTTTGAATTTGATGAATTAACAGATGGTTACATTATTGTTCAAAAATTTTTAATATTGTTATCGAGTGATAAAAAGTATTTTTTGATAAATTGTATTACAAACAGCTGGTTAATTAACAAATTATATATTATATTTCCAAAATTTAACAAAAATGAAATATTTACTGAAAATTATTATTAGTATTTACTGAAAATTACTAGTACTGAAAATTACTATTAGTAGTACTGAAAATTATTAGTATAAAATTAAAATTAAATAAAATTTTCTTATTGTTAATTTGAAATGTATGTAATAAATAGTATTCCGACTTAGCTTGTTAATTGCTCAGACTTTTCTTGGAACTGCTCATTAAATTCAAACTCATAATCCATGTTCAATTATTGGAAGTTAATAGTTAATATTATGTAGTAATAACAGTGCATATTATGTAGTAATAACAGTGAATATTAAGTAAATTGCTATATTATGTAAATTGTTATATTATGTAAATTGTTATATTATGCAAATTATTATTTTTATGTAAATTGTTATATTATGCACATTGTTATATTACACAAGTTTCTATATTATGTAAATGTACGAAGCAATGTTCTGATGTTCATAAACATTTATGTATTGGAGTAGAAGCTAATGTCTTGCTCATCCACTTCAATGTCTCAGCATCTAGTTTTAGAAAAGGTAATTGTTTCTTTCAAAGATATCATTTCATACTGTTAAATACCATGTAAAAGCCTGTAAAAAGGATTGCTCTATGCGCTATCGCGTAATTGATTGCACGGCCTTTACCCAGCGGTTACGTTGGAGTTACTGTGGTTGTGATTAGCTCGTGATTCAGGTTGGTGTGGTGGCGGATCGAGGTTATTGTCTTTCTAGCCACAGCAAATATCTGGATCATAGTCCAATTGGGGATATAAGTGTGGATCTGTGTGCTGTGTGGTATACTTACGAAATAGTGTATGCACGTAGTAGCAAATGGATAATACGCTGTGTAAAATCTTTAATGATTTTGCTTTTGAACACATAGCTTCTATGGGAAAGGTGTTGAAAGAAAAGATTTGTGGAAGTGGTATGAAACTAGACTCAAGTGATAATTTTGCTATTTTTTTCCACATTATCTACATATTTTTGTTGAATTTTAAAATTATTTGCATAAGTAAAATAAATGAACAACAGAATAAAATTTTAGCTTCATATAATTAAAAATAATTCAAAATAAAATTAATTTAAAGATACACAGAAGCCTAATCCAATAGTTTCATTCTGAGCAATCTTATGCTAACAGTTTAACATCATTTGCTTAATTTCACCCAATTTAGTGTAGAACCACAACAGCTTTTCTGTTCCGCAAAAACACATTAAGCTCGCATGACTTGAGATTTAAGTGAAACAAAGATGTAGGCCATCAACAATAAGGAAATCGAGTTGAAAATCCTCCTTCCTCATCTAGATCCCCGATACTTGATGCCCAGAGCTATCAAAATACAATCATGCATCTTAGAAGGCTACAAATCATCCTCCCAATCATCCTCATCTTTCAGAGAAAAGCGAGAGAAAACGTAACGACTTTCAGACATCCGTTTCTCGGGAAGGAAGATGAGGATGAAGATGGTGCGGGGTGGGATGGATAAAGATTGATGAGAAGACGCTTCCCTTTTCTTCGAGTTACCTCTCGGACCGATCCATCAATGATTTTTATTAGTGTCCAATCCCTCCACACCACTTCCTCGGACGGGCTCCACTGAGCTGCTGCTTTCATAAGACAGACTGGAATTTGTCGCCAGGCTAAGAAAATACCAGCCCTTGCCTCTTGAAAGATTAAAGTTTTCTTATAAAATATTGATTACAGCGTGTGAACGGAGGATAACGAAATGATTGAATGTGTGGGTTTTAGATGAAAGCAACAGGTACATTGAAAGAAAATAAAAGTTCCATTTCGAGAGTCTTTTGAAATCCAGTTGAAGAATTATAGTCCTGGCAGTGCTTGTATAGTGATGTTTTTTCCCATCACTCATAGCAGTAGGATAGCGAGATTTCTAATGCATTAATTTCTGAAAAATAGCTTCATGAATTGTTTAATCTTAACTAGCATCATCATCAAACATTTTAATTAACTTTTTATAGTTATTTTTATTATAATATTTTATTTTTTTAAAACTGATCTTGGATATTTTCCTTTTGCTGATGTTATATCTGTTATTAGTTAATCTTTCCAAGCGATACTTTTAAGACCATTTTTTGTGGAAATGTATAAGTTTAGAAACGTTATAAATAACAGGGGGTCGCATAAATGTTGCGACATTCTTCTAAGGGAGTTAGTGTTTTTCATCGGGATAAAAACTGTACTGGGACCTATGATTAGAAATGTCGTCATATACCGTTAGGGGCGCTTTTCTTTCATGAACTATTTCTGCCATTGTAGCAGTTAAAAAAAAAACAGTAACACCGTATGTAGTTTCAGTTAAGAGCAGTCTGGGAAAAAATAATAGTAATCCGTTTAAATAAAATAAACAAATACCTACTCAAAAAATTTCATTTGAAAATTTTGATATGGAGAAGGAAATATTACTTCGCTGTTTTTTAATTATCTGGCATCATTTGATGCCATATTTTTTTACTAATTTTGAAACATTGGAAAAAAAGCTATCGATATGCAACAAATCACACATTTCTGCCTCTTCTATTTTTCTTTAACTGGTATTTTAAATCATTGGGAATCCCGAATTTAAATACAACAGTAGAAATAAAAAATGTTAATTCATTACTGAAATGTTTAAATTTTATAACTATTCAATATTTTTTTCTATTAGGATAATTCTTCAATAGCTTTGGTAAGTGTGTCTTTGCATAAGCGATGAGCAATCGCGAAAGAAAAAAAAGAGCTATTTTAAACGCTTAACAGGCTTTCATTGTTAGAGTAAGTCAAAGTTCTAATTAAAAGTAGTGAAACTTTATTAGAACAAATAGAATTAACATCATACGTTTGTTCGTAACGGAATCTATAATCGGAATCGTATTTTGCTCTGTTTTTTGTACGGAGTGAAAATAGCTGTTTAAAAAAAAGAATAGTAATATAAATACTGTTAAAATATTTAGAAAATATGGAGAATAATGAAGATTCATGTGAAGAGAAAAGGAAAAATTAATAAAAAAATTACTTTAAAAAAATTTTTTTTTTATTTATCTGAAAAAGAAACTCTGAAAATCGGGAAAAAAATAAGGTAGTTTAGCATTGAGTAGCGTAGTATTGTAAATAAATAATTTAGCTGAAAATCCGGACAAACAGAAAACATATAATCTCTTCATCAGCTCGCACTATAATATCAGCGAAAAGGAGGGCTTTCTAATATTGTATCAATATAGTCAATACAAAATATATCGATACAATAGTGTGTGGAGCACTCAAAAAAATTGAAACGAAAATGGAACATCTTAAGTAAAAAATATATACGAAATAAAACATATTAAACAAAAACAGAAAATAAAATGTAAAGAATATACAGAAGAAAACATGTAAGGGAATCTACACAGCGAGGAGCGAATTCAAATGAACTTACGCGTACCGGAATCTTTAAAGAATGATTTAAAGTATATTCGTAATAAGATTGAGAGGTTACAAAATATGAAAACAGATGCATAAAGAAAGTAATCTCTTATGGCACGTTTTTACTGAAGCTCGTTTAATTTGGCAGTTACCTTGGATTGGTCAGAAAATGTATGTGCGCAAGGTACTTATACAGGATAATTTAAAGTTTGTAATTAATAAGGTTGATATTTAACTATGCAGTGGATAATAAATATATATATATGTATACCTGGGCACACTTATAAACATACAGCCAATAGAAAAGAGTTAAAAGATGGAATTGGACTAATAGATGTAAATTTAGACTGAAGAACCAATTAGAATCTAAATTTATCTCCATGATTAAGTCTCTTAAAGAAAGTTTATATATAACATTTATATAGATTGATTATTTTGCATGGAGCTTAATAAAGCAGGAGATAATAGATTATTCGCTTTTGAAAGAAAAATCCTTCAGTCAATTTTTGGAGCAGTGAAAAAAAATACATGGTGAAATTTATGTAACCATAAAATGTATAAGCCGACCAGGTGGCCGAGTGGTTAGAGTGTCTGAATGAGGAGCCATTGGCAGCGGGTTCGAATCCTGCTCAGGGCATGAATGTTTCTTTCTCTCTCTGTGTTCTATGTCCTTTCCACTTTGTGTGATTATGACCCGCCCTATAAATGGGTTTGTGGTTGTGTGACGTTGGTGACGCTGCTCCACCGCCGTGGCTTCACCACAGGTGGCCACTGGGTAACGCGAGAAGAGAGTAGCAGTTCTGGTATTTCTGTGGCTAATGGGACAAACCCCAAGTGTTGCCATTAAAAAAAGAAAAATGTTCAATAAATATAGGCAACTGAACATTTTGAGAGTTATTAAGATATACAGGATCAGAAGGTTAGGACATATTTTTCATCGTGAAGATTTCAATGCAGCAAATTTTCGAAGATTAAGGGTACAAGGAAGAAGGGGAGACTGGCAACAATGTGGTTGCAATGTGTGGAGAGGGATCTAAAACTATTGGGAGTGAATAGACGGAGAAATCAGCAGTAATATTTTACCTTAAAAAATAAATAAATATATTTATTAAAAGTTTATTTTATACATTTAAAATTTTTGCTTTATTTTAAATCAAACATTTATTTGATCAAAACCCTGATACACTTTGAACTTAAATTAAAATGTTACATTGAATGTGTAGAAAATAACTGATTTCGTTTATTAAAACTTGTCTTTGTATTTCAGAATAACCCAGGGATTAATTAAATATATTTCTATGATTCTTCGGGAACGTATTTTCTCGGAATTAAAAGATATACAGTATTTTAAAGTGTATTTTAGAGAGAAACTCACACTCTCTTAGCTACTTAGCTGTATGTTTCAATTAATTTTAATTAAGAAAAACAATTTCATTAGAATATACAATTTCGTTACCGTAGGAATGTAGTATTCAGAATGTTTTCTGAGTTTAGATTTAGCACTTAAACAATGAAATAACTACTTTTTTAAAGAGTTTTTCGGTTTTTTTCTGTTAAATTTTTTTAAAGCAACAAAGAAGGAATTCATTAGTTTAGGCTCACAAAAATAATTGTTTATTTTATTTGTGTCTTAGTATATTAAAATTATTTAAACCAAATTTTAAGACAACAAGTGGTATCACGGCTTTGGTTGATTTCGGATTACCTTTATAGCTAGTTGACTTGCACAGTTGCTGGATTTTGAAATAAGTTACAAAGTATTGTCTTAGTACTAAGTTGGCAGATATGCATTTTAATTTAAATTTAAAATACAATTAGTTTCGGCTTGTTTTTATCTACTTTAAGGCTATGGTAATAAATTAATTAATTAATTAATAATTAATAATAATAATCTTAATAAATTAATTAAAAAAGATGTCTTTATGACAGGAGCGGACATTTGAAACAAAAACTTTCAAATGATAGATAAATATAAATGAAAAGGGGGCTCGCGTGTTAGTGATGAAAATTTCATTAACTGTAGAAGTGATCTCTTTCGAGAGTTTGAATTAAATGAAAGAGAGTGTACCATACTTGCCGTGCAAATAAATAATAATCATATATGTTAGCATTTAAAGCGAATGTAAAGCCCTGCTAAGATTGCTGAATAAAAAAGTAAATAAATGAGCAGTAGTATTGTTTTTAGTGGTAAAATGATGGAGCTATTTATTGTCAAACATTTGCTGCTGATGGCGAGCACTAAATAAAATATCAGTTAGCAAAGGATGTAAAAGCATAAGAGAAATGCGTACATAAATATCGTATCTGCCAAGACTCAAGGTGAGCAAACAACATTATCCCAATTATATCAATGCTGCTGTTGATGAAATAAGTGGAGGTATTTAAATATTTGAGGCTAGTGACATCGGTGAGGCTAGTGTGTGCACAAAGGAATGGTGTAATCACCTAGCTATAATATAAATCATACTACTTCTACGTTGCTCTGTTTTAGTAGCATCATTGCTAGCTCAACTTTATAGCTACCTTAAATGCTTTATGCGAACTGGTTAATTAGTCCTATGGAATTTGTGGTGTACTTTTCTTATTTTATCTTCTAACATTGAAGGGCTTCTCTGCTATGCTTACTATATTTTGTTCACTATAGAACATATCTGCTTCTTATCTGGTTAATCTGTTTGGAGTGAAAATTTTATTTAATATTGATAATTTTTTTTACAAAAATTAGCTAAATTCTAATAATATCATTAATTTATCACAAAATATTAATATTCAACTTATTTGAAATTACATCCGTTACTTATCTTCAGGAGATAATTCTTATAGTAATTATTAAATATTATATTTTTTAGGAATAAATGCATAGTTAGATGTTTTAAAGAATGAATGAAATATTATATATTTTAAAATAAAATATTGTATACCTTTTAAAAATAATTAATTTTACAATTATTGAGTTATATTTTTATATTTGAAGATGAATTTATAAGAAGAATTTATTAATATTATAGATGCATAGAGATATGCAAGCTCATTTTTTTATTTTAATAACCATAAGTCATTATTTGTTGATAAATTTGTATTACTATTTTATAAATAGCCATCTTGTTAAATTTGTTATTGCCATTCATCATTATAAACTAACATCCATTAAAATAAAATGATTATATGATAATATTTCGAAATTTAAAAGCTCTAATTGGCAGATTAAAGTCATTGTAACAAGGGATTTTAAATATCTCAATGAAATTTTATGCAATTTCTGTTACGAACAAAAGGTAATTACTTTTAGATGAAATACTAATTCTAAAAATCATAAAGTAGTGTAAAAAGGTTAACGGAAAACAATATTTTTAAAAAGACAATATATATATATATGTGTGTGTAAGTTCAAAATGAAGATAAAACAAAAGAAAATTACAGACATATGAAAAAAGGGGGGTAAAGAAAAATAATGATAAGAAAATAGCAAAACAACTGGGGAAAAAAAGGATAAATAGTTTTCAAAAAATCCGGAAAATAAAAGATATAATCTTTTCATCAGCCCACACGATTATTTCCGCAAAAAAGAGTGCTTTCTGATATTGTATCAATCTAGCCAAAGCTTGTTTTTCTTGATTTTCTTCGTGTTTTTGTATTTATTTTGCTATATATATATATATATATATATATATATAAGAAGAGAGTGGAATGATAACACATAGCCAATCACAGAAGACT